>NC_089249.1:36361981-36961981 GCF_963930625.1 Muntiacus reevesi | reverse complement strand
AAAACTCAACAAAAAACAAAAACAACTTGATTGAAAAATAGATCAAATATTAACAGACACCTCACCAAACAAGACATAAATGAAAAATGATCATGGGACAAGATGCTCTATATCTTTTCAAATATAAATTTATTGAAAATTAAAATGAGATTTTACTACACACTAATTAGAGTGGACAAAACTCAGAACACAGAGAACACAAAATGTTAAAAAAGATGTGCAGCAACAGGAATTCTCATTCTTTGCTGGTGGGAATGAAAAATATTACAGATGTTTTGGAAGACAGTTTGGCAGTTTCTTATGAAACTAAATGTTTTCTTATCATATGATCCAATGATTGTTCTCCTTCATATTTACTCAAAGGAGTTGAAAACTTGTCTGCACGAAACCTGAACACAAATATTTATAGTAGGGATTTCCCTGGTGGCTCAGTGACAAAGACTCCACACTCCCAATACAGAGACCCTGGGTTCAATCCCAGGTCAGGGAACTAGATCCCACATGTTGGAACTGAAAAATCCCACATGCCACAAAGAAGGCTGAAGATTCTTTGGGCCACAACTAAGACCTCATGCAGCCAAATAAATAAATTTTTTAAAATATTTATAGTAAATAAATAAACCATGGTACATAGAAACAGTGGAATAAAAAGAATAGAGCTTTCAAGCCATGAAAAGATATGGAGGGAACATAAATGTATATTAATTTAATTACTGAAAGAAGTCAATCTGAAAAGGCTACATACTGTATGATTCCAACTATAAGACATTCTGAAAAGAGTAAAACTATGGAGAAAATAAAAATGTCAGTGGTGCATCAAAGACAGCCTGGGGAGAAAAGAAGCAGAACATGGAGGATTTTTCAGTCAGTTCAGTTCAGCCACTCATTCATGTTCAACTCTTTGTGACCCCATGGACTGCAGCATACCAGGCTTCCCTGTCCCTTCACCAACGCCGGGAGCTTGCTCAAACACATGTCCATTGGGTTGGTGATGCCATCCAATCATCTCATCCTCTGTCGTCCCCTTCTCCTCCCACCTTCAATCTTTCCCAGCATCAGGGTCTTTTCCAGTGAATCAGTTCTTTGAATCAGGTAATCAAAGTATTGGAGCTTCAGCTTCAGCATCAGTCCTTCCAATGAATATTCAAGACTGATTTCCTTTAGAATTGACTGGTTGGCTCTCCTTGCAGTCCAAGGGACTCTCAAGTCTGCTCCACACCACAGTTCCAAAGCATCAATTCTGTGCCCAGATTTCTTTATAGTCCAAATCTCATATCCATATATGACTACTGAAAAAACCATAGCTTTGACCGACCTTAGTCAGCAATGTCTCCGCTTTTTAATATGTTGTCTAGGTTTGTCATGGGCTTCCCCGGTGGTTCCGAGGTTAAAGCATCTGCCTGCAATGCGGGAGACCCGGATTCAATCCCTGGTTCGGGAAGATCCTCTGGAGAATGAAATGGCAACCCACTCCAGTATTCTTGCCTGGAGAATCGCATGGACAGAGGAGCCTGGTAGGCTACGGTCCACATAGCTTTCTTCCAAGGAGCAAGCGTCTTTTAATTTCGCGACTGCAATCACCATCTGCAGTGATTTTGGAGCCCAAGAAAAGAAAAGTCTCTCATTGCTTCCATTGTTTTTCCATCTATCTGCTGTGGAGGCTTTTTAGGGCAATGAAAATACTCTATAATATTATAAGGATATGTATGATATTATAGACTTGCCCAAACTCATAGGATATATAGCATCAAATTGAACCCTAAGATAAACTATGAATTTTGTGTGATTATGTATCAATGTAGGTTCTTCTTTGGTAAAACTGTACCATCCTGGTGAGTAATGAAGAGAATAGAGAAAATTATGCATGTGTTTGGGCAGGGAATATATTGGAAATCTCTGTACCTTTCTCTAAATTTTGCTGTAAATCTAAAATTGCTCTTGAAAAATTAAAGACTTAAGCATATACACACGTATTAGAACTTTAACCTACTGACCAAATCTCAAGTATTTTTAGTTATACCTAACTTTAAATTATACCCTTGTGAAATCTACATGCTTCATTTTAATTTTCACAAGAAAAGACAGTTACCTTTCCCAATCAACTTGATAATATTAAAGGAAATTAAAATGATGTTCTGCACTACTATATGAAATGATTTCTTTTCCCTCTCCTACTATTATAGATATGACTTGAATTACACATTAGCTTATGTAAAATGAGTTTTGGTCTCAGGTATCATATAAGTCAGATCAATTGAATATTCCACCACTGTATTTTAGCGATTATAAACTAAGCTTAATAAGTTGCTAAAGGAATCTTCTAAGAAAATACAGAATTATAGAACTTCCCTGGTGGTCCAGTGGTTAAGATTTCACCTTTCAATGAAGGGAATACAGGTTCAATCTCTGGTTGGGGAGCTAAGATTCCATAAGCCTCATGGCAAACAAAAACAACAACAACAACAACAAACAACAAAATAAGCAGTATTGTAACAAATTCTATAAAGACTTTAAAAATAGTTCACATCAAAACCATTCAGAAAAAAAATAGAGAAAATACTCTTAATGTTTAACTATTTTAATGTTAATCTTCACAAAAGCAGCACATTGTAATGAATAAGTTCCTAAATTCCCAACCTGACATATGTGTCTGATTTTGTTTCTATGACCCTACTTTTCTCTGTTACTGATTGTAATTATACTTTTTAGCCTTGCAACTGCTATGCAATTAGGTTAATCAAATTAGCTTTTTACTTACAATGCTCCCTCCCTCCCCCCCAACTTTTGTGCTTTATCTTCACTTTTTCCAATTTACTATAAGGTGACATAGTACATACAGGTCCTGAAATAATTTATGCTAGACAGACAAGTCAAGCTGATTTAAAATAGTTCACATAAAACATACTAAGATCATCTACCTCCATACCAAGTTTTAAATGAAGGTTTCACTATAATACACACACACAAAATGGAATATAGGATGTAAAATTCTATAAATTATGAAGAAGTATTCACCTAAAATGAGACACGACATGCAACAAGTTTAATTCCACTAAGTAGGAAATGCTCCATTTTTCCATAAGAAATTATTTCAGGTAATACAAAATTACCTTTAGAAACCTTATTTTTCTATAGATATGACTCATTTTATAACAGAGCCCATATGCATCTCTATTCAAATTACCAAAAAAAGTCCTTACATTTTTGCCAAAAGAATAATCTTCATCACTAAAATGGGTTTTATAGTGTAATTAAAATCTTTGGTGGCTTGCCTGGAAATGTGCATGTACCATGAAAATTACAAATTAGTGAAGATGTTGATTTCTGATGTTGCATCATCTCCAGTCACTCACTATTAAACAGAAAAAGAACAGACTAATCAATGTTGCATTCACCTTTCAAACAGTGATTCAAATTTCTCACATCTTTATGGGGAAAAAAAGACCATAGTTTGGTTCATAGGGTATTGCAGTATATTGCTAAGTTACTGTGGTATTTACTTGAATTTGCTTGAATATTAGCAAATAAAGATTAGTGAATTGCAATGACCTTTTGAAAAGATAACCTCCCTGGTGGTTCAGATGGTAAGAATCTGCCTGCAATGCTGGAGGCTTGGTTTCCATCCCTTGGATTGGGAAGATCCCCTGGAGAAGGAAATGGCAACCCACTCCAGTATTCTTACCTGGAGAATTCCATGGACAGAAGAGCCTGGAGGGCTACAGTCCATGGGGTCGCAAAGAGTTGGACACAATTTAGCTACTAACACTTTCAACACTGTGAAAAGATAACAGTATAGGTGTATAATCTTGATCTTCTGGAGTGAAAGGTTTCCTTTGCTGTTTACATTTACTGGCCTACTGTCTATTCTACTTTATCTATATTTATCATAGTCTAGCATTTTGTCAAAAAATTTAGGTGATGGTTTAATTGTTAAATTAAACCAAATAAAAGTGAAGTCGCTCAGCTGTTAAATTTTTTCTTTATTTCCAGTATATAACATTTTATGGCCTGTTTAATAGCCTCTAATTCTGAATTTTCTCCTAATATAGGATTCAGCTTTCACCTGGTATACAAAGGGCCAGATTAGCTCCATCACTGAAGAACTGTACAAGGAATCACTTCCTATGGGGATTGAAATGAAAACTTCTATTAATAATTGGAATCCCAGGCAGACTGGGAGGGGTGGGGGAAGGTGAGAACAAATCCCCACAGAACTTCTCAATGTCTACTTTTCAACTTTCCAAATTTCCCCAAAAAATACTCTGCTACACTTCTGCTAGTAACAGTGTTAGTCAAACCAACAGGGTAGTCTAAGGTTTTTGTTTTTTCTTAACACATTGAGAGAGTGTTGTTAATGTCCTAAAGAGCAAGCATGTAAAAACTAGAGGTGATGTTATTTGAGAGTTTAAGTATTGTTTAAAAAAAAAAAATCTTGAGGAGACAAAGATCTTGCTGGGTTAACAGTAGAAGCTAATTATGAGGAGACTACCAACAAATGAATAATCCTTAAAGAAAACTAGGAAAACCAGGACAATGTTCTTAATCACCAGCTACAGAATACCTACATAGCTACGAAAAGTACTTGAAAATATTTAGTACCCTAGAGAAAACAAAAAATTGATTTATATAGAAACATTACAATTCATGCCAAAATGTCAACAAAGTTTTTTATGTAAATTGACAAGAATTTGAAAAGCAAATCATGGAAAGAAACTAAGGCACACCTGACAAGAAGTAAAATGAGTAAGCAATGTCCTTTTAAAATGGGAGTTTAATTAAAAGTATATTATAGATATTACAATAAACAAATCAACAGAAAAGAGAAATGAGGAGTAGACCTATAAATCTGTAAAAATCTTATTTATGACTGAGTTTTCATAGCATTTCAGTATGGAAAATTAAGGAGTATCAATATCTGGTCCTGGAACAATTATTGTCAACATGGAAAAAAAATCAAACTTTTACATAAACAATCCACATGGGTTAAAAAAAAGTCAAGCCATGTGGCTTAAATGCACACACAAGCCTTTAGAAGATAATATAAAATAATGCTCTTTCTGATCTTTATAAACTTTAAATCTTTGATAAATGTCATTGTTTTAAAATTAAGCTTTCTATCGAATGAAATACACTCCAAAGAAAGCAAAATAAAACTAACAGACTGAAAAGTGACTAATAAGACATGTAACTTAAAAGGAATTAATATCCATGATATATAAAGAACTCCCTGAAATCAGTAATAATTTTTAAAAGGTAAACAACTTTGTATGAAAAAAAAAAAAAAAAAGAATAAAACACAGGAAAGAAAGTGAAAGTCTTAGTCACTCAGTCATGTCAGACTCTTTGTGACCTCATGGATTGTAGCCCACCAGGCTCCTCTGTCACTGGGATTCTCCAGGCAAGAATACTGGAGTGGGTTGCCATTTCCTTCCCCAGGGGATCTTCCCTACCCAGGGATTGAACCCAGGTCTCCCAAGATACAGGCAGACTCTTTACCTACTGAGCCACCAGGAAAGACCAACGCAGGAGACACAAGTTCAATCCCTAATCCAGGAAGATTCCACGTGCTGTAGAACAACGAAGACCGCGTGCCTCAACTGCTGAGCCTGCGCTCTCGGACTTGGGAGCAGTGACTACTGAGCCCATGTGTAGCATCTACTGAAACCTGTGTGCCGAGGGTCCAAGCTCTACAAGAGAAGCCACCACGATGAGAAGTTCACAAAACACAACTAGAGAGTGGGCCCTGCTCACCACAGCTGGAGAAAAAGCTTGACTTGTAAAGAAGACCCAGCACAACCAAAAATAAATAAATAAATAAATAAATAATTTTAAAAAACTGTTTGACATACCATCTATTGTTGAAATATGAAGTAACTTCATCTACATATGTTGCTGACTTACGTAAATTTATAAATCATGTTGATAAACAATTAGCTTTTTCTACAATATTCAAGAAATTTCAGAGATTTCTATATATTCTAGACACTTCTATTTGTGTACCAGAAATGCTCATAGAAGCATTATTTGTGATAGGAAAAAAAAAATCAATAGAAAAATGGATAAAGAAATCATGGAGAAGTCATATTATGCAACATTGAGTAGGAAATGGCAGCCCAATCCAGTATTTTTGCCTGGAAAATTCCAAGGACAGAGGAGCCTGGTGGGCTGCAGTCCATGGGGTCTCAAAGAGTTGGACACGACTGAGCAAACAGTCATGAAATACTAGCAAAATTGAAATAATTATAGATATACCTCTTGTATCAGTTGAAGCTCAACCAAGAAAGAGAAATTACACTGTTTCAACTTTGAAAGTTAGAAGAATCATTTACTATATCAGGAAACTGGAAAAAATAATTGGCTAGAAGTAAAAGACACTCTGAAAAATATAGAAATTGCAAATATTAGCAGAAGCCAGAAGTCCTAAGGCTGATATTGGATGCCCTAAGGAAGACCTCTCTCTCTCTCTCTCTCTCTCTCTCTCTCACACACACACACACACACACACACCACCTTGAAGTGAGAGTCAGACCTTTGGAGAGGGCATTGCTAATGTTCACTGAATGCAGAGAAGTGATTTCATCAGAAATTCACCCTCTAGGGGCCTGGAAAAACCGTTCACGGGGAGGAGTATCATCAGAGGTGCGGCAGCCAAACCTCCAGAGTCGTGTGCTAAGGGAAGGTGATGGGTGCTGTGTGATGCCTGCTCTAAGAGTATGTACTAGAGAAGCTGTCTGCACCCAGCAGCCCACTGAGTAGCTACGTGGAAGCATCCCTTCTTCATGTAGTGGCCTTTTAGTGTCCTTTGAATATTCATTGGAAGGACTGATGCTGAAGCCGCAATACTTTGGCCACGTGATGCAAAGAGCTAACTCACTGGAAAAAACCCTGGGAAAGATTCCTGCTGGGAAAGATCGAAAGCAAAAGAGTAAGAGGGCGGCAGAGGATGAGATGTTTAGATAGCATCACTGACTCAACTGAATTGAATTTGAGCAAACTCCTGGAGATAGTGGACCGCCTGGCATGTGCGGTCCATGGAGCTGCAAAGAGTCAGACACGACCTAGCAATTGAACAACAACAAAACTTAACACACTTCCAGATGGTAAAAAAAAATTACTTAATAGGTCCAGATTTATTGTTGTCATCTTCTGAAACAAAACAAAACAAAAAGGACAAGGTAAAGGAGAAGTATGAAGCAACTTCTTGACTATTTTTAACGTTAACGCTCTTAAGCAGAGAGATGGATACATGGAGGATGACATTTTTTATCTTCTCTGTACCCTTTGTATGGATACTAATATTTTGTGTGGGCTTTTTGTATTGAATTAAAGAAAATTAAAGGCCCAAATCCAAGATATATTTAATAGAAAATCAATCTGATCAGAGGAGTATATGTACTATATACATCACTCAAATATTTCAGTGCATAGAAAAATATGTATACTTAGAAAATGTTTTATAAAGGTAGCAAATAATCTTGATATCAAAATCTGTAATAATAGTGATAATAGTAATATCACCCAAAATAGTAGCTCTAACCAAAAGTAATCTATAGTTGCTAATACCATTAAATGAAAAGTTAATAGGAAACTTCATGAATGGATAGATGGATGGATCAAGTTGTCACAATTTGGAACTACAGAATACCATATTTCAAAAAGTTTACCATAATGTAGAAACTAAATTCAATCAAGTCATTCCCTCAGTTCCAGTTTAAAGTAACTATAGGTAAAAGAAACAAATCAAAAGTCTCTTTGAAGGTGTAATTAGCAAAATCCTGAATGTGGGAAACTTCACAGGATAAAAGATTTGTGTTTTTTTTTTTTAAACTGTAAGTTTAAGTAAGATGGCATAAGAGTCCTCAATATTAAAGGAGCTTGGAGAATACAGAAATAAAATTCAGTTTGGACCTTGACTGGATTCCAGTTTAAGTAAACCAATACAAAGGAAAGGATAAGAGACTGAAGAGTACAAACACAGACTGCATTATTGATGGTAATAATAATTGGATAATGGATAATCTAATTAATATTATAAAATTTTGTTATAATATTGTTGTGATTATATTTTAAAAAGTCTTCATCTTTTAGAAACACAGTTTCAGAGTTTACAGTGAAATCATTTAAGCTTGGGGTTCTAATTACTGTAATTAATTATAGATAAAAGTTGATAAGCAACATGCTAAAAATTGTAGAATCTGGGTAATGAGTGTATGGGGTTGCATTTCACTATTGTCTTTTGCCTCATGTATAGAATTCTCCAAAAAGAGTTAGTTACAAAAATCTTGAAACATTTCAGCAAGCAGGTGATGACAAATGGAAATGAATACTATAACATGAAGTATTAATAATTGACAATGCGTAAAATACCAATAATATTCTGTTAAATAAAAAAAAACTAAACGTCTGATCCATTGTTTAGGTGATATATATGAACAGATCAACTCTTCTCAATGTAGGTTGTGCATTATTAGAAACCTAGGTATGTTGTAAACACTGACAAAGAGACATTTAGTATATTCACAGAAGAAAAAAGAATTTCAACAGTTTTCCTCCTAATTTTCAGTTGCCACTTTACACCTGACATAAGAATCTTTCAGTTGTTGCAAATAGGATATAAAGGGTCAATGGAATAGGAAATAATTTTTATCATGACCTTTCTTCACTAAGGTATTCTCTGATGACAATAGTGACATCAAAGAGTTTAGCGATAGTTTTAAAGTTTCCTACAAAAAACAAATTCAGTAGCAACAATTTTTCAACATTTCCATATACATTCTGGTATTTATAGATGTATGAATACATGACATTTGTATGCAAACTAAAGATGTTATGTACAAAGCTTTATTTAAAATGAAATATTATACTTTCTCTCCATATTCATTCATATAAGTACATTCTTATTGCATACTTATATATGTATGTATGTGTGTGCTTCCACATGTGAACATGGGCTTAAAGGAAAACATACTATAAGTTAAAGCTGGATTGTCTATATTAACATCAAACAAAGCTGAATTTAAGCAAAGAAATATTATAATGCTAAATGTTTTGATATAAAGGAAGATTTACCAATAATAAATTTAAATGTGCTCTCTTCTTGCTTCCATTATTGTGTGCAGAAATCAAGTGTCCCACCTATTTTGTTCCTTTGAAGATAATGTTTCTTTTTTCCTCTTGCTACACAAACATTTTTGTTGTTGAGTTTCAGCAGTCTTACTCTAATATTACTTTTTTGGGTTATTTAGTCTGTATGTATTTTCAATAGAACACCTCTTTGTCATCGATTTTGGAAAATTCATGCTTAGTATATGTTCAGATTTTTTCCTGATTCTCAAATTTCTCTTTTTGAACCCCAGTTTCATGTATATCATAGCTTTATATGGAATCGACATTTCTTTTATTTTTAATGTTTTCTTTCTTTAACTTAGATGGTGTGTGTGTGTGTGTGTGTGTGTGTGTGTGTGTGTGCGCGTGCACACACGCGCACGCGCGCTCAGTCATATCTGACTCTACAACCCCACGGACTATAGCTCTCCAGGCTCTGCTGTCTATGGGATTTCCCAGGCAAGACTACTGGGAAACATTTGTCACATGTGTTAAGTGTTCACAGAATCCACCTAGGTTATTTTCTCCCTTGGATACTGGACAGATTACTGTCACTTATAATTACTTGTATTATATGCCCAAAATCCTGGGTATGCTTTCTTATATATAAAATCAAGTCATTTCCTGAAACTACATTGTTTGATTTACTTGGCCTTGATTCTCCTTTACAATTGCTTACAGCATTAGATAATATATTTTTAAGCTTTCCCCCCACCAGTATTTCAGTATCTATGCATCTGTATATTTTCATAGCATGTTTTTTTTTTAAAGGGCATTATGTGTTTGCACATAAATTCTTCTCTTTTCCCTTGTGATGTCTGCTAATCTTTTTGCTGTTGTTGCTGCATTTGGCATTGCAAGTTCAATTTAACTTAGGAAAATCAAGCTGTCTATTCTACTTCATTCATCATCATCAACCAAAATCATTCTGGAATCAAAACTTGTTTTCTATTATCTTGTTATTTTTTGGTGATGATATATGGAAGGGAAAGTAGACAGTGGCAGGGCATAGGATTGAACTGTAGTTTATAGCAAACATCTGCCTCTGCATCGTAACCTTGTGGGATTTGTGCAGACTCTTATCTACAAAAATCAAAATTCAGAGAGATGCTTTTTCTGCCAAACGTCGTTAGATGCAGAACTCACTGTGCAGGTCATCGACAGAAAATTCAAGTATCAAGTACACATAGATTACTCATATTATATACAATTATAAGAAAAACTCAAGCACCAAGTATGTTCTCAGTGCAATGAACAATTTAAATTGAATTTAGAAACATCTATCTTTGTATTTTGAAGTAACAGAAACAATTTAATAGATCACAGTATATTTTTGATAAATGTTTTTGGGGATAGCTAATAGAAGGATAGTTTAGTTTTGCTAGAAACTTGAAAGAGGTATAAACTCAGATCACTTTTTTAGTACAAACAGGGCAAAAAGGTATTTTTAATCATATTAAGATCTGATAGTTAATGCAAAGTAGATGGTATATTTTCATCTGTGATTATAAAGGTTATAAATGGAATCACTATTCTTTTATCATTCAATTTAGCCTCCATATTAACATTTAATAAACTTAACTGTTAATGTATTATACCAATCATATGAATGCTAAGTTTTAAAGCAAACATATAAAGTATAAGTATTACCATTAATTCATTATCTGGTCAGGCTTATGAAAGTTATTGGACTTGGACACTCAGTTATTTATTTTTTTCATGTTTTAAAGCTCTTTAAAATTATCCAACAAACTGAGATACCTATATTTGGAAGGAATATATCAATTAAATGATGACCATTGTGAGCAAAATATACATCATGAATTACAAGAATTAGTATTTACCTCAGAAAGATTTTTTATGATTTCACTTTTGATGATAGTTCATCCTTGTTATTGTTTTGACCACCAAGTTTTTCTGAATGCTATCATTTTAATTTTACCGTACACAGTCTGCATGTAGGTAGCCTCTAATTTATGATTCTGCTATTTGGATAGCAACTCAATTTAGATAAATCCTTTTATTCCACCATAAAGTCCAAGCACTGGATATCTGAGGACTCTTTAAAAGTCCTATGGTACAACTTCTGACCTTATGCAGAAGAACTCTCTAAAACATCCCAGAGATGTGGTCAATCAGTTTGGAACCTCTCATGAAGTAGAAAGCCATTTCATCATAAGCAATGTGTTCTGGCTGGGGAGTTCTTACTCATATTGAACCAAACTTCTACTACACATTTATCTAGATTTTCCTTTTGGAGTTAAACTTAGAAAAATTTAATCCTATAATCATTAAAACTCCACATATTTGGGAATAGCCATCATGTCCAAGAGCCTTTGTATATCAGATGAAAAATTCCTACTTCCTTCAACTGCTCTTCTATCAACATGGTTTTCAGACCCCCTATATATCGTGCACTACAATTTCTATTATACTATAATTATGTCTCTTAATATATCTATCAAAACATAATTTCCAGAAGTATGTACAATTTCCAAGTTGTGATTGGACCTATAAAAAACTATTACCTTTTTTTTCCCCCAAAAAATAACATATTTTCTTTAACTCAACATCAGATTTTGATAACATTTTTGCCAAGTACATTACACTACCAGCTCATGTTGAATGCTTATTTATAAAAGACACAGTTTACTTTGTTCATTTATCCAATTTGATAACTCTTTTAAAATACACACTACTTCTGTTTCTGGTTAAAAGCTATGTTAAGTGCTCGGAAGAAACAGGCAAATAAGATAGGGATTTCAATACAGTTGGTGAAACTGATGAATTCATATAAAAGTTCAAAAAAATGCCAACAACATGCAATTGAATCACGGAGGAAGATTACTTAATACATACTGAGAATCAGAGAAGGTTTCCTGGGAGGTACTACAGGAGCTACATCTTGGAAAATAAGGAGGAGGTAATTGAATCAGAAAGCACAAAGAGGTGAAATAGTGTGATTCTTTGGAAGAGTGAAAGGATTTTTAAAGTGTACTAGGAGGTCCAGCTAACTTAAATAAAAGACAGTGCTTAGACAATAAACTTCACAAAGTTCTAGATTAAGCTGTTCTTTCCCACATTTACGTTTGTTTAAAAAATGTTTAACACATCCCCACTTCACTTTTTGATTATAAAGGAAATTTCTTTCTAAAAGTGCAAAGAACTTCTAATAAAATATAGTAGATTGGCTACAAATGTACCTTTTGTATCCCTCCAGAATACTACTATAATGAAAGCAAAAAAATAAAAAGTCTATAAATCAAAGCAATGAAGAGTATACATACAAGAGTCTATGCAAGTGTCTTAGAGATTTCAATACAATTCTGGAGGATGAAAAGTAGAGAAAGAAACGATAGTTGAAATAACTGGGTAAAAGTAACCACAAGACGTACACAGAATTACTAATCAGAAGGTAATCAACTTGTCTCCTCCATCTTCTGCAAAAATAACTCTGAAGATGCTGGATTCTTAGTATGATAAAGGTCAGGAAAAAAGATAAGAGTGGAAACAGAAGGATTAAGATCAAATCTATGTATGGAAGATAGTGCAACTTTTCCTCACTGTCGGGTTACATCCTCTTAAGCAGAAGTCCTGACATTTCTTTTCTAGATAAAAGGGGAAGAGAAAACACTTCTTTATTTTAGCATTTGGAAACCCTCCAAAGAAATATTCAAGACCTTACTCACATTAAAACAAATCCATATATATATACATATATATGTATATATATACACACACACATACATATATGTTTCTCTCTCTCTTCATGTGTGAGACAGACAGAGAGAAAACTCCTAAACAATCTTTGGTTCCTAAATTAGAACATAGTCAAAGACATTTAAGGAAAACATTTAATATGAAATAACTGTTGTTATGGTTGTTTAATCGCTAAGTCCTGTCTGACAGTTTTGCAACCTCATGAACTATAGTCTGCCAGGCTCCTCTGTCAAAGGGATTTCCTGAGAAAGAATACTGGAGTGGGCTGCCATTTCCTCATCCAGGGGATCTTCCCAGATCAGGGATCAAACCCACGTCTTCTGCATTGCAAGTGGTTTCTTTACCACTGAGACACTAGGGAAGCCCTGGTGTCTATTTCTATATGAAATAGAAAAACCACCAAAAGAAAACTGCATTTTTATAGGAGCAAGAAGCTATGTGTAATGCTAAAAAAAAGAAAAGTACATCTCTGGATGTAGGGTGGAGGAAGATATTGCATCCAGAATGAAACAATCAGAAAACAAAAAGTAGCTCTTGGAAATTTAATTTATGATTTCTAAACTGAAAAAGAAAATAAGTAAAAGATTTGGAATTATTTTAATGAAAGAATTTTTCTTTTTTAGAAATTAGAATAGAAAGAAAAAGTACAAAAATATGAAAGAATAAACACTAAAACAGGAGTTTAATCCAAGAAATCGAACATCAGAGTATTAGAAATTCCAATGAATAAAAACAGCCAGACATAAGAGAGAAAATTATAAGAGAAGTTGTACAAGTTGGGGTTTCCCAGGTGGCTCACCCAGGTTCTATCTCTATGTTAGGATGGTCCCCTGAAGGAGGAAATGGCAACCTACCCCAGTATTCTTGCCTGGAAAATCCCATAGAGAGAAGAGCCTGGCAGGCTACAGTCCATGGGGTCACAATGAGTTTGACATGACTGAGCAACTGAGCATGCATGCACACGGTACAAATTGAGGTCCCAGAACTCAAGGACACACATCTTCAGAAAGAAGGATCACAACAAACATAAATGGGAAAAAACAAAAACAAAAAAACATCACTACGAAATTTTAGAACATAAATCAATAGAAAATCTTAATTTTTTTCTGTATATGTCCTTTAAAGAGCAATAAAAACCATACTTACTTTGAACTTCTAAACATAGATTGTCAATCTAGAACTCCATGCCCAGTCAAACTATCAATCATATGAGTTAGATTATACATATTATCTGTCATGGAAGAACTCAGAAAAGTTAACTCCCAACCATCTCTTTTCTTAACAAATCATTTTTAAAATGCACTATTATAAGAGGGTAAACTAATAATTAAATGTAGACAGTTGATCAAACCTAATATAGCAACAAAAATGAAGCCTGGGATGACAGTGTTGATCGGACTTAGATATAAATTTAATCTAGTTCAGAGCAAGAGAACATCAAATTTTTAGAGGGATGATCTTGGAGTACAGAAATACAATAGACAGTAAAACAAGACATTTGAAAAAGGGTGATGGTGCAGAACGGGGTCATAAATTCAGGAAGGACAGAAAGATAAATGTGATTTCAGGAGAAACATAAAACTGCACTGTAAACAAATATCATCATATTATACCCTCTGATTCACTCTGAGACAACATTTACATGATCACAATTAGTTCATTACTGATCACTGATTTAACTGAAAATTGGTATATCAGTGCTTGTGAAGAATGAGGAGGGAGAGAAGAGATGGTATAGAGGAAAACAATTGAGTGGAAGTCAAAAAACAATGTTCAAACATGACAGACCAAGATTTAGCAGTGAGGGCCTATGTTTTTAACAAGTCATGGTGACTTCGGAATGTTTCTGCTAAGGGAGCTGGGACACAGTCATCAGGAAAATTCAGTGTAGTGTCCCTCTTTCTGGAATTTCCCTGGTGGTCCGGTGGTTGAAAATCTGCCTACCAATGAAAGGAGCTACTGAGCCTACGTGCCATAACTAGAGAGACCATGTGCCACAATTAAGACCCAACATAGTGAAATAAGTAAACACATGCTTAAAAAAAAATAGTCCCTTTCATGTTGATTGGTTTTCAGAGTTATCTCCTACACTGTCTTCAGCTCAGCAGCAGTTCTGTGTTGTCCTTATTCTTGTTCAGAAAAAAAACAAGGGAGAGAATTCAAGTTAAGAGAAAGTGGATAGGAAAATTCCAAGGTTAACTTGTTTATCAGCAAAATGCAATCTTCCAACATGTAATAGATTTTAATGTAGCCACCTGGACTTGAATTCAACTGTATATTTGCTTCCATGCTTTTGGCATTCTAGTCTATCATCGTCCATATGACGTCAATTATAACGCTCTGGAGGCTGTCATTTTCCATCAAGTCAGAAGAGAGAGCATATGTCTTCTCTATTACTATTCCTGAAATGAAATTATTTTACAACCAGATCATTTGAGAAATAAAACATACAATTTTGCACCTTGATGGATTTTCATTACTTTCATCTTGTTAGATGTTTGAGTTTTTTTTAGACCAACAATGTAAGTAATTATGACATTTTGTCCACATATTTTGTCTTCCTTTAGGTGATATCTCAGGTCAGCTTAAACACACACACACACACACACACACACTCACACACACACACACACTTCACAATGGTCTCTATTGACTTCAACAAATCGCACTCTCTACAGATGCTCCCTGTGAGATAGAAAAGAAAGAAGCTTGTTCATAGATTCCCTGTAGCACATCACTACCATTGATCCATGGTTTTAAGGGCTTTAGCCACTAATTTCCTCCCACCAATGGAGAGACCCACTGCTCACTGTGTTTAGACTCTTTTGGCTGCCCACTGAGACTTCAGTTCTTAATCTGCCTGAAAGTGTCAAAAATCACGCTGCTATTTGGAGGGAGAGCGGTTTCTTTTTATATATATGTATATACACATGCTACTGAGAGTGATGCTTTTCTTAGTATTAAGATGCCCACAATAATGGACAGAGCTCTGAAATATGTCTGTTCTGCTCACTGTTGACTAAATAACCACAATAGTTCATCTATGTATGTCAGAGAATGTTTTAGCCATGTATTTTCACACAAGCATCGGTAGTATTTTTAGAAAAACAGCATGATGAGTCTGTCACCAAGGTCTAAATATAGGTCAAAAATGATAGTGTAATTAAAAGAAATCACTTTGGTATTTGCGACATGAACCTTTAAAGCTCTAGGTAACTACTGTTCTGTATTACTCACACAAAGTGAGTATACACACAGTTTTTCCCATCAATGACATATTTGATTTTAAACAAATAGACCAAGGGCATTAAACAGCATAGCATATATAAAGATGTTTAACCTCACTGTTGATCGAATAAATACAAATTGAAACATCAATGAGTTATTATTTTTAGCTTTCTAAATTAGAAATATTGAAAAAGTAATACTACTTAATGATGGAAGTAGTTCTGATTGGAGAATAAATCAGTTCATTGTTTTGGAAAGCAATTTGTCCATAGGAATTTAAAACTGCTAAAATGTTTATCCTCACTGACACTTTAATCCCACTTTTGGGAATCTGTCTTATGATACTAACCTGAGATATGGAGATAAAAATATGAACAAATGTTTGTTCCAGCATTATTTATAATTGGTAAAAATCATCCCACAATAAAAAGATTAATAAAACTATGATACAACCATATTGTGTAATACTGCATAGCCATTACTTTATTTTAATAAGAAGGAAAAGACTTATGCTATTTTGAGTTATGGTAAGACCAACAGTTCAATCCTGAACATGACTGATGCAATTGAATTTAGAATCCAAGAATGATCGGGCATTGTTGGTACTTGGAGAAAAAATAGAACACTGCTTGCATTCGTGATATTTTTATTGGTCAGAACTCAATTGGATGCAAGTGACAGACTCAAATCAGCTAGCTTATGATACGATTGGTAAAGTTTAGTGTTGTTCTCAGAGCTAAATCAAATGCTAAAATCAACAGCAGCAGCAACAACAAAACTCTTAAGAGGGCAGAATCCAAGATAGCATGAGGGGACATAGAGATTATAACCAAAGCTTCCAAAGTTTTGCTTCTCTTACCTTGCCTTCTCTTTGAATGTTGGCTCAGACTCTCTTTCCACAAACGCAATTCTATACACACAAGAAATAGAATTGCATGGGCCAGGACAGTTTTCTGTTAGTATGTAAGTATGTTTGTATCCACAAACGAAAGACTTTCCTAGGGAAAGTCACCACTTCCCTCAATTTGTGTTATGGATCTGAGTGGAACGAAGCTAACTCCTTTCCTCCTCCAATTAAAAGGGAGTAGTAGACACATATCCACTGCGGGAGTCAGTATCACAGATGCCAGCTCAGTACGTGCCTCCTAGAACACAATCAACATGATATAAAGAGTATAATTAAGAAAACAAAATGGGAAAGAAACCATAAGACCAAGCCACTCAAGGTGGCTGTTCTTTTGTTCTCTGTACACCTTCTGCCCAAGCAGTGCCTGCATCACCTACACACTATTCATATGACTGACCTTCCTACACACTTGCCCCCAGCTCCAATTAGGGATTGTTCTTAAAGGGGTGGGCGGTGAGAGGCCTGCCTCTCTGCTAGAGTCCCTGGTAACTGATGAGCCAACCTGCAGTCAATTCCCCGTATAATAATATAATCTCCCCTTTCCTCCCTGGAGTGAAGACTACCATCATGTCCTACCTCCCAAATGCCTCACAGGGTATGGCCTTGCTCCAGGACCTTGTTTCACATGATTAAGCCTCTTTATGCATTAAACCAGTGGTTCCCAAGATTTTGAGCAACAGTGACCAGTTTCGTGGAAGACAATCTTTCCAAGGGCTGGGAAGGAGAGGGAGCCTATGGTTTCAGGATGATTCAACTGCATTACATTTATTGTGCACTTTTTCAATCCCCGAGGCTGGAAGATCCCCCTGGAGAAGGGAATGGCAACCCAGTCCAGTATTCTCACCAGGATAATCCCATGGACAGAGGAGCCTAGTGGGCTACAGTCCATGGGATCTCAAAGAGTCGGACAGGACTGAGTGACTAACACACGTTTATTTCTGTTATTATTACATCAGTTCCCTCTCAGAGCATCAGGCATTAGATTCCAGAGGCTGGGGACCCTGTATTAAACCACTGATGTCTCTATCACTGACCCCAGGTTCTTTCTCCACTTTTGACGCTGGGCAAGTTCAGTTCTTACCGGCTGCAGCCCAGGGGAAATATACCAACATTTTTATGACAGCAGCATTATAGCTTTTAAAATATAAACACAAACCAAATTTTAAAAAAGAAAAACTCTCTGAATAAACCGTTTTTCAAATTTTCTACAATGAACTCACTTTTTTTCTTTTTAAATTGCTCAGCTTTCCAAGTGGCTCTGTTGTAAAGAATCCACCTGTAATGCAGGAGACACAGGTTAGATCCCAGTTTGAGAAAATCCCCTGAAGAAAGAAATGGCTACCCACTCCAGTATTCTTGCCTGGAGAATCCCGTGGACAGAGGAGCCTGGCAGGACACAGTCCACGGGGTTGCAAAAGAGTTGGACATGACTTAGTAGCTAAATAACAAGTGTTTCAGAGAGTAAAGAGAGAGGGAGGTTAAATAAATACATAGTAATGTAAAATGTTAATACATTATAGAAATGGCAAAGTAGTGTTGAGTCCTAAAATATGAGTTTTTTGGTAGTATATGGGCATTTCTATACCTAAGCAATAAAGGGCTTTTGATCAATTGAATTAATGATGTAGCCAGAAGAAAAGGTAGGCAGAAATACACAACATAAATTTAGAAGTAGAAGAAAGAAAAATTTTGTTACATGTTTTTACAAATGCAGAAAATGTGTGCTGTTTACTGAGCAATGCTGGTATAAACTTGCTTTTCTTTTGGAAAATAATTAAACATGGTGACATAAAGTTACTCTTCCAATTTATGTGAACCTAGCAGCCTTGAAAATTACCCTGTCTCTGGAAAAATGATTACAAAGACTCAATTTTGGACTTGATTTATCAAATTCAGGGTATTACACCATGAGGAGCAGGGGATTCAAAATCTATCCTGTAAAGTTTATGGTATCCTGTTTTTCAGATCTGGGAGATGACCCAGAGTGTGCCCATTTTCTTGAAACATGGCCATCCAGTGTATCAAAGGTTAAGACTTTGATAAGTTGGCTTTTCTGATGGTTTCTTAAAGTTTATGGCCATAAATTTATATTATAGATCACGTAGTTCCTCATATTAAAATATTAAGACCTTTTACCTAAATGTCAGGCAGAATCAATGAAAATGATAAGTTGGCACCCTTTTCTCAGTGAGTTTTAAAACTTCAGTTTTAAACTTCAGTTAAACTTTCTAAATAATACAGAAGTAATTTTTTATTAAATCATTTAGCTCAGGCATTACAAAGTAAAATCCCATGAAAAGCAGGCTTTCTTGACACTATTCTATGAAGACCTATGCTGTTTACCTGAACATCAGGACAGTTTGTGGTGACTTAGTCACTCATTTATGTCCTTGGCATACTCCATGACTGGTGGCAGTTCTAATGATGTTCTTCCTACTGAAAATAAGAGAATCACTGCTTGAAAGGGAATTTGGAGGTCCATGAGGTGAGGATAAGTGTATCATCTAATATGAACAATTATCCCCCAAATGTATATACTAGAACAACCTCATCTTCACTAGATGGTAAAACACAGAAATATTTAATAGAAAATCTATCCATGTCCCTGTGGTGCATGTGTACTCAGGCATGTCAAACACCATGAACTGTAGCCTTCCAGGCTCCTCTGTGCATGGAATTCTCCAGGCAAGAATACTAGAGTGGGTTGCCATTTCCTCCTCCAAGATATCTTCCCTACCCAGAAATCAAATCAGTGACTCCTGCATCTCCTTCACTGGCAGGCGAATTCTTTAACCACTGAGCTACCTGGGAAGTCCATCCATGTCTCTACCCTGTTATTTAGCAGCAGGCAGAGAACATACCTACATGGAGTCACTGTGATGTTCAAATAGAGAAAAAAATGGAGCTAAAACCTAACTTTGAGAACAGGCCTATGGGACTTCTCTGGAGGTCCGGTAGTTGAGTTTGCCTTCCAGTGTGGGAGTATGAGTTCATTCCCTCCTCAGGGAGCTAGGTTCCCACAAGCCTCTCAGCCAAAAAACATGAATAGCAGCAACATTGCAACTAATTCAATAAAGACTTCAAAAAAAACAGTCTATATCAAAAAATCTCAATAAAAAGAGAAAATGTACCAAAAGCCCAGGATGGGACACAGAAACCTCCTGTACCTTATTCCATAATTTCATTCATAAATAAGGTAAAAGAAAAGGAACAGTAAAACAACATATGAATAATCATGCCCACATATCCCCCCTCTGCTTTCAGGATTTATCTCCTGCACGGGAATCTGCCTGCACCAGAGGAGACCTGAGTTTGATCAGACCTGGATCAGGAAGATCCCCTGGAGAAGGAAATGGCTACCCACTCCAGTATTCTTGCCTAGATAATTCCTTGACAGAGGAGCCTGGCAGGCTGCAGTCCATCAGGTCACAAAGAGGCAGACATGACTAAGAGACTTACACTTTCATAGACTAAGGAGCCAGAAATCAATATCTTGGAGTCACGCAGCAGGCACGTTCAAGGTATGTATTTAAGCAACTCTGATACTGATGTTAGTGTCTTATTGTGCAGTTTCAATGAGGTTGATACAAATGAACATGAGTTTATTCCAAAGTTAGAAGTCTCCTATGAATCAATTCTTGGATTTCAGAGGAGCTGATGGTTCAGGAAAGAAAGAAAGTGAAGTCACTCAGTCTTGTCCAACTCTTTGTGACTCCGTGGACAGTAGCCTGCACCAGGCTCCTCCATCCACGGGATTTTCTAGGCAAGAGTACTGGAGTGGGTTGCCATTTCCTTCTCCAGGGAATCTTCCCAACCCAGGGATCGAACCCAGGTCTCCCGCATTGTAGGCAGACACTTTACCGTCTGAGCCACAAGGGAAGTAGATTGGTCAGGAGTAGCCTCAATCATTTGGGTCAGACAATAGAATCCAGAAGTTCAGAGGACAGCAGCCAATGAGGCCATACCATGGAAAAGTTGCTCGTCACATACTGGGATAATACACAGCTTGAATCATTTTAAAGAGTTAAGATCAGTTCTACTTAACCCTGGACATAATATGTCCAGTGAGTAGGTTGGACAGAAATACTTAATCAAATTACATAAATCCACAATATGTTCTTATGTAACAAACTCTCACTCCTTCATGGATGTATGGGGATCTTTTCATATATGTGCATCACTGTAAGAGTATCCTTTTGTAAGAACTTGAAACCACAGGGCTAAGGGCCATTACAAATACGGTAAGAATCTGTTCATTTGACAGAATAACACAGCAAACTCCCACTGGAATTCTGTGGTTATTTAGACAGTGCTGCTGATATTGTTTTGGCTTTTCCTTTGGCAACCTTGTCACTAATTCAGATAACATTTACTTTGGCAAAACACATCATGTCATTTTCAGTTGTCCCTTACTTCTCTGCTTATTCCTTTTTAGCTAACAAGAATTGCAACTCCTTCCAAAGTTTAACAGTTTAATTAACTTATCCCTTATTATTCTGATGATGATACTAATTTTTGTCAACTAAAAGTGATTGACTTTATTCTTTATTTAACTCCTTGAGGTCCCAATTACTAATAACTGGATTGAGAATATTACTTTGAAGTTAATGGCAAATAGCCATCAGAAAACATTTTATGTGTAGTCTAAGTATCAAGTGATAACTAATACAATGTTTATGAAGGATATGATTAGAACTGAAGCACTCCCTGATCCATGTTTTCTCCTCTCTTACTCAACACTAGGACCAAGAAAGAGAAGAGTGAAAAATGGAGAGTGAAGAATGGATCAGGGAGTGCTTCAGTTCTAATCAGAGCCTTTATAGACATTGTATTAGTTAATATTTGATGCTTAGAAAGAATACACATAAAATGTGTTCTGATGGCTATTTGCCATTAACTTCAAAGTAATATTCTCAAAAGTGAAAGTCTCTCAGTCATGTCCAACTCTTTGCAAGCCCATGGAATTCTCCAGGCCAGAATACTGGAGTGGGGAGTCTTTCCCTTCTCCAGGAGATCTTTCCAACCCAGGGAGAGAACTCTGGTCTCCCACATTGCAGGCAGATTCCTTACCACCTGAGCTACAAGGGAAGCCCAAGAATACTGTAGTGGGTAGCCTATCCCTTCTCCAGCAGATCTTCCCAACCCAGGAATTAAGCCAGGGTCTCCTGCATTGCAGGTGGATTCTTCATCAACTGAGCTATCAGGGAAGCCCTGACTTCTACTTAGTCAGTCCTGATATCTTTTCCTTGATATTTATCCAACATACTGGAAGTGCTTTCCCAATAGCTCAAGAGGTAAAGGATCTGCCTGAAGTGCAAGAGATGCAGGAGATGCAGTTTCGATCCCTGGGTGGGGAAGATCCCCTGGAGGAGGAAAAGGTAACCCATTCCAGTATTCTTTCCTGGAAAATCCCATGGACAGGGAAGCCTGGAGAGCTACATTCCATAGGGTTGCAAAGAGTCGGACACGGCTGAGCACTCATGCATACCTTTACTAGAGGTATCGGGTTAAATTTCTCCCATGGCAGACATTGAGACAAGAATTTTATTGCAAGTCGTGGTTTATTAGGTGAGTAATCCCAGAAAGTACCAGTAGAGGAATAGAGAAGTGAAGCTGGAAGAAGAATGCCAATACAGGATACGTGAAAGAGCAGGTTAAGCTGTGGTTAACTAGAGCTCAATTGTCATGGGAACATATGGGCAACCTTAGAGAAAAGACCTTGTCTTACAAGAGCTATGAGAAAACTAGTGTATTTAACTGTCAATTCGCTTAAGGAGTTCCTTCTTTCTGCAAGCATATGCAGAATTGAAGAATATATCAGGCAGCCTTATAAACCCCTCAGGCAATTTGTTGAAAATGTTTGCTGCAAGAAACCATTAGATCTGAGCAGACAAGGAAAGAGCTTGCTACTGATACTGTCCGCTACAGTATACCTTTTGCACAACTCACATCTACTCATTGCCCTGTTAGGTTCACTCATTCTACCTATCACTGATTCTTTAAGGTCATGGTTAGTCATAATGTATGTATGTATGTACTGGGGGCTGTATTGGGTCTTTGTTGCTGCGGGGGTGCTTTCACTAGTTGTGGTGCACAGACTTCTCATTACAGGGACTTCTCTTGTTGTGACTTGGGGGCTCAAGGGCACTCAAGCTTCAGTAGTTGTGGCACTTGGGCTTAGTTGCCCCAGGGCATGTGGAATCTTCTGGAAACAGGAGTCAAACCCAGGTCCCCTGCATTGGCAGGTGGATCCTTAGCCATTGGACCACCAGGAAAGTCCATCATAATTTCTATGAATAAATAGATAAATGCAATGTTAGAACAGGAATGTTGCTGGGAAAGTTATGGATCCCTACTATTACAGTTGGTTCTCCGTGTAGTAATTTGATTGCTTGACAAGTGAATTACATCAGACCTTCATTCCTGAAGGGACTGAGATCTTGTTACTATGCCCTTGTCTGGATTTGACTGTTTCAATTGTCCTTTCAAGGCTATTGATAGGGCAAGAACACCAAGAGGCGTCCCAGTGAATTTGTGTGTTCAACACAACTGTTTACTATGCTGTGTAGCTGCAGTCTTATAGTCTCATGATAATAAAGATCAATTATTGCTTCCAGTAAATCTGCATCCCTTTTTTTTCTCCATTAGTCTTCTGGCAGGAGAATCCCAAATAGTGGCCATATGTTTAGTCTGTGTTGTAACTATGATAGAAACGTTCCCTAACTTCCAAGAAGCAAACTATTTAATCACATGGATCCTGAAGATGCATGGAGTGGGAAGCACGTATTCTGTAGGTGGAACACAGGGAAGCATTGTGAGAGTGGTCACTCCTACCTCTAACACTTGGTTCCTGGACCTAGGTAGTCAAGCTATCAGGAACACAGAACCAGGCATTGGGGGATTTTGTTTGTTTTATTTTTGTTTTTAATATATAATGTATCTTGAAGGACAGCAAGATACACTCAAGCTAAAGCCTTAAATATGCCTTTAAAAGGTTGTTTCAGAGTTCTACCAGATTGTCAACTGGTGACTTTGTATAGTTAACGACACAAATATTTTCTGAGTTATTTTATGTGTAAATTATCTTGGCTTAGTAATAATATGATGGAGACTTGCTTTCAATAAATTAAATATCTTTTTATATCTAGGCCTCATTTTCCTCCCATATGACAGAAGAAGATTGACCTGGGTGATTTATAAGAACTTTTCCAGTTCTCATTTACTCTCTATCTTATCCAGATAGGCAGAAAGCTATTTCTGCATCATTTTGGTATTTGTGTTATGGAGAAAATACATAGTTGTTGAGCTTGACCTTGTGATGGCCAAGATGTGCTAATAGTATATACCCAGATGCTGTTTTCTCATAACAAAGTATCTCCTTAATTTATATCTGTATGAAATGTCCTAGGAGGCACTTTTAAAACTTTAAAATTATAGGTGCATTAGATCTCATAAAGAAATCGGTAAAGCTAATGAAATCCAACAAACTAACAATTGTGAGTAAATTAATTCTGTAAATAAATGAATATGCCAAGAACTGGTAATTTCCATATTTGGATATTATTCTCTATATTTCTTTTAAGAAGATTGGTGGATGAAACACTTAAGTTACAGATTTCATACCACTATATAAATGTGGAATAAATCAGATAACTTTCTGAACCTCTATGGAAACCAGAAGAAACTTGGTGTAATTTTATCATTTCAGTCTTGATTGGGGAGCTGTAAAATCTGTTTTTCTAGAAAAGTTTTACCTACTATTCCCAAATGTGTGATTGTATTTATGAAGTGATAAAAAGCATCAAAGGCAGGCATATTCCTATACTTGTAGTAGATGAATCACCCTTAATTTTGACTACAGGAATCCAGCATAAATAATTCATTATCAGAATTAGAGGCAGATCTAATTCTCCCAAATAGGTAAGTCTAGACTTTTACTATCAGAGAAGGCAATGGCAACCCATTCCAGTACTCTTGCCTGGAAAATTCCATGGACGGAAGAGCCTGGTAGGCTGCAGTCCATGGGGTCTCGAAGAGTTGGACACGACTGAGCGGCTTCACTTTCACTTTTCACTTTTCACTTTTATGCATTGGAGAAGGAAATGGCAACCCACTCCAGTGTTCTTGCCTGGAGAACCCCAGGGATGGGGGAGCCTGGTGTGCTGCCATCTATGGGGTCGCACAGAGTCGGACACGGCTGAAGCGACTTAGCAGCAGCGGCAGCAGACTTTTACTTTTAATCAGTGTTAAGAATTACAAAGTCAATGACCTTAGAGCTATGATAATTGTATCAAGCCTAAGAATAACAAGATTGTTACTAATACCTTCAAAAGACAGTATTATTTCAGATATTGGAATTAAAGTTTAGATTGTAAAAAATCACTGGGAATCAGAAAGTAAATGGTTTAGAAGTAAACAGGAAAGGCTAAGGTTGTGATTTATTATTAGCGCTTTTGAATTGATGCTTATATCACTTATTAAGAAAATATTTATTGAGTTTCTGATAAGTGCCAAGTATCCTTCCAGATGATTTCCAGGTGCTGCTATGGTAAAGAACCTGCCTGTCAATATAGGAGACATAAGAGATGCAGGTTTGATCCCTTGATCAGGAAAATCCCCTAGAGAAGGGAATGGCAACCCACTCTAGTATTCTTGCTTGGGGAATCTCATGGACAGAAGAGCCTGGCAGGCTACTGTTCACCGAGTCATAAAAATCTGGACATGACAGAAATGACTTAGCACTTGGGACATCCTTCTAGACACTAATTCCTCCTGACACGGATCTTATAGTCTGAGAGTGTCTTATAGGGAAAAACAGACTGGTGTTTTTTTTTTTTTTTTTTTAAGTATGGTGTTGGTAAATTATATAGTACGCAAGATGGTGTGATAAAAACTATGAAAAGTAAAGATAAAATAAAGAGATACAGTAAATGAGGAGGATATAGAATGCTGCATTTTTTTTTCCTAAAAGATGGTAAGCAGAGAGTGCATTGAGTTAATGCAAATAAAAGTCAGGTGAAACAACAAGCCATAAAGCCCTCTAAATATTCAAAGAAGAGCCATCCTAGATGTAGAAGGATGTGTAAAAGTTCTACCACAGTAACACGCCTGACAAGTTCAAGAACATCAAGGAAGACAAGAGTGGTAGAGGTGAGTGAGTAAAGAGATAAATCATAAGAGACAAGGTCAAAAATATTCACAAGAGAACTGATCATGCGAGACCTTCGAGTTCATCACCCACTCAAAGCAAGGTGGGAAGTCACTTTCCCTCCCTTGAGGGCTTTGAGGGGAAAAGAAGTGGCATGATCTACCTCAAATACAACAGTTACTGCCTTTGTTGTGTTTAGAATAGATAGAAGCAAGCTTGGAAGGAAGTAGGACTAGTCAAAAGTTGTAGTGAAAATCTAGTAAAAGAGATTGATCCAGGGGTATGTTACATTGAAGGTAGTCAGAAGAGGTTTTATTCTTTAGTGGGCTTTTTTTTTCCTTTGATGAGGGTGGGGGTGCATGGCATGTGGGATCTTAGTTCCTCTACTGTTGAAATTGAACCAGCAACACTTGCATTGGAAACACGGTGTCTTAACCACTGAACAGCCAGGGGAGTCCTAGATATTTTGAAAATAGAGGAAAATGGATTTTTTTGTAGAAAGATGGAGTTCTCATTTAATGATACTAGAAATAATATGTTTTGGAGATAACATAAGGAGTATTACTTTGATATTCAAAATCTTAGAGATTTACCTAGAAATATTGAGTAGGCGGTTGGCTGCATTGGTCTGAAATCCATGGGAGTGGTAAGCTTAGAAATAGAATTTAAAGTATTAGAATAGTGAAATTACCAAAGGAGTGGAAGGGAGAAAAGAAAGCTGTAACATTAGAGTTTCAGAGTTATCACAAAATAGCCCTTTTCTTTAAAATTATAGCCTTTACATTAAAAGCATCACTTGATCTCCCAGTCGATAGCTAAACCAATAAAATAGTCATTCATCTCCTAGCTATTAGTTAATAATTTAGGCATGTTCAGCTATCATAATAATTCAACTATAATTTAATAATTCAGTGAAAATCTGAGATTTTTTTTTAATGCTTTCAGTTCGCCCTTAGGGTAAATAATCTATACAACATGCATAGCATAATCAGGAAGGAGCAAACACACTTTTGAATCTCTGATGAAAGCCACTAAGGATATATGTAGCACATAACATTGCATCATTGGATTCAGAAATCATTACATGCAATGTTAATGCGTGAAAATATGTAAATTCATGACTTCTACAATATGCTTTTCCTAACTCACAGGTGTAATAGACAAAAAAAACCAAAACACTATTTAGCATTTTTCCAGGAATAACAGTGACATTTTGCAGGTTTTTAAAATTTATTATAATCACATAGGGAAAAAGTCCCTGGAGGGATATAGATGCTGTACTCATAAGTGGGTAATTTGAGGTCACATTTAATAAAGGGGCAAACATGACAGCAAGATTCAAAGGGGAGACTTGGTAGATGTCATAAAACTAGTAAGTTCTATAACTGTCAATTAAAAC
Source organism: Muntiacus reevesi (assembly GCF_963930625.1). Classification (NCBI taxonomy): domain Eukaryota; kingdom Metazoa; phylum Chordata; class Mammalia; order Artiodactyla; family Cervidae; genus Muntiacus; species Muntiacus reevesi. The sequence continues at coordinate 36,934,474 of NC_089249.1, read as the reverse complement.
TTAACTCTTTCTGACCACGTTCATAGATTTAACATGATACCACACTCTGGAACATCTACCTTCACAGTTTGGAATGGATAAGTTAGGGGGAAAAGATCCAAACCTCAAAATATTTCAACAAACCTGTTCACGTACATAAAGCTTTGTAGATTAATGATTTAGAGCAGGAAATATAATATTGCTCCCATTAGAAGAGAATAATAAAAGTGAAGATTCTTCAAAGAATTTAGCACATTTAGAATCACTAATAAGAAAATGCACTAAAATACATTTGTGTTCTTTCTTTATGGTGAAAAGAAGCTTTCTTACTAAAAATTCTGTAAGCATGAATTAAGGGGATCAGTAATATTGATAAACACTGGGGGACTTCTCTGATGGTTCAATGGTTAAGAATCCGCCTTCCAATTCAGGGAATGCAGGTTCAGTCTCTGGTTGGGGATCTAAGATCCCATATACCACAGGGCAACTAAGCCTGCAAGCCACAACTAGAGAAGCCTGTGTACCTCAACAGAGTCCATGCATTGCACATGGACCCAGCACAGTTAAAAAAGGGAAAAAGAAAATTTCAGAGGTAAATCACTATATACCATTGCTGGGCATCACTGGATAACCTTAGTACCTAAGACCCAATATAGACTCTTTAAAAGTTATAAACACTGAGATATTTCAAGAGCGTAACAGGGCATTGTTGTATGTTTGAGTGCTCATGGCCATTCTGTCCAGTCTGCTTCCTCAGTGCTTCATTCCTTTGTCCCTTTCTCTTTCCATTATCCTAACTCAGCTTTATTTCTTGGTCAGACTCACATCACCTCTCATAGTTGGGAAAAAAAATTCATGCACTTATACTATCCTCAGCATTTACAGATTGAGGTATGCCTACAAACATGAAACTTCTGTGGTTAATTATTTTTCTAAACCTATGGCCAGTTAAATCTAACAAGGCTTACATCAACATTTTCATTCTTTATCATCCAGTATAAAGAACCCCTCATCTATTTTTTCCTATACTATTTTTTGTATGATGCTTTGAGTTTCCTTTCCCTGGCCAAACTGACAACTTCTCACCACCACCCAAACCACAATTGAGAAAACTTTAGAAAATTCTAGAATCAAAATGTGCATATCCCTCCAGCACTGAGTAGTAAGATTATTTTAAAATAGTCACCAGTATTATTCCTAAATTAATACATGTTTATTAGACTGAATTTCTAAAGTATAGGTTTGAGTTTTCAGAGTGTTGGATTGGTTGGGACACACCCAATGATGAATAAAGTAACAATGATACTTCATAGGCATCATAAAATAGAAATACAGAACTTATTAGAAGCAATTGACCTAGGCAGAAACATTCTCTCTGTTCCTGTTGTCATTGCTGAGACCACTTAGCAGATACACTGACTCCACTCACCAGGCAACATGGGGGACCTCAAGTAGGCTAAGATAAAATTCATCATTCATTCCTAACAAAAACTTCAAAAGGCATAGAGTGAGGTTAATTAAATGTGACCAAGTTCTTCTCTGATGACTCGATGGTAAAGAATCTACCTGTCAATATGGGAGACACACGTTTGATTCCTGGGTTGGAAAGATCCCTTGGAGAAGGAAATGGCAACCCACTCCAGTATTCTTGCCTGGGAAATCTCAAGGACAGAGGAGCTTGGCTGGCTACAGTCCATGGGGTTGCAAAGAGTCCGACGTGACTGAGCAACTAAGCACGCATGCACGCACATATATATTCTGAACATTATATATGTGAGTATACATTATAATAAGTACATATATATATATGCCATAAAGTTTTGTAATAGATATGTATATATGTATACACATATAAAATGTGTTTTTTTTACATATAAAATGTAATTGCTATAAACTCAAAAATAGACCAACAAAACTTCAATGTGTGAAGAACTGGAAACAGTAAATGTGTTAGGCCAACAGTTATTAATGTTATAATTACACACATGTATACACATATCTACATAAGCACACACATATATTTTTGTCTACATACATATATAAAATTTTATGGATTAGATATTTCACAACTTTTGCATTTTTAATAGATTTTTATTTACTTATTTATTTTTGGTTACACTGGGTCGTCATTTTTTGCATGCAGGCTTTCTCTAGCTGCGACAAGTGGGAGCTACTCTTCATAGCAGTGCTGGCTTTTCTCATTGAAGTAGTTTCTCTTGTTGCAGCTCCTGAATCTAGGATGTGTGGGCTCAGTAGTTGTGGCAAATGAGCTTAGTTGTTTGGTGGCATATGGAGTCTTCCCAGACCAGGGATGAAACTTGTGTTCCCTGCATTGGCAGGCAGATTCTTACCCACTGGACCACCAGGGAAGCCCAACTTCTGTATTTTAATTTACTTTACTTTGGTGCACTTTTAGGTTTACAGAGAAATTGAACAGCAAGTGCAGAAGAGTTCCTGCATTCTCCTCTGCACCCCTCCTCTGTCATTTTTTTCCATAATTAAATCTGTCATTTTCCATAACTAAATCTGGCATATTTGTTACAAACTATGAATCATAACAGTACATCACTACCTAATGACTACAGTTAGGGTTCATCCTTTGTGAATAGTTCTATGACTTTTGAAAAATGCATGTCAAGTAGGTACCATTACAGTATCATATAGAGTAGTTTTGCCATCCTAAATGTCTCTGGCACTCCACCTGTTTCTACCTCTCCACAAACTACTGGAAACTACTGATCTTTTCATTGTATCTTTAGCTTTGCCTGTTCCAGAATGTCATATATTTGAAATATATACAATGCAGCCTTTTCAAACTGTCTTCTTTGATTCAGCAATATGCATTTGAGTTCATGTCTTTTTGTGGCCTGTGTTCATTTCTTTTTTATTTTTGAATGCTATTCCACTGTATGGATATACCACAATTTATGTTCATTAATCTATTGAAGGACATCTGGATTGTGTCCAATTTGGGGCAAGTATGGATAAGGTTGTTACATATATTCATGCACAGGTTATTGTATTAACGTACATTTTCAATCACAAGGAGCATGATTACTCATCATAAGATAATGCACAGTTTGTAAGCTGTTGTCAAACTCTTTTTCAAAAAGGTTGTGCTGTTTTTCCATTGCCACCAGCGAGGAACAATAGTTCTTATTCCAGATTTTTGTCACTGTTTGGCAACTTCAGTATTTTCGGCATTCTAATACATGTGTAGAAGTATCTCCTGATTTTCATTTTCAATTCTCTAATGAAATTGTTACACACATTTTCATATGCTTATTGGCCATCTGTTTATTTCCTTTGCTGATGTCTGTTCATATCTTTGGGTTGTGTGCTTTCCTTTTGTTGTGTTTTAAGAGGGCTTTTTTTTTTTTTGCTTATTTTGAATAAAAGCCATTATCACATATATATTTTGCCTTTGTTGTCTTCCAGTTTATGGCTTGTCTTTCCAGCCTTTTAACTGTGACTCTCCAGAGTACAAGTTTTTAATTTTTAATGAGTCCAACTTATCATTTTTTTCCATGCATTGTCCATTTGATGTGCATACTAAAAACTCATCACTAAGTCCAAGGTCAGATAAATAACATAACTTCTAAAAATGTTATAATTCATGTTATACGTTTATATCCATGATCAATTTTGAGTCCTTTTTTTGTGAAAGGTGTGTGTCTAGCATCATTTCTTTGCACACTGGCACCTAGTTGTTCCAATATCACTTGTTGAAAAAAAGAATCCATTTTTCCATTGAATTTTCTTTGTATCTTTGTCAAAGATAAGTTAATTATGTTTGTGTGGGTCTATTTCTGAAGCTCTCTATTCTGTTTCACTGAGCAATCTGTCTATTCTTTTTCCAATACCACCCTGCAATTACCGTAGATTTATAATAAGTGTTAAATTCAGTTCAATTCAGTTCAGTCGCCCAGTCATGTCCAACTCTTTGTGACCCCATGGACCACAGCATGCCAGGCTTCCCTGTCCATCACCAATTCCCAGAGCTTGCTCAAACTCATGTCCATTGAGTCAGTGATGCCATCCAACCATCTCACCCTCTGTCATCCCCTTCTCTTCCTGCCTTCAATCTTTCCCAGCATCAGGGTCTTCTCCAATGGGCATCAATCCTCTGAGGGTTCCCCCACCCCTTCAGTATTGTGCTCATTAATTCTGGGTCTTTTGACTTTCCATGTCTCAAAAAAAGAATTTATTGAGATTTTAATTTGAATTGCTATGAATCTATATATCAAATTGGGAAAAATTGACATCTTAACAACATTGAGTCTTCCTATCCATGGACATGGAATATTTCTCAATATTTCTCTTTGATCTTTTGTAACCAGAGTTTTGTGGCTCTCTTCATATAGTTTTTGTGCACATTCTGATACAATTAAACTGTGTTTCATATTTTGTGTGCACATATAAATGGTGCTGTGTATTTTTATTCCAGATTTCACTTGCTTATGTATGGTATTTAAGAAGCAAATGTAAAGGAGGCCAGTGGTGCAATGGATAATGCATCTGACTACAGAACAGAAGAAAGCAACAGCTGTACAATTGTTGAACACCTGAAACTAACACAACATTCTAAATCAACTGTACTTTAATTTAAAAAATTCAGGTCATTTTCCACTTGAAAAATATTGAGGCTTTTTATAAAAGCAACACTTGTAGTTATTGTCAGCAGCAAAAGATAAATGATTAAATTCACTGAGTACACTAAAAACCGATGCAGAAATTGAATGTTTCTTTGTGCATGTAAGGACGTATATGCCTAATAGAGATAGCCATAAATGACATTCAGAAGGAAAAAGTTAGAAAACATTATTATAATTGTGGAAATCAAAGATGTCAAAGGACATTTGAATGGGATATTGACATTTGATCAGAAGCTCTTTTACTCATATTCTTTTCAAATTGAGGATTACAATGGTCTTCATGCCTACATAGTCTAAATTATTTTATTCATCTAAAAATTATAAAAGTATATCTCCAGATAAAATTGCCACACAAAAATTGCACTTTTGGCAACAAATAAAATATATTTTTTATCAATAAGGTAATTTGACTAGTGTTTGTAGGCATCCTTTAGTAGTTTCTCACTGGATATCAAATCAGATTACTTGCAAAACAGCTAACTAAGTTTCCTATTTTTTCTGGGAATCTTGAGTAAGTATACATAGTGTCCTATATCTTAAATTTTTGTCTTTAAATTCTTTTCAGATAATTATACATTTTCTTGTGGAATTGCAGGCAATTTCCTCATTTCAATCAAGAGTTTTTATTTGTTTAAAGACTAACATACATGTTTCTGTGTGTTTGTTTATCCCAAAAATAAAGGGATTTTTTTCCATGAATGTAAATGAATGTATCACCTTCTGAGTGTTTAGTACAATTGGTTGGCAAACTGTTTATATTTCACTTTCTCATGGATTTCTTAGATGACACGTTTGCTTCAAAGTATGTAAATAACTATTAGGCCAAACATATTGAAGATATGTGTTCCTTTTGAAAAGTATAGTTGCTAGGCACCTCTTTTATATTCTTGTGCATCTGTTTTCAGTCGGGTAATTGTATCTACCTTTTAAGTTTGTTGTGAGAATCAGTAGATTCATAGATCTCAAGTGTTCTTGATCGAAGATAAGCAAGCTAAATATTAGCTAATAGCTTTCCCTGGGCAGCTAATGTCTTGCTATCTAACAGAAACACATGAAAAACATACTACCAACTAAAACATTTAAATTAATTGATATCTAAAGTTGGTTATACTTACAAAATCTTTCTTTCTGTTTATTTAATGTGTAAATGAAGTTTAGATCAATGCTTTGGTACTCTACCAACATATCATAAAGTTGCTTAGTGTTTTATTACATCCTTCAGCCATAAGAATTGTTACTGCATCCTGCTTTGTATAACAAATCATTTTTGTTACTTAGATGTAATATTTAAACATTGAGCCATTTAAGACAACTTAAAAGGCTTTCTACAGTTCACTTCAGTTCAGTCACTCAGTCGTGTCTGACTCTTTGTGACCCCATGAATCGGAGCATGCTGGCCTCCCTGTCCATCATCAACTCCCAGAGTTTACTCAAACTCCTGTCCATCGAGTCGGTGATACCATCCAGCCATCTCATTCTCTGTCAGCCCCTTCTCCTCCTGCCCCCAATCCCTCCCAGCATCAGGGTCTTTTTCAGTGAGTCAACTCTTCACATGAGGTGGCCAAAGTACTGGAGTTTCAGCTTCAGCATCAGTCCTTCCAATGAACACCCAGGGCTGATCTCCTTTAGGATGGACTGGCTGGATCTCCTTGCAGTCCAAGGGACTCTCAAGAGTCTTCTCCCAACACCACAGTTCAAAAGCATCAATTTTTCGGTGCTCAGCTTTCTTCACAGTCCAACTCTCACATCCATACATGACTACTGGAAAAACCATAGCCTTGACCAGATGGACCTTTGTTAGCAAAGTAATGCCTCTGCTTTTTAGTATGCTATCCAGGTTGGTCATAACTTTCCTTCCAAGGAGTAAGCGTCTTTTAATTTCATGGCTGCAATCACCATCTGCAGTGATTTTAGAGCTCCCCGAAAAATAGGCAGCCACTGTTTCCACTGTCTCCCCATCTATTTCCCATGAGGTGATGGGATCAAATGCCATGATCTTAGTTTCCTGAATGTTGAGGTTTAAGCCAACTTTTTCACGCTCCTCTTTCACTTTCATCAAGAGGCTTTTTAGTTCCTCTTCACTTTCTGCCATAAGGGTGGTGTCATCTGCATATCTGAGGTTATTGATGTTTCTCCCGGCAATCTTGATTCCAGCTTGTGCTTCTTTCAGTCCAGTGTTTCTCATGATGTACTCTGCATATAAGTTAAATAAACAGGGTGACAATATACAGGCTTGACGTACTCCTTTTCCTATTTGGAACCAGTCTGTTGTTTCATGTCCAGTTCAAACTGTTGCTTCCTGATCTGCATAGAGGTTTCTCAAGAGGCAGGTCAGGTGGTCTGGCATTCCCATCTCCTTCAGAATTTCCCACAGTTTATTGTGATCCACACAGTCAAAGGCTTTCTATAGTTAGTCTCTCAAAAGTCGAGACTCTGACACTCAAGATATTCTATAACTTTGACTCCACCTCATCTTTCCATTCAGTTTCTTAACAAGGCAAACTAAATTTCTTGCTGCTTCCAATTCACATATCAATATGTATGATTCCTGCCCCTCAGATACACAATCCTTCCTCTCAAATTGATAGGCTTGAAATTCTCAGGTAAATGTTAGCTCCTCATATGTAATTCGGTTCTGATCTCAATAATGTCCAATATTTCATTGCTAATACACCATACATACATGAGAGGTAGGTTATTATTTCAGACTTTTGGGTGTTTATAAATGGGCTTAGCTAAAAAGGCTCCAAGTAGCACATGAAGTGGGTGAAAGCCTATGATTACAAAGTTTTCATCAAAGCCCTGTTCCAGTGGTAGCTTGGAAACATTTCATCTTGGGTGAAATAATATGATAGTAATGAAGAAAGTTACTATCAAATTAATGAAAACAAAACAAAGTTAATCACAACCAAGATATGAATAACAGAAAATGAATACATAGCTGAATCAACCTTAGATGTTATGGAAAAGGACTTTATCAGTTATATAAAGTATTAAGTATGAAATTAAAGTCTCGGAACTTTTTGTTAATGCCAAAATTTTCACACTCTCATTGGGTGGTTCCAATTCCAGGTAAGGTGGAGTAACATATGTTTACCTTTCTCTTCACTAAAGACTATTATAAAACATAGGTACAAAATGCAGAGCCTAGCTATTTGAGGACTGTGGAAGGAAAAGAGCAACATAAAGTTTGAGGAAGAAGACCAGAATCCAAGGATCCAATGTGCTACCAAATCTGTGTTGAGTTTACCTTTTTTTTTTTTTTTCCATTTATTTTTATTCGTTGGAGGCTAATTACTTTACAATATTGTAGTGGTTTTTGTCATACATTGACATGAATCAGCCATGGATTTACATGTATTCCCCATCCCGATCCCCCCTCCCACCTCCCTCTCTACCCGATCCCTCTGGGTCTTCCCAGTGCACCAGGCCCGAGCACTTGTCTCATGAATCCAGCCTGGAGTTTACCTTTTTTTTAACCCTCCAGCATCTCCCAGCCTGAAGTCATCTCAGTTAAGAACTGAAAAGTGAATAACACAGGACAAACAGAGAGATACCAGCGTGCACTACCTTGTACACTATATGAGTATACTCTTGAGATACAAGACCGTACTATCCTACAGCTCAGAGTGAGGAAAAAGTGCCCCCCACCGGCCACCTTTTTTTTTTTTTAATCCTTTCTCTCCTTTCTTTCATGTTCTAACTCCCAAGGAATTACACTTTGGCAGCAGGAGCCTAGGAAACAACTCTAGGGGATTAAAAACTTTCCTCCCCATTCAGTACAATTGGTGTCCCTTGGGTACAGGCAAAACTAATTCTCTCTCTTTCCTCCTCTACCGCTATTTCTCTTACTCTTGTTCTCTTTCTCTGCTACTTGACTGCGTGTGCAGTATAGTCACAGAAGTGAACACTGTCTGCCAGTACACCAACATGTGAGCCCTTTGCAAAGAAAAAGTCCTGGTAGAAAGCTTGGGAGAGAGAAGCTTGGGAAGGCTCTTCTAGGAAGAACAATACAAACTCCTGAACCTGCCACTGTGAAATGAAATATGTCCCGCTATATTGGTGGGCAAAAAACATCACAGGTATCCATGATTCCAGACCTCCAAGTGTGAATTTCTGAGTCATGCCAACAAGCAAGCCACTCCCTACACAAGGAACTTAAGGATATCACAGTTATCAGCAATAACTGTCTTTGGGTGTGAACCAGTGAGCCCTAAGGGAATTCAAGAAAGAGAAGAATACCTCTGCAAAAAATGCAGGATGCTGGCCCTAAATAACTGAGATGCATATGAAAGGAATAACTTCTATAATTCCAGACTCTTGCATCTTCTCATCCATAGAATAACCCTAAATTCCTTAACTTGATATCTGACTTTCTCTACTTACAATAATCTTTGATGTTCATACTGCCTGCTCCCTTTGTTACAAACTTCTATATAAACTCCTTACCCCCTCTCCCCTGTTTCCCCGCCTACTTAGACCAGTTTCTCAGGGTTACCTGAGATGCTGTCTCCTGGGCTTGAACTCCTAAGATTTTCCCACCAAGTGAAACACTCCCTACTTTCAGGCTGTACCTATGAATCTGACCTAGAGTCACCTATCAAAGATTCTGAGAGATAAACTAACGCCAGGTCTCCACCCAGGTCCCAAACTGACCACTGAGGGGCTCACAAATAGGCAGATCTGAATAGCATTCCAAAGCTTTGAAACCTGAACTGACCTTAGAGTATTAATCCAGAGAATTCAGGATGAAAGTTTTAGCCTAACTCTAACAAGGTCAACTGCCCACTAGAACAAAAATATCAACACACACCATAGGATCTAAAGAAGGCCCAGCTTCTCATAATTCAATATTCAAAATGTCCAATATAATCCAAAGTTACTCAGTATACAAAAACCTATGAAACTATCAAGTCACATGACAAAAAACAGTCAATGAAGGCCAATGGCAAAGTGACATACATGTTGGAATTATCTGACATGAAAGAAACTACTACAAAATTCCTTGAAAGAAGAACTGCAAACATTTATTGAAAGAAATATTTAAAATGGAAAGTATCAGCAAATGGAGATATGAGGAAAAACCAAATGGATATTTTAGATATGAAATATACAATGAGTGAAATAAAAATAATCACTGAATGGAGTCAATAGTAAAATTGAAATGAGAGGGGAAAATTAGCAAATTACAGATAAATCAATAGAAATTATCCAGCATGAACAACAGAAAAAAGATGAAAAAATGAATCAACAGAGAGTCAAAGACCTTCAGAGCAACACCAGAAGATCTAACATCGGTTTTATTACATTCCCAAGGAAGGAGGATACTGATTACAGCTCAGAAAAAAATGTTTGAAGAAATGATGACATAAAACTTGCCTGATTTGGCAAAAGATAGAAACCTACAGATTCAAGAAGGTAGCAAATCCTAAGTAGAATAAACCTAAGGAAACCCAATTTCCTTGGAAAAGGTAATGGCAACCCACTTCATTACTCTTGCATGGAAAATCCCATGGACAGAGGAACCTGGTAGGCTACAGTTCATGTGGCCACAAAGAGTGGGACACGACTGAGCGACTTCACAAACTTACTTAAGGAAACCTATGCCCAGATACTTTGAAATCAAACTGTTAAAAACAAAGACAAAGCAAAATAAATTAATAAATTAACCTTAGAAACAATAAGAAAAAAAAATAACACAACACCTACAGGAGAACAAAAATTAGAATGACTGTAAATTTATCAGAACATTGAAACCCAGTAAAGCTAGCAGAACATTTTTAAAGTATTGAAACAAAGTAATTATAAATCCAGAATTCTGTATGTATGTGGTGAACACATCCTTCAGCAATGAAGGGGAAATCAAGATATTCACTGAGGAAAGAAAACTAAGAGAATTCATAGTCTGTAGACTTCCTCTAAAAGAAAAAAAATGTTAAATGAAGAACTTCAGAAAGAAGGGAAATGATATCAGAGAAATATGACACACCAAAAATAAGGGACAAAGACTGGGTAAGCATGACTTCTCAAGTTTAATTTTCAAATTTTATGTGATGATTGAAAAAAAAAAAAACTATATTATCACGCTGGTTTTTCAATATATGTAGATGTAATATATTAGGTAGCCCTGAGATGGTTAGATAGGCCTCATAGACTCACTGGACATGAACCTGGGCAAACTCTGGGAGATGATGGAGGACAGGGAAGCCTGGCATGCTGCAGTCCATCGGGTCGCAAAGAGTTGTACAGGACTTAAAGACTGAACAACAGATGTAATATAAGGTAAGTATAGCATTAATAGGAGAACAAAGGAATCTATATGGTACTAAGATTTCTATGTTCAATTGAAGTGGTAAAATATTATTTCTGAAAAGTCTTTCAAAAGAGAACTACATATTTTGTAACCCCAAAAGCAACCCTTAAAACTATTATCAAAAGAAATTTTGTTAAAATCACAGTGATAAATTGAAAATGAAATGTTAGAATGTTCAAATCACTCAAAAGAAGCAGAAAGCAGGAAAGGGGAATGTGAGAAATAAAAACAGAGGGAGCAAACAAAACAAAGAGTGACAGGCCTAATTTCAAACATTAATAAGTATACATGATTTAAACACACTTATTAAAAGATGGAGATTGTCAGAATGGATTAAAAATAAAATGACCAAAATATATACCGCTCAAAAGAAACTTACTTTAAATATAATGATATGAGTAGATTAAAAGTAAAATAATGGTAAAAGATACACTAGGTAAATGCTAATCAAAGGAAAGCTGGAATGGCTATGTTATTATAAAAGTAGACTTCAGAGCAAATAAATTTACCAGAGATGCAGACAGAAACAGGGAGATTGTGTATTGAAGAAAGTGTCAATTCATTAGAAAGGTACAGCATTACTAAATAGCTGTTGAACTAACAAGAGAGTTTCAAAATACATGAAGCAAAAACTGACAAAACTGAAAGAAAAAATAGACATCTACATTTATATTTGAATTTTTCAAAACTCTATTCTCAATAATAGTAGGGAAAAAATCATTTGTAAAAAAGCTGAATAGCACTGTGAACTGACTGGAACTGATTGTCATTGATAGAAAATTCAACACCAGGTTACACATTCGTTTCAAGTGCACATAGAAGATTCACCCTAACAGACTGTATCCTTAGTCATAAAACAAACCTTAACATAAATGAAATATTTAAAATCATACAAAATATGTTCCTGAGGCATGTCAGAATTAAACTAAATATCAATAAGAGAAAATAACAGAAAAATCACCTATTATTTAGAAATTCAATAACACAATCAAAAAAAAATCCATGGATAAAATTTAGGAGGTTTCAAAGAAAGGAAATCTTTTAAACTAAATGGAAATGAAGACAAAATCAAAATCTGTGTATTACAACTTAGAGAAAAGTTATAGAATCTAATGTCTGCACTATAAAAACAATTTCAAAACAACAATCTAACCTTTAAAACTAGAAAACAAAGGACAAGTTAAAATTAACTGAGAAGAAAGAAAATAATAAAGGGCATACATCAATAAAATCAAAAACAAAAAATGAAAGAAAATTATGAAATTAAAATAGGGTTCTTTGAGAAGAGCAATGAAACTGATAAGCAACTTTAACCATACTAACAACAAAAAAGAGAAGTAATAAATTATAAATATCAAAAATAAAAAATAGCATTATAGATCGTGACATGATGCTATTAGAAAGATAAGAATTTTATTAAAGAGCACACAGAATTTTATTGAAAAGTTAATGAAAATACTACAAACTCTATGATCATAAATTTGAAAAATTAGACAAAATAGACTAATTTCTTCAAAATCACACACCACTAAAACTCACTGAAGATAAAACAGATTATCTGAATAACATTATAACTATTACAGAAATTGATTTTGTAGGTGAAATCTCAGAAGAAATCTCCATGTACACTGGGTTTTACTGATAAATTCTACAGAATATTTAAAGAATAAATAGATTCAATTCTTTGGCATCTCTTCCAGAAAGAGATAAAGAAAAGAAATACTTCATAACTCATTTAACAAAGCACAGACCACCAGCCCAGGTGGGAGGCATGAGTCAAGTGCTCGGGCCTGGTGGGCTGGGAAGACCCAGAGGAATCGGGTGGAGAGGGAGGTGGGATGGGAGACCGGGATGGGGAATACGTGTAGCTCTATGGCTGATTCATATCAATGTATGACAAAACCCACTGAAAAATAAAAAATTTAAAAAAAAAAAACAAAAAACAAAGCTAGGATTACTCTGATACCTAAGCCATACAAATCAAGTGAAAGTGAAAGTTGCTCAGTCGTGTCTGACTCTTTGCAACCCCATGGCCATGGAATTCTCCAGACAAAAATACTGGAGTGGGGAGCCTTTCCCTTCTCCAGGGGATCTTCCCAACCCAGGGATCAAACCCAGGTCTCCTGCATTGCAGGTGGATTCTTTACTAGCTGAGCCACAAGGAAAGCCTATAGACAAAAAATAAAGAAACAAAAATGTGACAGGTCAATTTCTCTCATAAGCATAGAAACAAAAATTCTTAACAGAATATTATCAAATTAAAGCCAGCAATATATAAAAAGAATATTATAGCATGAAAAAATAAAGTTCATCTCAGGAAAGCAAGGCTGATTCAATACTCAAAAATCAATTAATATTATGCACTATATTCAGTCTAGAAGAAAGAAACACGTGGTTATCTCAAGAAATGCAGAAAAGCATATGACAATATACAATTTCAGTTAGTGATAAAAATTCTGAGCAAATGAGGAATAGAAGGGCATTCTCTCAACCTGATGAAAAGCATGTATACAAATTTATAGTGCTAGAGATTTGAATAGTGAGAAATTGCTTGCCCTCTAAAATTTGGCATAAGGCAAGAATATTAATTCTCACTACTTTTATTAGTAATTTACATTCAATATTTGCCACTCTTGTTATACAGTGTACAATGATTTCTTTATAATTCTATTTTCCCAATATTAATGTCTCTCTCCTCATACTTGTATGGAGGGCTAAGGATTAACAAAGATGACTGGAACCCCATCAGGAGAGCAATGACAGATTGGGAAACCACTGTGTCACTACCTGACCTCCCCATCTCTAAATTCTACCTATGTTTAAGTCGGCCTCAATTCCCCACCATCATGATCTCCTGTGTTGAAGCAGTTTCACCATCTTAGGAATCATACTACTATTGTTTTTATCTTTTTCTTCTATATTAAAATCAGTTTTTCAGTATTTCAAGGGCTAAGGCTACACCAGTCATCTTACTACCTAAAATAAGCATAGGGACTGAAGCTAGCAGGCCTTCAAATTTATTTAGTGATCAATAAATGATTACAGCTAAGATCTTTCTCTGTCTTCCATAAGTACATTCAATTTACAGTTTGATCTCTTTTATTTCCCACCTCTGTACTTTTTATTAATGTCTTGTACCTGGAATACTTATCCAAAGATGCATTTCAATCAATTAAAATAAGTGGCTTATCCTTCAAGAATTTTCTTTCATGATGACACTACATTTTGTGTAATATTATTTAGACATCACTTGGCAATAAAATAAGTTTTTCTTTGCTCCATATATCTTTCTTCCCAACTTGAGTATAAGCTCCTTGAAAACAAGGACTATGGTATATGGTGTCTATGTGTGTGTATGTCTTTACAGGGAAATTAACATTAAACATATGTTGGGTATTTGTATGATTTTTAAAATTCTAATGCTTTAATCTGGATTATTCAGAATAAAAATGAGTATTCTCAATCTTCTACTTCCTGTTGTTCTATTTAGATTTAGCCATTGAATTTGAGATAACCTATTTATTAGACTGAATATGATCATAGTATAAATTATTCATTTTCAGAGATGCTGCCTTTAATTCTTTGTTCCTCAATATGGTTTTACTCTGAGCATATTTTTACTAGCATAAAAAAATAAGGCTTTCTCTGACCCTTTCTAAAATTCCTCTTACTAATATAAGACCATCTGTGTCAGAATGTGAGTAAGTAAAAGCATACATTGATCTCCCCCAAAAATGTATTTTATAAAATTAATGTTTAAAGTTTTCCTAACTCTTTTCTTTTCCTGCCTCATGGTGGAGACAAATTCCTGCCAATAAGCAATATAATTGTTAGCATCTTTGTTACTTTTCCTGAGCTAAGCCAAGTTGAACTACTTTTGTAATTAAAATAAATGCATTGATAGCACATCATGTGGTTATTTGCTATGTAACAAAATAATTACTTTTTTTGGGTAAGAATTTCAGAAAAAAATATTTTTAATGTTTTCCTAAAATTTCTATTGACCCTATAAAAATCCTGATGCTCACTTCTATACTGTATAATCAAAATTTTAAAAAAATCATTCTGAGTTTATTAAAAGGTATTCTCTTTTTTTCATGTATAAAAGCTAAACTCAAATCCTAAAGGCTTAAACTCTAACTGGAGTATATAAGACTATTCAAAATTCAAAGTTGCTTTCTGAACAGATTGCACCAGCTAGTTGATGAAACTTGAGCTAATTACACTAATGTTGACAAATGCACTGGCACAAAAACAAATGTCACATTTTTCAAAAAATTACACCTCTTCAAAAGATGCTAAATAGATTCAGTGATTTGTGGGTGTAACTGAACTATTTGTGCAAAAACAGTTTTGAAAATTCTGATTTAAGATATAAAAAGACTAAGTACAGTATGAGTGGTTATATGCCATTTTCAAATGTATTTTAATGAAATATTTGAATTTTTGGAACAATAAAGAAATTACTATATTTGGCACTGGAACATTTTCTCTAAGTTGTTTATTTTAAATGTTGTACCATATACAAAAATAAAATCTTTCTATCTTAAGGAATGCCTTTATTATAAATTGAGTTGGTATGGATATCTGAAATGAAAATGAATATTTTAGAGATCTGAATCTGTATCCTATTTCAGGAAAAGTATTTCTTTAAATTCAGTCACAAAAACATTTACACATTCTATTACTTGGCAAAATATCTACATTATGCTAAAAGTTTTATGCTAAGAGCTTGTTAAAAGTTTTTAGCAAATAATCTAATTTGATCTTTCTAATAGTCCTGTAAAGGGGAAATGATCAAAACGAAGTATCTGAGAATCAGAGAGATTATATAACTCTTCCTAGTTAATAGGTCTAGATTTTTATCCAAGGACTCCCTAACACTCAAGCTTCAACTGTTCCTACTGTCCCACCACAGCTCTCAAATATTTTATCTGAATACAATACATTCAGAATGATCAGCTTCCTTCTATTTCATATTTAAGAGTATAGTCCAATTATTCCAGAATATGTCAATGATTCTTTTAGAGTTGGGATTTGCTTTCTATTTGCTGTTTTGAACAGCCCCAAGCTACTGTTTTGGCATCTTAGAAACTGCTTACCTTGGTTGGATATGTTCACTGAATCTCAAGCAATAAATCTCATTTGGAACATTCAGTTCAATTCAGTTCAATTGCTCAGTCATGTCTGACTCTTTGTGACCCCATGGACTGCAACATGCTGGGCCTCCCTGTCCATCACCAACTCCTGAAGTTTACTCAAACTCATGTCCATTGACTCAGTGATACCATCCAACCATCTCATCCTCTGTCGTTCCCTTCTCCTCCTGCCTTCAATCTTTCCCAGAATCAGGGTATTTTCAAATAAGTCAGTTCTTTGCATCAGGTGGCCAAAGTATTGGAGTTTCAGCTTCAACATCAATCCTTCCAATGAACACCCAGGACTGATCTCCTTTAGGATGGACTGGTTGGATCTCCTTGCAGACCAAGGGACTCTCAAGAGTCTTCTCAACACCACAGTTCAAAAGCATCAGTTCTTTGGCACTCAGCTTTCCTTATTGTTCAACTCTCACATCCATACATGACTACTGGAAAAACCATAGCTTTGACTAGATGGACCTTTATTGGCAAAGTAATATCTCTGCTTTTTAATATGCTGTCTAGGTTGGTCATAGCTTTCCTTTCAAGGAGTAAGCGTCTATTAATATCATGGCTGCAATCACCATCTGCAATGATTTTGAAGCCCAAAAATATAAAGTCAGCCACTCTTTGCACTGTTTCTCTATCTATTTGCCATGAAGTGATGGGACTGGATGCCATGATCTTAGTTTTCTGAATGTTGAGCTTTAAGCCAACTTTTCACTCTCATCTTTCACCTTCATCAAGAGGGTCTTCAGTTCTTCTTCACTTTCTGCCATAAGGGTGGTGTCATCTGCATATCTGAGGTTATTAATTAAAAGATTAAATGAATTAGAAATATTGATGGCAGAAATCAAGATAGTCATTAAAAAAACAAAAAAGGAGTTTAAATTACAGGAGTTCTGTTAGTTATATGGAGAGACGAGGACTTTTGTTGACAAAGATTTTTCTTACTCAGCCACAGCAGAGTAAGATTCAACCACTCAGAATTGCATCAACCTCTGTGATCAGGGTTCAACATGGTCCTTCCCTTAGCCTCAGTTAGAAACAATCAGTCATCAACATGACCTACTGGCATCACCAAAGCATATGACTCTTTGACCTTTAAATATCATCTACAAACCAATATAAATCAACATTAAAGATATAAAGGGAAATCCAATTTCTAAGGTAGACATAAAGGAGGTAACTCCTAACCTTAATGCTAACCATAACTCTAATCCTCAACCCTAATCATATAAACACTAAGTAGTAACCCAATACTTTTTATTTTTCTATCACCTATTATGAGGCAATTAAAATTTCATGTTTATTAAACTTGATCTTCAGTATATCATACTCTTGTATTGTTGATGTCTTATCTTTTCCTACCTGATTCTCTGACCCCTAATTTAGCCTAAAATTTGTTTGCTCTTTGCTAGCAACTTAAGTTCTTGTCTTCCAGATTTTTGACCATCTGGGAATTCCAGTTTGCCCTAGTTTGGGGGAGTCAAGAGACTTCTCAAATGTTCCTCAGCATGCTTACCTTCTAGGGACTTCTCTAGATTTTAGTCTTTTACCAACTGGTTGCCTGAACCTGAAACATCTTTCTGGTTGTCAGGCATACAGAACATCACTCATATCTGAAACAGTATTTTGGGGACTACAGATCACTAATCAGAATCCATAAAATAAGCAAAAATTATGTATTTATTTAATATCTGGATTAACAATTTCAAAGATATGTAGGTTTGGCTCTTCCTTGAGATCTTTGGGGCTTTTAAAACATTACAAGTAACATTCTGGAGTAAGAAACAGCATCTGACACCAGTATTCTTGTCTGGGAAAGTCTATGGACAGAGGAGTCTGGCAGGCTACAGTCCATGATGTCTCAAAAGAGTCAGACATGACTTAGCCACTGAGTGCGCACACAAAAATAACATTCAAAAAGGCTTTACGTTTAAAAAACTAACATTATTTCTACTTTTTTTTCATGTTTAAAACTTGCCTAAAAATCATTAAGGTAGGGGTGTCAGCATATCCACTCAGTGTTTTCACTTTAGTAACTGGTTTTATGAGAGGGCAACTCTCTACACTCAGTAGGGTACAGAGAGATAGCACCTGTTATCTTCCATTGGTCTTTTTATTCACATCCAATAGTAATAAAAATATTATCTTTGTTCATTGGATGGAAGAAAGTGAAAGTGTTAGTCGCTCAGTCGTGTCCAGCTCTTTACGACCCATGAATCGCAGCACGCCAGGCCTCCCTGTCCATCACCAACTCCTGGAGTTTACGCAAACTCATGTCCATCGAGTCATGTTTCCAATTCTAAATTGTATTGTCATTTTAATTAAAATCTAAATTTTTACAATATTAGCATTCTCTTTTAAATGGTCAAATATTCAGCTACTTTTTATGACTGCTTAATACAGTGCAAAGAAAAAAGCCCTACACAAAACAAAACAAAAACTGGGTTCAAATTTAGGAAAGTGACCTACTAGGCACTAGATATCAAGCTAGTTATTTGACCTTCTTTGTGCTCTACTTTACTTGTCTAAAAATAGAATGGTATTCCTTGCCTAAATTTTAAATGCACAAAATCTTCACAAATTATAACATTCAGCTTATCAAGAACTAGCCTTCTTAATTACCAGTGTGCAGTTTAATGGGATGCTAATGGAAAAACTACTGAAGTGAAGAACTTTGTTTTCAAATAACCAAAACATAGAAGGAAAGCTTATGATTGATTTGAATTCAGGTATATCTCTCTGAGATAGCTTGCATTTCACAGCTGTTTCATCAGGTTAGCATCAATCACATTCTTTGTCTTTGTTCTTTGCCTTTGTTCATGCCCAACCCTGAGTTGGGTATAAGTATATTGAGTAAAACTGAATTCTCACCTTTTTTACATGAAAATAAATATGAAGATCTAGGAGATACTTTTCCAATTGATTGTTTTAGAGTTGATTATTCCTCATTATTTCAAAAGTTCACCAGACAAATAATTTTGGACCAAAGACAATGAATTTCTGTAAAAGTAATGACTTTCAAGATCACTTAAGATGTTCCCCTATCTAATAAATAAATCCAGAGCTTGCTCAATTATAGACCAATTAATGCATCTAATTATAGATTTTATTTCACGTTTATATGAAAAATGAAATATTGTCAACCAGATGTTTTCTTTTCTTTTCTTTCCCCAGGTAAGTTATGTATTTTAATCACTTCATTTAGTTTTTTTTATTTTTTTAGACTTTTTTTTTTTTTTTTTTTTTTTTTAGTTGGAGTCTAATTACTTCACAACATTTCAGTGGGTTTTGTCATACATTGTCAGGGAAACATCTGAACAAGCAAGGTTCTGTTCTGGGTGTTGCTGTTGATCTTATTACTTTTCCTCCAAATACTTCAGCATGTTACAGAGATAGAAAGTAAAAGTGTTAGTCACTCAGTCATGTCCAATTTTTTATAATCACATGGACTGTAGCCCACCAGGCTCATTTGTTCTTGGAATTTTCCAGGCAAGAACACTGGAGTGGGTTGCCATTCCCTTCCCCAGGGGATCTTCCCGACCCAGGGATTGAACCCAGGTCTCCTGCATTGTAAGTGGATTTTTTACTGTCTGAATTACCAAGGAAGTCTTGCTATAGAGATAATCTATATGTAAATCAAAATAGACACAGTTCAGAAAGATAATTGTTATCTTACTGAATATTAAAAATCTTTAGCCTATTGACTTATACAAATGAATATAAAGAATAAATATTTGGTTTTGATAGATTGATACACAAATATAAATATTATTATCACCTTATGGAATTTCATTATATAAAACATGATATGTTTTTAAAAATCTTGAAAAGTTTATTAGCAAAGGTTCAGAAGAATAGGGTCTGCTCTGCTTTGAGCTATACACTTGTGATCGTATGTAGGTTATGGCTATCATTAAACGAAAAATTGCTTCTATCTCTAAATTTGAATTTTAATGATCTATGTTGCTAAATATACATATTTTTAACAATATTAGAAACAACACCTTTGCATATTTCATCTTCAATAGCTCAGATAGAGTAAATACAAGCTGTCTCTACCACTACCATTGTCCTTTCCTTAATTTCTTTGTGATTAAATTTAATCTTATGATTAGAGAATAGTAAAGATATGGATTTGATTTTTGCTAATTGTACTTTTTTATTTTAAAAACAAATCTGTCACTACTGTTGCTTTAGTGTTCTTTTAGTAGTTCAAAATGAGAATAAAAGCAACTAATAAGATACTTTAAACTTTCTTCTGATATTATTAATCCAACTAGTGTTTAGGGAGTCAGTACACTGGCTAATAGAAGGAAACTATTTTTATTCCACTCGACATTGTTATAAATTATATTGGAAAAGTGAGACCAGATCTTGCCCAAGTGCCCCTGCAGCTTTTGAGGATGTGGTCATCCTTTTTTCTTTCAAGAAAATTAAATATAGTTTGCAGAAGGTTTACATGCCTAAAGTACCCAAGTTAAAAGTTACATATTCCAAGATTTTATCTTAAATGTAGACCACTAAGTAAACTTTCAAAGTCTGTCCAGTGTTTTGAGTAAGACTGCAGTGATAGACAAATTAATAAAGCCAACCTTGAAACAGTTAAATTTTGTCAGTATCTGGTCAGAGAATGAAGGTAATTTACTAATCAGCCCAGTAATATTATTTTCTATCTTTCAAAAATAATAAATACTACCCTAATTTTAGGCTAACCAAGATACTAGACAAATAAATGAGGAAATCAGAATTCAAGACATATTTATTCAAACAGACCAGTCACATAGAAATAAACCAAAGAAAGATTACTGGACCCACTTTTTATGTCCCTGAAATCTAAGGGAATATAGAGATTCAGAGAAAGTTCAGTTAAGACCCTGACCCTTCTAAAGGATGTTATATCGGTCCACATCTTTTAGTTTCCCATCCTTAATTACTAGGGCTGTCCACACTATTTTGAAATAAATCTCTAGAGAAAAATGGAATGTAAACTCTTTTCCCTATTGTTAATGCTTGCTTTATAGATGATGAAGAGTAAAATGATTGATCATGTACTATAATGATGGATAAGGACAATTTCTGGAAAGGTCAAGCCTATTAAATAAATCTTAGAATATATTTAAAAACATCGTATCTGCCTCACTGGAACATGGTAACTCTTTTCAATGACAGGTGGCCTTCACATCAGAGGAGTAACAGCAGTGGTAAACAATAGACATTCATACATCACTAAAAGAGTGGTAGAGAAAGAGTGACGATTGTGAAATTACCACTGCTAAAGTAAGAGCCCATCTTGAATAGAGCCAAATAAATAAAGACCTTGACTACAGCTGCATAATCCTTGAACATCCTAATGAAAAGCAAAGCAAAACAAAACAAACAAATTAAACACAACAACAAATACCCTTTTCAACACTCAGACATTTGTGGACGTGTTAACATATGAATATTGAAAAAAATTCTTTTCCCATGGCATGCAAAAAATTAATAAATAAAACACTAATAATAAGTTTTTTAAAAATTAAAAAAAAAACAACCTTTCTGTAAAACATGTATTTTATTCTACAACATGTTGAAAATCTTTTTTTTCGATCAGTTTAGAAACTTAGAAAAAAAGTTTCATTTAGATTTTTACAGAATTATGGAAGCGTATAGCTGAAAGGGACATCAGCTCCTCTTGAAAACACAATACATATTTTTTTTAATCTTGGTTTTATTTTTTTATACAACAAATACATCTTTCTACCCATCTTCATTTATAACTTGATAGATATAATTTCCTTATCTTTAAATTATTTGTGAAACATAGTAGGTGGGGAGAATTCCATGGCATGCTTTCATCAGCCTAATATTAATCTATGTAGCCATCCTTCTGGAGATCTATTCCCAAATTCCAATATTTTGTAGTTGCTTGAAGGAACTAAAATTCTTCATATTGCCATATTTTATACTTGCTCTTTTTCTGCCTAGAATCTCTTGTTTAAACCTAATGTCCCTGGAAAGTTTCTTCTGATTCTTTGTAGCTTAATCTAAGCATCATCTCTTCCATGAAGTCTTTCTAGCCTTGCCCAGATAAGGTCGAGTTCTCCCTCAGGTTTTGACAGCATTAATGTTGTCACATTCTCCTTTATGCATGCCTCTTTTATAAAATTAGATTAGAAAACCCCAAGTCTTTTCCTCTGTGTGGCTTCCTTATTCTCACATTATTACCATACTCACAATACTTCTGACACAAGATGTATGGGGTGGAAGGATGGGGTTTCCTACACTAGCAATTCTCTGCAACATCAGCTAAGTGTCCTACAACTTAACTCAATTCTGACTCTCCCTACCTAGAGAAAATATCAAATCCCACAGGTGAAGGACTCAATCCCACAAGACTGCTTCCAGTCCACTTCAGATGCAATTTAAAAACCCAGGTTGTCACCCATGTTTCTTAGTTACCCACCCATGTTGGCTTAGTTACCCAACCAGGGATCAAACCTATGCCCCCTGCATTGGAAGTGCAGAATCTTAACCACTGGGGCACCAAGGAAATCCCCTCATCTATGGTTCTGAACAGTCGACAATACATCTGAGGTTGTCAGGACCCTCTCCTCCCATATAATTAATGCTCTAGAGCAGCTCACTGGAGAAGGAAACATCAAACCACTACATTATTCTTGCCTGGAATATTCTATGGATAGAGGAGTCTGGTGTGCTATAGTTCACGGGGTCACGAACAGTTAGACACAACTGAGTGCATACACAGAGAAGCTCTCAAAACTCAAAGGAACACTTACTTCTGTTTACTAATTTATTAAAGGACGTAATAAAGGCTGGGCTTCCCTAGTGACTCAGATGGTAAAGAATCTGCCTGCAAATCAGGAGACTTTGGTTCAATCCCTGGGTCCAGATGATCCCCTGAAGAAGGGAATGGCTACCCACTACGGTATTCTTGCCTGGAGAATTCCATGGCGAGGTGCCTGATGGGCTACAGTCTATGGGGACTCAAAGAATCAGACACAGCTGAGCAACTTTCAGTTTCACTTCATGATAAAGGATACAGATGAATAGCAAGATCAAGAGATAAGAAGGGCAAGGTCTGGGAGGGTATCAAGGGCAGGAGCTTCTGTTCCTATGGAGCTGCCTGTGTCACCTACCAAGGATGTCATGGATTCCCTGACCTGGAAACTCTCAGAAACCCATGCTAATGGAATTTGTATGGAGACTTTATCATATAGGTATGATATATCATTAAGCCTGTATTTAACGGCCACCCCCCCCCCCCACACCTTATTAAGAGAATTTAAAGGGAAGGAGCTGAAAATTCAAAACTGGTGACTGACCCTCATCCAGGAACCCTTCAGAAGTCTGCAAAGAGTCTCCTCATTAGAATAAAAGATGTTCTCATCATTTAGGAATCTACAAGTGTTTAAGAGCCCTGTGTCAAGGATTGGAAACAAAGACCAAATATATTTTTCTTATTATACATCACAACATCACAAAGATTCAACACATTACCATAGTTACTTCCTGATTGTCTCTTCAACCAGACTTCTAGACTCTCAAGATCTGGACCTATGGAGCAGATAATTTATTTATCTGAAAATCTAAAACAGCTCCTAATACATGACATGCATTTAGTTAACAAATAAATGTGTGAATGACTTAGAGAAACTTCATACAAACTTGCATAGAGAAAGCTGTCAAATGAAGCTATAATGACAAATATATTGCTACCACACCCACAGGTATGCAGATGTTTTACATACTACATTAGTTTCCCAAAACCACTACAGCAAATTAGCAAACATTCATAAGTTCTGAAGACCAGAACATGGATCATCAAGGGCCATTATTCAGCCTATCACTAATGCTCAGTTACTGTCTGATAGATAATTTTATAAATATTATTTAACCTTTTTGATGACATATCTCCATTAATTTGAATCAATTACTTCAATGTGCTATAATAGAGTAACATATCCATTGAAGAAAAGAAACGCCTTCCTATACCATAGAGTTTTTCAAACTCTTTTTTGAGAGAAGTCTCCATGGCAAGTGGCAAGGAGGAGAAAACACGGCAACAGAAACCTTTTCTCCAAAGAAGATTTAAGGAAAAGCCTCTAGACATCAAACAAATGAAAACAATCTATGAAGAAGCCAAGCGGAGGTTCAAGAGTTCTATTGTATGGCTTGCCTCTACCCCTGCATGGCCTTTAGGTATGTCCACAGGACCCTCGAGGTATGAAGAATTCAGTTTGAAGAGTGCTAATACCCTTCTTCAAAATTTGAAATGGTTTCTGCCACTTGATATTGGTTTTATGTTCTTCTGATTGTGATAATATCTGTTCCAGGCAACTGACTTTTATTTATTTAGTATTTTAACTAATACAGCAAAAAGCTTGTTAGAAACTAATACTAGAAAACTTGATTGATTGATTGATTTGAGTAACAGAAAGATGTAACTAATGGATATCAACTATGAGGGGCTTCCCAGGTGGTGCTAGTGGTAAAGAACCTGCCTGCCAATGTAGGAGATACGAGAGACTGGGGTTTGATCCCTGGGTTGGGGCGATTCCCTGGAGAAGAGAATGGCAACCCACTCCAGTATTCTTGCCTGGAGAATTCCATGGACAGAGGAGGCTGGTGGGCTACAGTCCATGGGGTCGCAAAGAGTCGGACACAACTGAAGTGCTTAACATGCACTCACACATCAACTATGGGTTTACTGATTCAGCTTTACAACATGGAATTTATTTCACGTTTTAGTCTATTTTGTCTGTTACAAGGAGATTTGAATAAACTAAAACAATGAGAATCATACTCAACAAACACAGCTGAGTATTAGATATCAACACAATTTTTCAAATGTAAAAACTGACTCAATGAATTTAGGTATTATTTAAATATGTCTAGCATCCCAGTCTGTAATTTCAGAAAATATTTGTATTTAATAGTAGTCTTTCTTTCCATTAAAACAAGCCATTTCCTCATGCTTTTATGTGTTTCAGGTTTTGAAATTACAGATAACAGGATTTCTGTATATTTGTATTTCAAAATCATTTGTAAATCTCTCTTGGCCTCAGAACAACTCTGTCAAGTATGTAGGGCAAATGCTATTATCCCATTTACAGATATAAAAATCTCATTTCCAGAAAGTCAAATGTTTTCTCACTAAGCAATTATGATTAATTCCTTCATGTTTGTAATCATACTATCTTAAAGAAGCTATTACTGTTGAGAAAAGCTGAGAAAAATTTTCTCTGAGGAAGCAGCACAGAACCAATCTTTTCAAGTAATTTTACCAATTCAACTAACGATATGGTCCATATGGCTTCATAACTGTAGCTCATATCACATATATATGTTGATGTCAAAGCACATTATTTAGAAAATCTGTATTTCTGACTATAGATAATTATTTTCATACTTACAGCTGATTAGATAGGTTTAACATAAAGGACTTGACATGATTAGCAACTTAATTATGCCTTTTTTTTAAACTTCAGCTACAGAATAAATTTGATTTTTTTAAAATTTTTATTGGAGGATAATTGCTTTATAATACTGTAAATTTGATGATTTTTAAAGCATTTTTAACCAATGTGAGTAAAAAGGAAAAAAATTAGTAATAAAAAGATGGCAAATACAAATTTAAACTGGTCTGTGCAGGGTGATTTTGAAAATTTTGCATCAGATTAATGGCATAACCAATATTGTATGTTAGAAATACTAATTTTACATAAACTGTTGTAATAAAAATCTAATCAGGTCAGTTATGAAAACATTGCAATTGTCCATTTGAGAAAATGGTGGCTTAAATCATAGAGATAAAATGTGCAGAGAAAAGAAGGGATAAGAGTTACAAAAAATGAAATCTGACAAGATTCATCTGATGGCATATGATGGTGAATCAAGAAAGAGGAATAAATGAAAGATGATTCTAAGATTTTAAGGATGAGAAATTTAGAGAATGATAGTACTTTCAAATAGTACAAGAAAAAAAATTTTAAAAAAGGGTAGAAGTACAATGAAGGACAAATGAGTTCACTTAAAATACGCTGAGTTTCAGAAATCAGTGTTTTATCTAGGTAGAAACATCCTGCAACTGCTAATGCGAAGTTGGATTAAAAATAATATTAATAATACTTTAAATGGAAGTACAGGCTGGAAATCAGCTACACTGACATCATTGAGGCATCTGTATTTACAAATAGGTTTGACAAGAAAAATACTGTATAAGGAGAGTGTTCCGAGGAAAGAGTTCTTGTAAAATGCGTACAGTTAGAAGACACACATCTTCCTTTACTTTTTTCTCTCTTTCTCTCCCCCACCTCCTCTTAGTTTAAGCACTGGAATGCTCTAAGAGTTTCCCTGGGTGATTACTTGGAGCTTAGAAATTCAATATGGGTGGCTCAGTGGTAAAGAATCTGAATGCCAAGCAGGAGACACAGGTTTGATCCCTGGATTGGGAAGATGCACTGGAGAAAGAAATGGCACCCTACTCCAGTATTCTTGCCTGGGAAATCCCATAGAAGGAGGAGCTTCAGGGGCTACAGTCCGTGGAGTCACGGCACAGACTCGGACATGCTGCTGCGGCTGCTAAGTCGCTTCAGTCGTGTCCGACCCTGTGCGACCGCATAGACGGCAGCCCACCAGGCTCCCCGTCCCTGGGATTCTCCAGGCAAGAACACTGCAGTGGGTTGCATTTCCTTATGAAAATGAAAAGTGAAAGTGAAGTCGTTCAGTGGTGTCCGACTCTTAGCGACCCCATGGACTGCAGCCCACCAGGCTCCTGCGTCCTCGTGACTAACAGCAGCAGCCGCAGCAGATTCAACACTGCCTTCCTCTCAATGCAGTTACGATCATGGAACTTGCTCTTCAGGCTATGAGAGATATGCGAATATTGGAATGGATATATTGTATGCAATCTTCTCTTCCATTTCTTAAAATATATCCCTTTTACTGAAGTATTTAGGAAAAACATTTATGGTGGAAGAGCAACATTTTTTATGACACTCTTTGATGGCTTCTCACTGTAAGTTGAAGATGACTACTTTAGATTGTGCCATTTAATTGGGCTCCCCAGTTTCGGTGTTGATAACAGGACCCAAAGTTGTAGAGGCTGGGTGGTGGTGATACTCAGGATTAGAGAAAAGAGAGCCAGTTACCTCAATAGGCTGAAGGGACTAAGGGACATTCAAATAATTTTAACTACAAGATTTGTAGCAAAGGTTAACTGATTATGCAATTCCTATAAATGAAAGGAGTTGGTGGTCATTTTTATATTGACTGATCTTTATATTCAGGGGAAAAAAAAGTCTGTGTCTAGAGATTGTAGTCTCAATGAGTTCCAGATCTAAGCTGGTTTGTACAACTGGAGACTTTATTTGTAGGGAAAGTCTATGTGTTCTGTGCTTACTTGCTCAGTCGTGTTTGACTCTTTGTGACCAAAAAGACTGAAGCCCACCAGGCTCCTCTGTCCATGGGGATTTTCAGGCAAGAATACTAGAATGGGTTGCCATGCAATGCAGGAGACTTGGATTTGATCTCTGGGTTGGGAAGATCCCCTGAAGGAGGGAAAGTCTAGCTCACTGTAAATAGGTCACTTGCAATGGAGAGGCAAACATATATTCTGAATCTTCCTTTAAATCATTGCCAGAGAAACTTGGCTACATTAGTTGCTCAGTCTTGTCCAACTCTTTGTGATTCCATGGAGAGTAGCCCACCAGGCTCCTCTCTCCATGGGATTCTCCAAGCTAGAATACTGGAGTAGGTAGCCATTTCCTTCTCCAGGGGATCTTCCCAACTCAGGGATCAAACCCATGTCTCCTGCATTGCAGGAGGCCTCTTTACTGTCTGAGCCACCAGGGCAGCCCTAGATGGTGTTTATACCTGATAAAATGGAAATACCAGGGATTATTAAACACTCAGAAGTAGCATTAATTCCCGTGGAACCAAAACATTACCATGATTCAATCACCAGTAGTGTGATTTGCTTACAGAAGTTAGGTGACAGATGAAATCATATCCCAAGTCCAGTTCACAGTGGCCTCAATAGCTATTTCTTTAGTGTTAAAAAGTATGATCTTCCCAACTGGTGTCTCAGATGGTAAAGAATCTGCCTGCAATGCAAGAGATTTGGATTTGATCCCTGAGTCAGGAAGATCCCCTAGAGAAGGGAATGGCAACCCTCTCTAGTATTCATGCCTGGAGAATTCCACAGACAGAGAAGCCTGCTGGGCCACAGTCCATGGGGTCGCAAAGAGTTAGACACAGTTGAGCCGCTAATACTAGTATCTAAAACTATAGCTACAGTAAAAATATCTGGCAACTAGAAGAATCCTTACATTTGTTCCATGACTTATATTTGTAAAAAATCCAAGACAAATGAAGAAAACTGCCCTGAAAGTTGGCTCCCTTCTACGACTGCAATAATAATCTAAACACATCAAATTGAAATAGCTCCTGATATTCAATACACATGTAATTCCTTAGCAAACTGTTTGTTTTTTAATTCCAAGTATTTACAACAATCATTTATAGTTTGTCTTTATCTAGCAAGGACCCATGTACACCTTTACTGTCTTAAATTCAAGTTAGATCAAATCTACTGAATTCTGTCATGTTAAAAAATATAAAGCATAACTCTTGAATGTTACATTGATAACATCATTCTACAAGATGGAAGTAATAAGTACCATAGATGGTAGATGCCATAGTAACTAACATCTTTGTTATAAGTTGAGAAAAAAAAGTGCTATACACACAAATGTGAGGTCTGCCACATTAGAGAAGCTTTAGGGGTCCAGTGGTCTTGGAATGCCAAGATGTTTCTCTAAAATGAGTGACAATTTGCAGCATTTTGCACCACTCACCATGAAGAAGGAGGCACGACAGATGGTGAGCCTATTTAGGTTTGATGTCTGCTGTTCTGATCCACTTATTTAGTAATCAATACGTCTGTTGGCTCTAACTGGACCCAATGCAAAATGTGGCTCTTGCCGTTATGGGTCTTATGTCAACCACTATGAGGAGTGCACGCTGTGGTTAGTTGCTGTTTATAGGAGAAATATAAAGCAGATCTGAATATAATATGTAGGATGAAGAATCATCAGTGAGAAAAAAATCTGTTTGTCTCAATCTAAAGAGATTTTAGGATTCTCTGTTATGCATGGTTATCAGAGCAACAGCAGGATAATATGACAGCTTTTGAGACCTTGTTTAGGAGTGAGAAATGCTTTTACCGGGTATCTCATTCATGGAAACTGAGACTGAACATGGACATTTTAGGTTTTACATGTCCTGAAATCAACAGGCATTGAGAAGACTATTGTTCTGGTTAGAGTAACATTTCCTCATTACCGGGGGAAAACGGGGTTCTGCTTTCACAGTTGGAAGCAAGAACGTTATATTGGAACCCAGGAGATTCAATAGGATTACTCAGAGATCTCAAGCTCATGAATGATAATGAATGGAAAAGCAGGACAACCAATAAAGGCGAAATTGACTTAAGACCTAGATTCCAATGGAATAGTCAATTAGATAACCCAACAGATAATCAGCAATCCCAGCAGCTGGTAGACCATAAGGAGAACATAAAATAGATAAAAGTGAAAGAAAGTTGTAATTTTTAATATGGACCTCATGATCAAAAAAAGCCAGGGACTATAGAAATTTTACTCATCTTTTTTTATTTCCTGTCCTCCTTTTCTAAGCCAATAGTGTGAGAAATAATAATTATATGTATTAGTATCATTTAGGTCCTAAATAAGAATAAAGTGACTTGACATCATCCCATGATACTGAGTCTGATTGTAGTTTATGTTTCGTCTGCACTGTAACTAAGAAATTCTTCATTTGAGTGGATAACAAAAGAAGTAGTTTATGTCTGAAAAATGAAAGTGAAGTCACTCAGTCGTGTCCAACTCTTTGCGGCCCCATGGACTGTAGCCTACCAGGCTTCTCTGTCCATGGAATTCTCCAGGCAAGAATACTGGAGTGGGTTGCCATTTCCTTCTCCAGGAGATCTTCCCGACCCAGGGATTGAACCCGGGTCTCCCGCATTGTAAGCAGACGTTTTACCATCTGAGCTGCCAGGAATGTCCAGTTTATGTTTAGTTTATGCCATCTTCCCCAGCTCTAGCCCATACATTCTCTTTCCTGTTCAGAGCTCCAGGTGGTTGATACCATGGGCACCATTTTGCTTTTAGTTCAGTTTGGCAAATGACAGGCACCAGTGAGAGATTAAGGGAAAGAGAAATAGAGAGCTCAGGATATTTTCTTCCTCTGCACTTCAACTGTAACCCTCATCACTGTAAATCTCCAAAGAACTGGCCCTTCTTCAGGTTCTAGCTCCCACTGACTTCCAGTGACACTATTTTCATCTTTTCTTCTTCAACCCTATGGGTGTAATGACACTTTCTGTTGTTACCTGAATTCCTCTAAAATCTTTCTTCATCTTCATATCCAATCACCTCAGTAATTCTCTTTATTTTTAGCCATCTGACTGGTCTTTATGTTATACCAGTGCCTTAAATGACACAATACAGTTTCCTCTGATTGTTTTCATCCCTCCAGTATAAGTTATGTGTATAGTGCTTTCCAGGCAAGAATAATGGAGTGGATTGCCATGCCCTCCTCCAGGGGTTTTAGCTGACAAGTGTATCAGACCCGTGTGTGTCTGTGTCTCCTTCATTGCAGGTAAATTCTTTACCCATTGAGCCACCAGGGAAGCCCATAAATTATGTATTTGCTTCATATACTTCTGTGGCTGGTTCACTGTAAAATCCCAATTGTAACCTTTAGCACATGGCTTTGTCATCGTTTGTCTTCTTTGTATTTTATAAAAGGTGTAATTGCAGCACTATTTACAATAGCTAGAACATGGAAGCAATCTAGATGTTCATTGACAGATGAATGGATAAAGAAGTTGTGGTACATATACACAATGGAATATTACTCAGCCATAAAAATGAATGCATTTGAGTCAGTTCTGATGAGGTGGATGAACCTATAACCTATTATACAGAGTGAAGTGTGTCAGAAAGAGAAAGATAAATATTGTATTCTAACACACATATATGGAATCTAGAAAAATGGCACTGAAGAATTTATTTATAGGGCAGCAATGGAGAAACAGACATAGAAAGTAGACTTATGGACATGGGGAGAGGGGAGGAGAGGGTGAGATGTATGGAAAGAGTAACATGCAAAGTTACATTACCATATGTAAAACAGATAGCCAACAAGAATTTGCTGTCTGGCTCAGGAA
Organism: Muntiacus reevesi; assembly: GCF_963930625.1. Taxonomy (NCBI): domain Eukaryota; kingdom Metazoa; phylum Chordata; class Mammalia; order Artiodactyla; family Cervidae; genus Muntiacus; species Muntiacus reevesi. Next base: position 36,903,124 of record NC_089249.1, on the reverse strand, counting down.
ACTCAAACAGGGGTTCTGTATCAACCTAGATGGGTGAGATGGGGAAGGAGATGGGAGGGAGGTTCAAAAGGGAGGGGGATAGATGTATACCTATGGCTGATTCCTGTTGAGGTTTGACAAAAAACAACAAAATTCTGTAAAGCAAATATCCTTCAATTAAAAAATACATAAATTAAAAAGACAAAAAAATGTAATGAAAGAAATCTGGAACTTTTTCTCTTCTTTTTACAGTCATATATTTCTTGGATAGTTTGTGGCATATAAGTGTTCAAAATATCTTGTTAAATGAATGATTACTGAATGAAGATTGTCAGAATCTCATGAAGTCCTTACATCATTAAGAGGTAAATTAAAAGTTTGATCTCCTAAGGAAGAGCTACATTTTAAGAAAAAAATGGCACATGGTAAAAAGTCAAAGGGAGAGCAAAAAAATGATTTATGATTATGTAGATATCTCAGTTACAGAAAAAAAAAAAAAAACGGAGTAAGTGAAAAGACAAAGGAGAGAAAGAAACAGACCATCACTATTTCAGTAATGGGATAGAGGTAGATTGCAATCAGGCACAAAATAACTTGAACTTCATAAAATGGAATGAGGGAATAAAAACTTTTATATTAATTTTTGTGAGTAAATACCAGAAAGTGAGGTGATAATAAATTCAGATATTATCAGAGACAGAAGTGTGTTTACAGGAATGAAAGAAAATGTAAGATGACAGGAAGACAATAATTTGGAGGATTTGAAGTGACTCTCCAAAAGTAGTAAGAAGTAGGAAATCAAATGATATCAAATATCTGCCTGGCGTGACAAATGACTCCAAAAAATAGTTGATGATTGATCAAATGGGAATTGTTGAACATCTGCAAATTGTAATTAGAATGAAGAAAATGTGAATATTAGAGAGGGAAAGATGATATGAGATAAAGCAAATGATATATTTTATACTATTAGATATCTTGAAGGTATACAGGGCAAATTAGCAATATTCATCTCAACGTTTCATTCATTAAAAGCACACTGAAATTAACAATTGTGAGAGAAAGACTTCATAGATGATTTCTTGAGGCTCAGTTAGGAATTGATACACAGCCTTCTTCGATGTAATTTTTATTGAACTAAAGTTGATTTGTAGACTCAGAAAAGATCCAAGGCTACTAAATCTACAAAGATGTGGAGTTGATTTGAAGAGTTCTCCAGGGACTTTCTATTTTTTTTTTGGTGGAAAACTCACAAATATTTCCTAAATCCACCTATGTTCAAGCCTCATTTTAGTGTACCACGTTTTCTTTCACAATTTTTCAGTATCTGCTCTGTATCTATTTGGTTTTGTTGTTACTACAACTACTTAAGGTTTTGCTGTTTTAAGCTTATCTAATTATAATAATTCATACCAGAATCTCTGTGGAGAAATATTCATTAAAATAAGCTCTGATGAAATTTTTTTTGGTCATTCAAAGCAAACTCAAAAGAGCTGACAATTCATTGAATTCAACTCAATATTAAAATTAAAAAGATCAAAGTTCATCATTGCTATTGATGTCATAGCATTTTACAACGTAATTAAAGAATATGCAATCAGAAGCTTAATTTTTGTGTCTTGAGTCTCATATTTCAGGTAGCAATATAATGTGGTACAGAATTGTTTAAGTAAATGGTTGAAACAGAATGAATATTGAAGCTATTATAGTTCAGAAGTGTTGAAGACACAAACAATTAGACCAAACTGTTGAAAGAAGTGTCAACTTGGTCCTGGAGTTTTTGAGAGTCATAATATTTAGAATAGTATGTTTGTTGGTGTCGTTTAGTTGCTAGGTCATGTCTGACTCTTTGAAACCACAAGGACTGTAGTCCGCTGGGCTCCTCCATCCATTGAATTTTCCATGCAAGAATACTGGAGTGGGTAGCCTTTTCCTTCTCTAGGGTATCTTTCCAACTCAGGGATTGAACCCATGTCTCCTGCACTAGCAGGTGAATTAAACACCGAGTCATCAGGGAAGGCCAGAACAGTACATTTACTAAATACATACTATGTGCCAACAATTATAGGATGCATTTGGGGTAGCATATATGATATTTCATATGACTAGAAATGATTGCCCCATAATCAATGAACAATAATACTCTAGTCTTTGGAGCAAATCCTGCTGATATGATTCAAGTTTGGTAGATTTTAGCTGGGCTTATCTTTATATTTGTGGTTAGCTGACTAACAGGCTAGGAACTAGATGGTCAAAGATGATCACAGTCAAGATGATTCATCTCTGGTCCTTGTGATTTATCTCCTCTACTGAGTTTGCTATCATAGCAGAATTGGAGTTCTAAGAAAGAAGTCTCTTAAATCTAGTTTAGAAATTGGTCAACTTTCATATCCCCCCACATCTTATTTGCCAAAACAACTCACAAATCCCCTGCAAATACTGAGGTGGAAAAGTGACTTCATCCTTGATGGAAGAAGCTGGAAAGTCATATTGCAAAGAATATTTGAATAAAAGCCATTAATTATAGTTACCAATGCAAATAATCTATCATAATACCTATTAGGTAAATATCAGAGCTAAAGATGGAATTGGCAGACATCAGTCCTAATGGATTTCACCCTGACACCAATGTGCAGTCTGTCCCACTACCAATGATGAGTGAATGAAGAGGAAAACTGTGAGCCAATATGGGAATAATCTAGATGTTGTTGAGCAACAATATTGGGTATTGGCAAAGGCTGGTATAATCAAGTGATATGGACCTCAGTAGAACAGACACAAAACTGACTTTATCACTACCACTAATAGGAATATATGAAAAAAGAGCCATGTTCACTGGGAATGCTTGCTTGGGAAGTAAACAAGATTGAGGGAACCATGAGTATCTGTGAAAGAAAAGAAAATGTAAGGTAAATACTAAATATTTCATAATGAAATTTGGTTCTTGGTCTAAAAAACAGTTGACTTTGTAGAGGGGCTGGAATAGAAATACAGTGAGAGTTTAAAAAAAGAGGACATGTAAACATTATGTTTAAGCAATATATAGGGGATAAAACTGTCTTCTTACAAGGCAGTATGTGAATATAAACATATCATATCTCTACACATCATGGAATTAAGTTAGAAGGCAATATCTGAAAGATATTTGGGAATACCTATAAACGATTACAATTTAAATAACACATTTCTAAATAGCCCACAGATCAATTAAATAATTAAGGCAGCATAAAAAATGTTTTGACTGAAAAAAAATGAAAACACAGCATAAGAAAATTCCTGGTATCAAGCTACAGCAGTGGAGAGGAAATTTATAGCAATACACATTAGAAGAAGAAAATTAACAAATCGATTATCTTCACTTCTTTCACTAGTTGGGAACACTAGTTGGGAACCCAGACTCCTTTGGCCCTTGCCTTGGGCATTGTTTAGAACACACAGGACACACAGTCACTGCATTAACCAAGTCACTGTATTTCAAGGGCACTTGGGCATTCTTGGCAGAGTGCCATTCACCTGGGCATGAAGTATCATGCCCCAGGCCATGGGGTCAAAAAGAGTCAGACACGACTTAGTGACTAACACACAGATATCAGTGGAATTTCTCCCACTCCCTCCCTACAACACCCAGGAGCTACAATGGGGTGTGGGGGTGGGGGGCAAATTTGAAGGATATACACACTCACAGGACCTAGCAATACCTGAATTTTTAAGACTGGCAGACAGGGTGCTCCTACGCTGCAAATAGCCATGCCACTTAAGCAAAGAAGGAATTTAAAGCCCAGAAGAGGTGGGTGGGGGCTTCTCGGGTGGCACAGTAATAAAGAACCTTCCTGCCAAGGCAGGAGATGCTTGGAGTCTCAGGTTGGATCCCTGGGTTGGGAAGATCCCCTGGAGAAGGAAATGGCAACCCTCTAGACTTCTTTTATTGTCTCAGCCACAGAGCCCAAGCATACCTTTCAGAGTCACAGACATGGCTAACTCAGATGGTAGTTCTGCTCAGGAGATGCCTAGAGCTTTAATCTGCTTCACTAATATTTTCATCTTCTCAAAGGTGACCAGCTGCTCTGATCCCCAGCCCCACACTCACCCTCTCTTTACCAGGTGGTATTCTTTGATGGCTCAGATGGTAAAGAATCTGCCTGCAATGCAGGGGACCCAGGCTCAACCCCTGGGTCAAGAAGATCCCCTAGAAAAGGGCATGGCAACCCACTCCAGTATTCTTACCTGGAGAATTCCATGAACAGAGTAGCCTCATGGGCCACAATCCATGGGGTCACAGAGTGGGACACAACCGAGCGACTAACACTTGCATCTTTCATTTTCACTTCATAAGCAATGGAGGCAGTGCTTCAAGTAAGGAGGGAAAGCTCCTAAAATCCCAGATTCCTATATATCTTGCTCTTCTTTCACACTGGACAGGCTTGCATGTTACCAATCACAGCTCTGGCACAACGCACTTCTTACTTGACCAAAGGACTCCCCAAAACTTTAGGGCAATGCCTCCACCTTGAATTTTCTGTGGGTTCCCTGCCCATTCTTTCCTTCCAGCAAAGTCTGCATAGGGTCTACAGCAGAGGCAAGTCTTCCCATGTTAACATTATATCAACAAGACCATTTTGCTGAAGGAGACAGGCGTCAGTCTTTGACTACCTTCTCGTGATATTTTGTGAGGTTGTGCATGTAACCTTGGAGAAGCACTTGAAATGTTGCTTGTTCTCCATATGAAGGCAAATCAGTCCGGTGACTCAGTGACCAGGGTTCTACTGAAAAATAAAACATTTGTTAAGTTCAGCGCAGCACAGCACCCTCCTAGAAACTTGGACAAGGCGTCTAAGTTGGTGGTAATGTTGGGCTCAGTTGTTTAGATGAGGGGAGGGGCCCTAACTTGTTCATTTCTCAGTAGTTCATGGTCAGCTGCCATGAGGCTTTGTCATACGGGGCTGTTGAAAACACTCTGGGCAGGGCATACCCATGCCATGCAATTCTTGGCTGGGTTGTCCTATTTCCTTACACCCTCTGGCTCCCTTTTGTGGTTTTCCCTCAGACTGGTTTGATCACTCTAACTCAAGAGTGGAGTTCACCAACACAGGTATGCAGAGCTTGATCTTGCAGCAAAAAACTATGGCTACGACTATACTGGAAATATAAAGAAGTACAATGTATGAGGGCTTCCTAGGTGGCTCAGTGATAAAGAATCCATCTGCCAATGCAGGAGACCCTGATTCAATCCCTAAGTCTGAAAAACCCCTAGAGGAGGAAATGGCAACCCACTCCCGTATTCTTGCTGTAATATTCCTTGGATAGAGGAGACTAGTGGGCTACAGGTTCACAGGGGCAAAATATATTAATAAAATATAAGAATTAAACTTGTGTAAAGGGTCTGTTCTGAGAAGCAGTGATTGGGTGTTGCTCATGTGTAAGGACATTTAAAGTTGTGGTTTTTTTCCTATTATAAACCACATAAAACTGTTTGACTTATAAGTATGTGCATACATACATGTGGTGAAGAATAAAATTAAAATGGGTAAAGTCTAATTCTAAATAATATACTGATAACCATTAACTGCATGATAGTTTAATGTTAATAAAAACAAAACTTAATAGTTTTGAAGTAAAATGAATTTTGAAGTTTACTCTGAAATTATAAAGTTACTAAATTATTAGGATGGAAATAAAAATACTTGTCTCATTAGGTTATTCTCACAAAATGGCCAGTTTCTCTAAAGGCACTCTCTTCTCCCGCCAACCCCCAATTCTCTCTCACTCTCCCCCTCCTCCCTTAACCTATGACTTCCTGATAAGAAGTGTTTAGCCTAAATTCTCAGAAATGTCTACATATTACACAAAAAGTGACTACCAATTTCTTTGCCACTAGGCAACTGTCAGTTTTCACTACGTCCAATTATCATTGGATCCTACTCTAAGTTAATTTGTTACCTGATTTGTTTCACTGCATTTTCAGACCTGTTTTACTTGCTCTTATGACAGATTTATTTCTACCATTTTAGCAGTTGAATTGAACTGTGGAAGGCAATTGATTATTGAGGAACAATAACTCAGCTACACAGCAGCACCATCTTTTGGCCTTCGAAGGAAAATGATCCAAACTTGTCGATTTTGAAGTTTGCATTTCTGGCATGTTAGTTATGTGAATCACATTTGCGATTTAATTGAAGTAAGAAAGTGGCTTCAAAAGGAATGAAATTAACATTTTACATGAGGTAGGATACTCACAAACAGATCTCCTGAAAGAAAAAGAAAAAAAAGTTCTTTATTCATTATACACAAAGTAAAAGATCCCCTGGAGGAGGAAATTGAAACTCACTCCAGTATCTTTGCGTGGGAAAATCCCATGGACAGAGAAGCCTGGAGGGATACTGTCTATAGGGTCACAAGGAGTTGGACATAACCGAGCGACTGAACATAGCACAACAATAACAAATTAAAGTGTTACCTTAGAAACTGTTTATCTTTGAAATTGCTCATTTGTTTTTACTTATGAATTGATTGTGTGTTAATTTTGTATGATTCATTAATACTGAAAATTTAAATTTATTTATATTTTTGATTTATGAAAGAACTTGACACAATTTACTTATTTGGTGAAGTACAGACCCCAAGATAATCTTTCTTGCACTTATTTTTACAGTAGTAGTAATACATCTCTTCTCAAATACTCATGATTTTAATGTATATTTACCAAATATTTTCTTTTCACATTTTATTATCGTGTCTTGCACGATATTTGCAGGAAGTGCAAATCCTATGAAAACTAGATTTTAAGTGTGTAAAGAATAAAACACATTTTATGTCTTTGACTATCACTTCATTTTGCCATTACTAATATAGTTACAGAAATTGAATATATGAAATAAACAGAATGCAACATCAGAAAATCTAAGCTTTATTCTGATCTTAAAAATGATTGTTTAGATATAGGAGAGAGGTGTTGCAATCTTTCTGTTATATGTAGAAAAATCGTTTCTACTATAACTCTAAAAATTGAGTTTCTAACTCAGAGGTTTCTGGAGTATTTTTTACGTTGTTAATTTTTGTATCATGGTTTCTTTAATTTCATCAAAGGAAACATTGTGAACTGTTTATTAATGATCATTCCTCTCTTCTTTCAAGCCTAGTGTGACCACTCTTTCAGTCACGCAGCTTGCATGGTCTTAGTCCCCCAAACAGGGCTTGATTCCACGCTCTCAACATTGAAAGCCCAGAGTCCTAACCACTGGACCACTAGGGAATTCCCAAAACAATTAAGTGTAGTTTCAAATTATCTAGATTTAGATCTAGATCTGCGCTTGTTAATGTAATAGCTGCTAGCCTTAAATGACTGTTTAAATTAAAGTTAAATAAATTTTGAGGGCTTCCTTGGTGGCTCAGTGGTAAAGAATCCACCTGCTAACGAAGGAGATGTGGGTTCGATCTCTGGGTCTGGGAGATCCCTTGGAGAGGCAAATGGCAACCCACTGCATTATTCTTGTCTGGAAAGTTCTATGGGCAGAGGAGCATGGTGGGCTATAGTCCATGGGGTCACAAAAGAGTTGGACACAGCTGAGTGACTAAACACCAACAACAAATAATTTTAAAATTCAGCTTTTCAGTCACATTAGCTACTTTCCAGTCACACTAGCTACTTTTCAAGTACTCAGTAACTACGAGTGTCAAGTGGTTTGGACATTGAAAACAAGGAATATTTCTACCATCACAGAAGTACTCTTGAACAGCACTGATGATTTATCATGAATAGAATCTAAAATGTTAGTAGAAAGCTGATGGTGTATCAGAGTTTCCACAACAAACTAAAGTATCTAACCTCTATAAACCTTTAAATAGCTATTTTTAAAATAATGATAAGTATTCAATAAACAGGATTAGCATTTTAGTGGTTCAAGAAATTAAGCTCAACTTTTGCTACTTTTCTGTATTATAATTTTTTTAGTATATCAAAGGACATGGATATTTCAGATAAGAAGTACATTTTCCTTTATTAAATGATGATTGCTTGGTTTAAACCTTTGTGGCAAAAACAGAGCTACGACATGATCCAGCAATCACACTCCTGGCTATATATCTGGAGAAAACCACAATTTAAAGATACATGCACCCAATGTTCAATGAAGCACTGTTCATATCCAGGACAAGGAAACAACATAAATATTCTCTAACAGAGGAATGGATAAAGAAGATGTGGTACATATATACAATGAAATATTGCTCAGCTGTAAAAAAAGAATAAAATAATGCCACTTGCAGCAACATGGATGGACCTGGAGATTGTCATACTGAGTGAAGTGTCAGAGAAAGACAGATATATGATATTGCTTATACATGAAGTCTTTAAAAAAGTGCAAATGAACTTATCTACAAAACATAAATAGAGTTACAGATGTAGAAAACAAATTCATGGTTATCAAAGTATAAGGAAGGGGGAGGAATAAATTGGGAGATTGAGATTAACATACATTCCCACTACCATATATCAAATAGATAACTAATAAGGACTTACTGCATAGTACAGGGAACTTTACCCAATACTCTGCAATGGTCTATATGGGAAAAGAATCTAAAAAAGAGTGGATATATGTATATACGTATATAATTGATTCATTTTGTTGTACACCTGAAATTAGCACACCATTGTCAATCAGTTATACTCCAATAAAATTTTTTAAAAAGAAGGTTAGTTATCAGAAGTTCAAGCTGAAGAGGTATTTTTTCAAAGAAATTTGCAAGAGTCTGCCTGCAAAAAAAGTCAGCAAAAAAAAAAACCTCTTTATATTTATCTTCACATAACATCTCACTCAAACCATTATCAGAGGGGTGAAAAGTTAAACAGAACACTGCTGATTGTATTAACTGATGGGGAGGAACTCTAGACCTCTTTATGATTCAATGTGTTTTTGAATTCTCATTTACATAAAGATAATGAGAGATAGAGGGTTGGTGATTCCTAAACCACACACAAATTCTTAATTAGTGGTGTATATGAATACAATATATTTGAAGTCTTCAGTTTCCGTTGCTTAGTTAGGTTTATATGATCAATTTCTACCTGTGTGTTTAGATTCCGTATTTTCCTCCATTTTACTTCTTTGTACAAATGGTACTTGTGAGATAAAGTCAGTCATATTTTGGTGTCCATCCAGTCCAGAAGCAACATCACTTCCTATACACAGAGATGTATGCTTGGCAACCACGTTCATGTTAATGGCATCATCACAGCCAATTGTTTTAGGGTTTTAACATTTGTATCCACTGAACATGAGTTAGATTCACCAAATAATCTCAGATTTGAAAACAAATTCAAAGATAATGACTATTTCCTGTGTCTGTCTAGCACTCTGGAACATGAAGTTTGGGTCACTGAGACCTATTCAGTTTCTCATACAAATAATAAACAGTCACTTAAAGATTAGAAAGACAATACACTAGGTTCTTGAACTAATTGATTATCTTAAACTGCATTAGTGAGTGTAATCTCAGTTATGCTGCAGTAGCAATGGCCTTATAATCCTAGTGACTTTTCATGATATTTCATGCTCAAGATTGTATCCATTTCAGGTCAGCCCCAGCTCTGTTTCACATTCTCTGCATTGTGGGATCTCTGTTTGAGCAGGTTGCTGGATCATGAGTCTCACTGTAGCAAGAAAAGTGTTATCTGAATGCAGGGTTTTCCTTACTTTTTTTTACCCAGATGAGGAGCATACAACTTTCACTCATCTTTCAGGGAATAAACCCTGTCATATTGCCAAGACTGATGACAGTGGAGTGAAAAAAAAAAAAAAAAAGAGATTCACCTTCCAGATCAAGACCAGTAGGCAGTAACAGGGAAACTCACATTACCATATGTAAAATAGATAGCCAATGGGAATTTTCTGTATGACTCACGGAACTCAACCCAGGGCTCTGTTAGAAGTGTCAGATGGGGAGGGTGATAGGAGAAGGGCTCAAAAGGGAAGGAACATATCTATACCTAAGGCTGATTCATGTTGATGTTTGGAAGAAACCAACACAATACTGTGAAGGAATTATCCTTCAATTAAAAACAAATAATTAAAAAAAAAAAGACCAGTAGGCAGGAGTGAAAATATATTTAGAATCTATCTCAAGGCTCTTCCTAAAGACTTAATACATACCTTACAACATGGATCCTTGAAGGCTTCCCTAATACAAGAAGACCCCCTATATATGAACGAGTTCTGTTTTGAGTGAGTTCCTAAGTCCAGTTTATTCTTAAGTCCAACAAAGTTAGCCTAGGTAGCTAACACAATTGGCTGTGTAGTCCTGGACCGTAATAGGTTTATAATACTTTTCACACAAGCAATACATTAAAAAAAAAAAATAAGGAAAATATTTTTAATCTTATAATAGCTTGAGAAGTATAATAGTATAGTCCAACAGTTGGCATACAGGGGCTGGCATCAGGTGGACAGGGAAGAAGAGTTATTGACTAGTGGAGGGAGAGGGGGTGGAAGATGGCAGAGCTGAAGCATCATTAGCAATGGGAGATGGAGGACAAGCGGCAATTTCATTCACATCTGACACTAATGGCACGGGTTCCGGTTCCTTACTGGAACCAGCCGCACATTCGCATCTTTGAACCTTAGCAACGTGAAGGTTCATATGTAGGGGACTTATTGTATAGCAAAGGTTTCAGTTTTTTAAAATATGTATTGTTTTTCTTTTTTTTATTGTGGCTAAATATCTATAACATACAACTTTATCATGGTTAAATATCTATAACATTAACCATACACTTGCAACATATTTCAGCCTGTTTTAAGAGTATGGTTCAGTGGCATTAGGCACATTCACATTGTTGTGCAACCATCGCCACTGTTCATCTCCAGTTTTCATTTTCCCAAACTGAAAATCTATACCTATTACCCAAAACTCTCCATTACCCATCCCTCTTCCCTGGTATCTACAATTCTAATTTTTATCTCTATGAATTTGACTATTTTAGGTACCTTACATTAGTGGAATAATACATATCTGTCATTTGTACCTGGTTCGTTTCACTTAGCAAGTTATCTTCAAGGTTTGTCCATGTTGTAGAATGTGTCAGAATTACCTTCCTTTTTGTAATTGAACAATATTTTATTATGTGCATTGGGTTGGCCAAAAAGTTCTTTGGGGTTTTCTATATTATCTTGTGGAAAAACCCAAATGAACATTTTGGCCAACCCCATATGTATATATATATATATATATATATATATATATATATATTTTATTTTATTAGTTGGAGGCAAATTACTTCACAACATTTCAGTGGGTTTTGTCATACATTAACACGAATCAGCCATAGAGTTATACGTATTCCCCATCCCGATCCCCCCTCCCACCTCCCTCTCCACCCGACTCCTCTGTTTTTTGTTTATTCCTTCATCTGTCAAGGGACACTTGGGTTACTTACATTTTTGGTCTATTGTGAATAAGTTGCTATGAACATGGGTTTACAATAGCTTTCTGAGTCCCTGCTTTCAATGCTTTTGGGGATATACATACAAGTGGAGTAGCTAAATTTTTTGGTGATTTTAACTTTTTGAATTCTATCTTAGCATCATTTTCTGCAGAAGCTGCACTCTTACTTTCTCACCAGCAGTGCACAAAGCTTCCAATTTCTTCACATTCTTGCCAACACTTGTTACTTTCCATTTTTTCTTAGTTTGTTTGCTTTGTGTGTTTTTTTTTTTAATAACCATACTAATGGGTTGTGAAGTGGTGATCCATGCTGTGTTCTCAATTGCTGTCTGACTCTGCAACTCCATGAACTATATAGCCCAGCAGGCTCCTCTATCCTTGGGAGTGTCAAGGCAAGAATACAGGAGTGGGTTGTCATTCCCTTTCCGAGGGGATCTTCCCAACCCAGGGAGTGAACCCAGGTCTCCTACATTGGAGGCAGATTCTTTACCATCTGAGTCACCATGGAACCCTGACTCCTTATGAACTTGATCCTGATTCCTCTCACTTATTCAAGGAGCTCATTTTCTTATGAAAATTTTCCTGTTCTTCACATTCGACATTTTTTCTCTAACGGATTGCCATAGTCATACAAACATGCTATAACATTTTTGTTCATTTATTTTTATTAGTTGGAGGCGAATTACTTTACAATATTGTAGTGGTTTTTGTGGTGTAGTGGTTTTTGTCATACAATATTGTAGTGGCTGATACATTGACATGAATCAGTCATGGATTTACATGTATTCCCCATCCCGATCCCCCCTCCCACCTCCCTCTCTACCCAATCCCTCTGGGTCTTCCCAGGGCACCAGGCCCGAGCACTTGTCTCATGCATCTGACCTGGGCTGGTGATTTGTTTCTAGTCTTGGTAAATTTAAAAAAAATGCTATAATATTTTTTAAATCTCTCTTTAGACTTATGTTTTTAGCCCTCCTTCCCCTTGGAAGTTGTCACCTCTGTCATTACAGCAAGAAAAATTGGTGGGCAAACTGAAAATCAATAATTTAACATTTAAAGCAACCCTTAAATGGTAATTTTAATGAAGTTCCTGAGGCTAAGGATGAACAAACAAAAGAGTGAGAAACTCTTGGGGATTTCGATCTTAGGAGACCTCCAGACTTTCATGAACTTTACACCAAGGAAACTCATCAGTCCCTCAGGGTGAAGCTCTGAGAATGCTCCCTCATGGATTTTGCAGGAAGAGAGAGTAATTCCTTTTGAAGAAGTTCATCCCTCATACCCCAGGCACTTTTAGCTTTCCTGTCTCACTTGAGAAAGGAGAAAACAAAAACACTAAATGCAGTCAAACTGGATTAGGACTTCATGGAACTGTAAGAACACAACAGGCAGATAAGGGTGAAATGGACAAGGGTTAAAGAAAGGTATATCACTGAAGAAACAGTTGTGGAAGTCACAGCCCTGTGACACAGTCTTGCTACAACAGAAATTCAATAGGAGAACAGTAGAATAATAACCCTCCCCACACATTACAGCTCACCAGTGGGGCGCTAGTATATTAACAGTGGATTACAGCTGAAAGAACTGCACCACACAATCTCTCCCTCTCATGAGGAATACAAAGGGAAATCCAGAGTAAAGAGAAGAAGAAAAAAACAGACAATAGAATAATTTAAAGCTTTTGGCATCAATAGCTACCACAAACATTAAATACAACCTACCTCTTACCCTGATTAGTATAAACCTCACACTAAAGCTTTTGTACCTCAGTACCCATTATCCAATACAACATCTCTTGTTTGTTTGCCTTAATTGAAAACTGTCAAAAGGAGAGAAGAAAAAAGCAGTAGGGAAAATGAAATCAAATCAGAACCAGACTGCAATATATCACAGATATGGAAATTATAAAACTGGCAATTTAATATAACCATGATTAATATGTTAAGGGCTCTAATGGAAAAGGTACACACCATGCAAGAAAGATGAGTTATGTAAACAAGGAAATGGAGGCTTTAAGAAAGAAAGAAACAAACAAAAAACAAGCACTTAGGTTTTGGAAATTAAAGGGAGTCCCAGGTGGCACAGTGATAAAGACTCTGCCTGCCAATGCAGGAGACTCAAGAGATGCAAGTTCAATCCCTGGGTTGGGAAGATCCCCTGGAGTAGGAAAAAGCACCACAATAGAAATGAAGAATAAATTTTATTGACAGCACACAAATAAGTTTCTGAGGAAATTATCAGTGAATTTGAATAACTAAATAAAACAACATACAAAGTTGAAATACAAAGACAAGAAAAGAATAAAAAAAAATAGAAGCATAACGAAACTTTCAATAACTGTGAAACAATTTTGATTCATAACACTGTGTAACTAGAATACCAAAAGGACAAGAATAAAGCCTCAAAAAATATTTGCAGTAATAACATTTGAGAATTTTACAAAATTCATGACTGACACCAAACCACAAGCCTAGTTCAGAGAACACCAACTAAAATTAACGGGGAAAGAAAAAAAAAAAAAAAAAAAAGAACTAGAGCTACTACATTCAAACAGTAGAAATCCAAAGACAAAGAAAAAAAAAATTATTTAAAAAAGCTTGGAAAAAACTCACCTTATTTATAGAGGAAAAGAATATAACTATAGTGGAATTCTTGCCAGAAATCATTTAATAATAGTAAAATAAAAAATTTAAAGCTGAAAAAAATCCAACCTAGGATTCTATATTCAGTAAAAGTATCCTTCAAAAGTAAAGGAGAAATAAAAACCTTTTTCAGATAAACATAAACTAAGGAACTCATCAGCAGGACACCTATCCTGCATAAAATGTTAAAGAGAAGGAAAATAACATAGGCAGAAACTTTGATCTTTATAAAGAAAGGAAAAGCTTTGGATAAGGAATAAATGAACATAAAATTAAATTCCTTACATTTATTACAATTAATTGGTAAAAAGATATCTGTTTGTTTAAAGCGGGCTTCCCAGGTGGTGATAGTGTTAAAGAATCTGTCTGCAAATGCAGGAGTCATAAGAGAGGCTGGTTTGATCCCTGGGTTGGGAAGATCCCTCCATAGTAATTATATAATGGGTGAATATAATGACTTGTGTATCAGGAAGTGACAATAATGTTATAAGAGGTGGGAGGAAGGAATTGATTATAAGGTAACCACATTCCATATGAGACCATATAGTGTTATTTGTATTATAATTTAAAGCAAAGTTAAATTACTTAAAAATGTATATCCTAAACTCTAGAGCCAGTACTATAGAAATTATAAAAGCAGCATAATTGATGTTCTAAAAGAAGAGAAAATCATATAAAATACCAAATTAAAATAAGAAACGATTTTAAAGGAGGGAGATAAAGAACAAATGCAAAGGAAATCAATAGAAACCAGTTATAAACATGATAGATCTTAAGAAACATATGTCAAAATATTTTTAATTTCAATGGTCTAAATTTACCAATTAAATGCAGATTGTCAGAGTAGATTTTTAAAAATTATGTTGTATACAAGAAGCCCATTTTAAATTTAAAGACTTTAAATTTTATAGGTTAAAATTAAAGGGATAGAGAGAACCATCCAATAACAACACTAATCAAAAGAAAGCAATGTAGCTATAGTAATTTCAGACAAAGTAGAATCCACAACAGGAAAATTAATAGAGATAAAGAAAGGCATAATAGTAAAGGGGTCAATTTTCTAATAACACATTATAATCCTAAACTTGTATGTCTGAAACAGAAGTGCATCAAAATGCATTAAAAGTAAAAGAAGAAATAGAAAAATCCACCATTTTAGTTGAAGACATCAATACCCCTCCAACAGCAATTGACAGATCATAGAGATAAAAAATCAGATGATCTGAACTATATTATCAATCAATGCCATATAATTGTTATTTAGATTTCTCCAAACAACAGCAGAGTACATATTCTTCCCAAACCACATAGAACATTCACCAAGGTAGACAATGTTGGCTATGAAGATCATCAATTGAAATCAGACAAAGTAAGTCCTCAGATGACAATGGAATTAAATTAGAAAACAACACCTGAAAAGATAGCTAGAAAACCACCCAAATACTTGGAAATTAATTTGCACACCTCTGACAACCCGTGGTTTCAAAAAGTCTCACAAGAAAATTAAAACATTTTGAACAAAATGAAGATTAGAATGTAAATTATCAAAAGTTGTGAGATACAGTGTTCAGAAGAAAATGTAAAAGAAAAAAAGAGAAATCTACAATGGATAACTTAGTTTCTACCTCAGGAAGTTAGAGAAGATAATTTAAGTTTAAACAAGAAAAAAGAAATAATAAATATGAGGGCAAAAATAAAGCTGAAAAATAGGCTGAAAAAACAGAATATCAGTCAAACTAAAACCTGATTATTAAAAATATTGATAAAATTAATAAACTTCTAGTTAGGCTAATCAAGAAAATAGAGAGAGGACACAAATTACTAGTGTCCTCTCGTAGGGTGGGTCATCACTATTGATTCCATGCATATGAATAAGAAAGAAAAATATCAGCCACTCTATGCTCACAAATTTTATAACCAATTTCTTAAAATGCAGAAAGTACAAAACTCACACAGAAGAAATAGACATGATCTGAATAACCCTATAACTATTAAGGAAATGGAGCTAACAATTCATAATCTTCTCAGAAAAGATACCATTAAGCCCTATTGGTTTCACTGATGAATTCTAACAAAGAAATAATACAAATTCTCCATGATAACCTCAAGAAAATAGAAGCAAAAAGAACACTTTCTAAGTCATGTTATAAGGTCAATGTTACCCTAATATTGAAGCCAGATAAATACATTACAAGACAGGGGAATTATAAACCAAGATCATCAAAAACAGAAAAGTCTGAGAAACTGTCACAGTTAAGAGGAGACTAAGGACACATAACTAAAAATAATGTATCCTGGTTGGGACTCTGGAATTGATAAAAGATATTGTTAAAATTAAAGAATCTAATATGTCTATATTCTAGTGAGTATAGACAGTAGTTGATAATAGTGTATCAGATTTGTTTATTGCTTGTGACAAATCTACCATGTTAATGTTAAATGTTAGTAATCTGAGTCTGAGTGTGGGTACACGAGAACACTGTACCACAGCTGACTGCTAAGGGTTTTCTTCTGGCGATGATGAAAATGTTCTGTAGCGATGGTTGCATAACTCTGTGAATATGCTAAAAACCACCACACTGTACACTTGAACAGGATGAATTTTAGGATATGTGAATTAAATCTCAATAACACTTTTATAATTTTTTAATAAAAGGGAGCAAATGCATGAACTACACATTTTTAAATCATTAAATTCTATTTTGTTACTTTTATGATATGTTTGAATTACATTAAATTGATACATGTACACATTAGCAGTACTCCAAGTTGTAGGCTTAATAAATATTTGTTGAAAAAAATCAAACATTATATGTAGATAAAGCTAATATGTAAACTTTCTTCACTACAGGTTTTTAAACAGAGAATTCTCCCTTTATTTCTTATAATTTAAATGTCACTGAATTCCACCTTAATGTTAAATTATTCAGTCAGTGGATTCTTGTAGGTACAATCATGTGAATACATTACTTCTTTGTTCTATCACTGTTACTTCCTTGTTGGTTTGAGAGGCATCCCTTTAATAGCTTAGTTTCCTTGCCAAAGTTTTATGGCAATGATGCTGCTCTTGACACTGCTTTAAGTGAAAATGTTACTATACTACTTCATAGATATTCAGAACCTTTCAGGTTTTGGATGAAGAGGTCTGATTGAAAATCAGAGACAGACACATACAGAGAATTCCAAGTTCCCAGTTGCCTTGAAGTTAACTGGAGTGGGCACTTGATTATTATGAAGGTTAGAATTGGATTGAAGAATCATACTTAAAGGTGTAATAGAGCTCAGAAAGTGCCAGACCTTAGAAGTACCTGGCCCTTGATTGTAGCAGCTGGAAGTGATTTAACAAGCACTTGAGGTGACAGAATCAAATGCTTTATATGATGAATGGGCTGTTTCAATATAGTAAATTATTTTGCTCTTTAAAACTCAGAATTAAATAGTTTATGTTTTTTTTTGGGGGGGGGGTGGGAGCTCCAGTAGAAGGGCACAAAATCATCTACATAAAAAATGGGATCTCAGATCACACCATGAACATATTTTTCTTTGGCTTTATGTTCTGTATTAACTGTGTGTGTGTGCATACTCAGTTGTACCCTACACTTTGCAACCCCATGGACTGTAACCTGCTAGGCCCTCCTGTCCACAGGATTCTCCAGGCAAAAATACTGGAGTGGGTAGTCATTTCCTACACCAGGACATTTTTCTGACCCAGGGATCCAACCTGCATTGGCAGGTGGATTTGTTACCACTGAGCCACCTGGGAAGCCCTAACATATAAACTATATATTCCTTTATTAATGAAAGGAAATTATATCTCAGTGATAATCTCTTGAAGCATTTATAAAGGCTCTGTCTTTACAGAAGTAATACTGGGTGACAGTTTAAAGTGGGTTTAAAGCAGAATTTTCAGACACATTATGAAGTTATCATTTTATTTAATGTGTTAAAATATCAGTTTCTTCCATTTCTTTCTTGAATCCATTGACTAGCTGGAGATATTCATTTCTTTGTGTCTTTCATTCATTTATTCAATTGTTCTTGTGTTCTTGAGCACTAGTCATTTTCTAAGCACTTGGCTCAGAGGGTATAGCATCTGCATACAATGTGGGAGACCCAGGTTCAATCCCTGGGTCGAGAAGATCCCCTGGAGAAGGAAATGGCAACCCACACTAGTACTCTTGCATGGAAAATCCCATGGACAGAGGACCCTGGTAGGTTATAGTCCATGGGGTTACAAAGAGTCGGATACGACTGACCAACTTCACTTTCTTTTCTTATACAACTACACCCTAGGAATAGAACATTTTCTAAAAGAGCCCTTGCTCTTAAGAGAAATTATTATATGTAGATAGCAATCACTTTAAATGGTAACTTTCTCAATATGAAGAAAAAGCAATCTGTATTTGTGGATTATGTACTGCTGCCAAAATTTCCTTTCTTTTTCTTGAAAATTTTGCTAAATTTAGGGCATTAGTATTCCTTGATTTGACTACTTTTATGCCATCCAAAGCAAAAGCAAGAGAGTTCCAGAAAAACATCTATTTCTGCTTTATTGACTATGCCAAAGCCTTTGACTGTGTGGATCACAATAAACTGTGGAGAATTCTGAAAGAGATGGGCATACCAGACCAACTGACCTGCCTCTTGAGAAACCTGTATGCAGGTCAGGAAGCAACAATTAGAACTGGACATGAAATAACAGACTGGTTCCAAATAGGAAAAGGAGGTACGTCAAGGCTGTATATTGTCACCCTGCTTATTTAACTTATATGCAGAGTACATCATGAGAAATGCTGGGCTGGAAGAAGCACAAGCTGGAATCAAGATTGCCAGAAGAAGTATCAATAACCTCAGATATGCAGATGATACCACCCTTATGGCAGAAAGTGAAGAGGAACTAAAAAGCCTCTTGATAAAAGTGAAAGAGGAGAATGAAAAAGTTGGCTTAAAGCTTAACATTCAGAAAACTAATCATGGCATCTGGTCCCATCACTTCATGGGAAATAGATAGGGAAACAGTGGAAATAGTGGCTGACTTTATTTTGGGGGGCTCCAAAATCACTACAGATGGTGACTGCAGACATGAAATTAAAAGACACTTACTCCTTGGAAGGAAAGTTATGACCAACCTACACAGCATATTAAAAAGCAGAGACATTACTTTGCCAATAAAGGTCCGTCTAGTCAAGGCTATGGTTTTTCCAGTGGTCACGTACGGATGTGAGAGTTGGACTCTGAAGAAAGCTGAGTGCCGAAAAATTGATGTTTTTGAACTGTGGTGTTGGAGAAGACTCTGGAGAGTCCCTTGGACTGCACGGAGATCCAACCAGTTCATCCTCAAGGAGATCAGTCCTGGGTGTTCATTGGAAGGACTGATGCTGAAGCTGAAACTCCAGTGTTTTGGCCACCTCGTGCAAAGAGCTGACTCATTGGAAGAGACCCTGAAGCTGGGAGGGATTGGGGGCAGGAGGAGAAGGGAACGACAGAGAATGAGATGGCTGGATGGCATCACCGACTTGATGGGCATGAGTTTGAGTAAACTCCGGGAGCTGGTGATGGACAGGGAGGCCTGGCGTGCTGTGATTCATGCGGTCGCAAAGAGTCGGACACGACTGAGCAACTGAACTGAACTGATGCCATCCAACAGAGAAGGCAATGGCACCCCACTCCAGTACTCTTGCCTGGAAAATCCCATGGGCAGAGGAGCCTGGTGGGCTGCAGTCCATGGGGTCGCAAAGAGTCGGACATGACTGAGAGACTTCACTTTCACTTTTCACTTTCATGCATTGGCGAAGGCAATGGCAACCCCCTCCAGCACTCTTGCCTGGAGAGTCCCAGGGTAGGCGGAGCCTGGTGTGCTGCCGTCTATGGGGTCGCACAGAGTCAGACATGACTAAAGCGACTTAGCAGCCCCAGCAGCAGCGTGCCATAATAATATAATAAGGGTGCATTTAATAAAACTTTGTCAATGATTTCTATTTATAGCCTCAAAAACTTAAATAAACATGTTGGAATTTTCTCTGTGACTTTGCTTTTACAGCATAATTTATGATGCTAAATTTAAACTTTGGTTATCACCTTCTGGATGCAAAGTTTAAAATTTTAAAGTCAAATTTAACATTTTCATTATACTGGCTTCCTAAGTTTTTACTATAATTTTTCATATATAAAGAGAGATTTACCGTCTGATTCATGATGTTTTACTTATCACACAATAAATTAATTTGTATAGTAGCTCCAAGTTAATGGCAATTTTTTACAGGTATAGATTCTACCAAACTATGTTCTTATATAGTGCATTATAAAAGACTGTTATATCCTAGGTGGCTACACTCATTTCTCTGACTGTATTTTCAAAATGATCCTAACTGTTCTTAACACTATACTTAACAGATACATTTTCAATACACTTGGTGCATCATCAACATGTTTATAAACATCTAGTCCTCCAGCTTAGGAACGACAAAGTATCTTGCTCTGTTTCCCAAGACTTTTCATAAACCTCTAAATAAACTGGTATATGCCTTCATTAACTTCCCATTAATTCTTATTAAGGTAATTTATTATTTTGCTACTTGGTTTACATTTTTATTGCACAGAGTTCCCCCATTAAACTCTTTCTGAGTATTTCTGTATACAGAAAAACTACTGAATTTTAAAATTTTCATCTCACTATATTACTTCATTTGTATGTTTCAGCTGATTCTCTTAAATTTTCTAGACACATAATCACATTTATGCTAATGAAAACTTTTCCTCTCTCCTCCTTGAAGCAATAGCTATTATTTGTATTTAGTGTATTTGACTGGCCAAAAGAATGATACAGTAACCATTTTATTTATTAGAAGAGTTCTTTTAAAAATCATATTCTAACTGCCTAAAAAAATAAAACTATAATATTGATTTAAAGACAGCAAATCATCATGATATTTATTGGATAATACTGTACTCCAAGTTACGAGGTATAGTCTTTTTCTCCAGAGATTTAATCATGCAGTTTATTCAGGCCTATGCTGATTATTTTTGCTGAATACATTTTTAATTAAAATAATTTGATGAAAAACATTAGACAATCAAAAATTTTAAAGATGAAATAGGAGATCCTGCTAATTGCTTGTCTAATACCTACTTTCTATTTCTTGCCAGCAGAATTCCAATTTTGGACGGATAGCAACACACATAACTACAGACACTCCCCGGAACCCTTCTCTTATTCAGATGCTAAGTCGTGTCTGACTCTAAGTGACCTCACGGACTGCAGAACACCAGACTTCCCTGTCCATCACCAACTCCTGGAGTTTGCTCAAACTCATGTACATTGAGCCGATGATGCCATCCAACCATCTCATCCTCTGTCACCCCCTTCACCTCCTGCTCTCAATCTTTCCCAGCATTGGAGTCTTTTCCAATGAGTCAGCTCTTGGCATCAGGTGGCCAAAGTATTGGAGCTTCAGCTTCAGCATCAGTCCTTCCAATGCATATTTGGGGTTGGTTTCCTTTAGGATTGACTGGTTACCCTTACAACTATAAAAAATCCACTGCTTTATATCCTGATATAAAGTTCGGAGATTCAAGAGACATGTATTTTACACTTTACTCATGCCCCCGTTTTTTCTAGATAAAACATGGGCACAAAGCAGGGAGCTTCAGTAAAAATCTTGTAAGCATGAAGAGGACAGCTTTATATTAAAGTTAGCAGATCAGGAGGCAGGAGAAAGCAGCCAATAAAGTACACACTTTCAGTTATAAGATAAAGAAGTATTAGAGATATAATGCATAATATGATAGCTATAGCAGTTAACATTGCTGAACGATATATAAAGGGCTTTCCAGATGGTTCAGTGGTAAAGAATCTGCCTGCCAATGAAGGAGAGGTGGGTTTGACCCCTGGGTTGAGAAGATTTCCCTAGAGAGGAAAATGACAACACACACCAGTATTCTTGCCTGGGGAATTCTATGGACAGAGAAACCTCTCAAACTACAGTCCATGGGATCGCAAGAGTTGGACACGACTTAGCAACTAAAACATAAAAATGTTATATGAAAGAGTTAACAGAGTGAATCATCACAAGTTTCTTTTTTTTTTTTTTCTTTGCCTCTTCCTTCTCTTTTTACTGTACCTATAGGAGATGATGGATGTGAGCTGAACTTATTGTGGTAATTATTTCACAATACATGTCAGTCAATCAAACCATCAGACTGTACGGTTTTAACAGTGATGTGTGTCAATCATTTCTCTATAACACTGGAGAAAAATAACTTCAAAAAGTTAAAAAAAAATAGTAGATCAGTAAGGTGAAGCATGCCTAGATCTTTCAGGACTGCAAGGACAGTATCAGGAACTTGCCATCAAATTGGTTACTTGCTTAAGTCACTCTAGTTAGGTTCCAATCACATAGACTTAAATGAAATTCTGTATGTTTAAATAAATTTTTCAAAAATTTAATTTTATTTCTTTTTATTGAAGTTTGAGGGCTTCCCTTGTGACTCAGCTGGTAAAGAATCTGCGTGCAATTCGAGATCCCTAGGTTGGAAAGATCCCCTGGAGAAGGGAAAGTCTACCCACTCCAGTATTCTGGCCTGGAGAAATCCATGGACCGCACAAACCATGGGGTCGCAAAGAGTCAAACACAACTGAGCGACTTTCACTTTCACTTTTCACTGACGTGTGAAAGTGAAGTTGCTCAGCCATGTCCAACTCTTTGCGACTCCGTGGACTATAGCCTACCAGCCTCCTCCATCCATAGGATTTTCCAGGCAAGAGTACTGGAGTGGGTTGCCATTTCCTTCTCCAGGGGATCTTCCCAACCCAGGGATCAAACCTGGGTGTCCTGCATTGCAGGCAGACACTTTACCATCTGACCCACCAGGGAAGCTTTATTGAAGAATGGCTGACTTAAAATACTGTGTTAGGTTAAGGTGCGCAGCTCATTGATTTTCTGTCAATATATTCCTATTCAGGTTCCTTTCCCTTACAAGTTATTACAAATTATTGAGTAGAGTGCCCTGTACTATACAGTAGGTCTTTGTTGGTTACTTATTTTATGTATTGTACTGTGTGTATGTTAATCCCAACCTCCTAATTTATTGCTTACCCACTCCTTTCTCCTTCGGTAACTGTAAGTTTGTTTTCTATGTCTCTGACTCTCTATTTTGTAAATAAATCCGTTTGTATCATTTTTTTAGATTCCATATGTAAGTGATCATATGATATTTGTCTTTCTCTGCCTTCAATAACTTTTAAAAGAACTGATTCATTACAGTAAAATGTCTTTTATAAGTTTGTTCCTTTGTAGTTAATAACATTTTTTAATTAATTTTTTTAATAAAGGAAAATTGCTTTAGACAATTTTGTTGTTTTCTGTCAAACCTCAACATGAATCAGCCACAAGTATACATATACCCGCCCTTTTGAACCTCCTTCCCATCTTTCACCAAATCCCACCCTTCTATGTTGATACAGAACCCCTGTTTGATTTTCCTGAGCTGTACAGCAAATTCCTGATGGCTATCTATTTTACATATGGTAATGTAAGTTTCCATGTTACTCTTTCCATACATCTCACCCTCTCCTCCCCTCTCTGCATGTCCATAAGTCTATTCTCTATGTCTGTTTCTCCATTCAGTTCAGTTCAGTTCAGTAGTTCAGTCATGTACAAGTCTTTGCGACCCCATGGACTGCGGCACGCCAGGCCTCCCTGTCCATCACCAACTCTCAGAGTTTACTCAAACTCATGTCCATTGAGTTGGTGATATCACCCAACCAGCTCATTCTGTAATTCCCTTCTCCTGCCTTCAATCTTTCCCAGCATCAGGGTCTTTTCAAATCAGTCAGTTCTTCACATCAGGTGGCCAAAGTATCAGCATTTTAGCCTCAACATGAGTCCTTCCAATGAATATTCAGGATTGATTTCCTTTAGGATGGACTGATTGGATCTCTTTGCTGTCCAAGAGACCCTTAAGGGTCTTCTCCAACACCACAGATCAAAAGCATCAATTCTGTGGTGCTCAACTTTCTTTATAGTCCAACTCACATTCATACATACTGGGAAAGCCATAGCTTTGACGAGACAGACCTTTGTTGGCAAAGTAATGTCTCTGCTTTTTAATGTGCTGTCTAGGTTGGTTATAAATTTTCTTCCAAGGAGCAAGAATCTTGATTTCATGGCTGTGGTGCAGTATGTCTGTATGTCTTCTTTGGAGAAATGTCTGTTTAGGTCTTTTCTCACTTTTTCATTGGGTTGTTTGTTTTTCTGGTATTGAGTTGTTTGAGCTGCTTGTATATTTTGGAATTTAACCCCTTGTCAGTTGTTTCATACTATTATATTCTCCCTTTCTGAGGGTTGTCTTTTCACCTTGCTTATGGTTTCCATCACTGTTCAAAAGCTTTTAAGTTTAATCAGGTCCCACTTGTTTACTTTTGTTTTTATTTCCATTAGTCTAGAAGGTAGGTTATAGAGGATCTTGCTTTGACTTATGTCAAGTGTTCTGCCTAAGTTTTTCCTCTAAGAGTTTTATAGTTTCTGGTCTTACATTTAGATCTTTAATCCATTTTGAGTTTATCTTTGCTTATGGTGTTAAGAAATGTTCTAATTTCATTCTTTTACATGTAGCTATCCAGTTTTCCAGGCACCATTTATTGAAGAGGCTGTCTTTGCCCCATTGTATGTTCTTGTCTTCTTTGTTAAAAATAAGGTGCATGGATTTATTTCTGGGCTTTCTATCTTGTTCCATTGGTCTATATTTCTGTTTCTGTGCCATTACCATACTGTCTTGATGACTATAGCTTTGTAGTCAAGCTACAAAGTAATCTAAAGTCAAGAAGCTTGATTCCTCCAGCTCCATTCTTCTTTCTTAAGACTGCTTTGGCTATTCAGGGTCTTTTGTGTTTCCATATGAATTGTGGAAATTTTTCTTCTAGTTCTGTGAAAAATGCCTTTGGTAATTTTGATAGGGATCATATTGAATCTGCAGATTGTGTTTGGTAGTATAGGCATTTTCACAGATTTCTCTCTGTTTATGTCATCTTTGATATCTTTCCTCAGTGTCTTATAATTTTCTGTGTGCAGTTCTTTTGTCTCCTTAGGTAAGTTTATTCCTAGATATTTAATGCTTTTTGTTGCAATGGTGAATGGGATTGATTACTTAATTTCTCTTTCTGATTTTTCATTGTTAGTATATTGAAATGGAAGTGATTTCTGTGTATTGATTTTGTCTCCTGCAACTTTGCCAAATTCACTGATTAGCTCCAGTAATTTTTTGATACTATCTTTAGGGTTTTTTATGTACAGTATCATGTCATCTGCAAACAGTGAGAACTTTACTTCTTCTTTTCTGATCTGGTTTCCTTTTATTTCTTTTTCTTCTCTGATTGCTGTAGCTAGGACTTTCAGAACTATGTTGAATAATAGTGGTGAAAATGGACACCCTTGTCTTGTTCCTGATCTTAGGGGGAATGCTTTCAATTTTTCACTGTTGAGAATAGTATTTGCTGAAGGCTTAGCATATATATTGAGGTAGGTTCCTCCTATGTCCATTTTTTGAAGTGTTTTAATCATAAATGGGTGTTGAATTTTGTTAAAGACTTTTTCTGTGTCTATTGAGATGATCATATCGTTTTTATCTTTCAGTTTGTTAATATGGTGTATCACATTGATTGAATTGCATATTTTGAAGAATCCTTGCATCCCTGGAATAAACCCAACTTGATTATAGTGTATGAGCTTTATGATGTGCTGCTGAATTCTGTTTGTAAAATTTTGTTGAGGATTTTTTCATCTATGTTCATCAGTGATATTGGCCTGTAGTTTTGTTTTTGTGTGTACTCCTTGTCTGGTTTTGGTATCAGGGTGATGGCGGCCTCATAGAATGAGTTTGGAAGTGTTCCTTCCTCTGCAATTTTTTGAAAGAGGTGCATGGATTTATTTATTTATTTATTTATTTATTTATTTATTTATTTATTTATTTATTTATCCTTTAGAAGGATAGGCATTAGCTCTTCTCTAAATGTTTGATAGAATTCTCCTGTGAAGCCATCTGGTCTTAGGCTTTTGTCTTTTGGGAGATTTTTGATCACAGCTTCAATTTCAGTGCTTGTAATTGGGTTGTTCATAATTTCTATTTCTACCTGATTCAGTCTTAGAAGATTGAACTTTTCCAAGATTTCTTCCAGATTATCCATTTTATTCCATACAGTCGTTCATAATAGTCTCTTATAATCCTTTGTATTTCTGCATTGTCTGTTGTAACCTCTCCTTTTTCATTTCTAGTTTTGTTGATTTGATACTTCTTTTTTTAATGAGTCTGGGTAAAGGTTTGTCAATTTCATTTATCTTCTCAAGGAACCAGCTTTTAGTTTTATTAATCTTTATTATTGTTTCTTTCATTTCTTTTTCACTTATTTCTGCTCTAATGTTCATGATTTCTTCCCTTCTACTAATTTTTTTTTTATATTCTTCTTTTTCAAGTTGTTTTAGGTGCAAAGTTAGGTTGTCTCATCAATGCTTTTCTTGTTTATTGAGGTAGGATTGTACTACTATAAGCTTCCCTCTTAGAACTGCTTTTGCTGCATCCCATAGGTTTTGAGTTGTCATGTTTTCATTGTCATTTGTTTCTAGAAATATTTTTATTTCTCTTTTCATTTTTTCAGTAACCTGTTGGTTATTTAGATGTATTGTTTAATCTCCATGTCCTTATGTTTCTTACAGTTCTTTTTCTTGTAATTGATATCTAGTCTCATAGCATTGTGGTTGGAGAAGATGCTTCATACGATTTCAATTTTCTTAAATTTACTGAGGTTTTATTTGTGACCCAAGATGTGGCCTATCCTGGAGAATGTTTCATGTGCACTTGAGAAGGAATTGTATTCTTCTGCATTTGGATGGAATGTCCTGAAGATATCAATGAGATCCATCTCATCTAGTGTATAATTTAAGACATGTTTCCTTATTAATTTTCTCTTGATGATCTGCCCATCAGTGTGAGTGGGGTGTTAAAGTTTCCTACTTTTATTGTGCTACTGTCAATTTCTCTTTTCATGTATGTTAGTGTTTGTCTTATGTGTTGAGGTGCTCCTATGTTGGGTGCATAGATATTTAAAATTGTTATGCATTCCTCTTGGATTGATACCTTGATCGTTATGTAGTGCCCTTCTTTATCTCTTGTAATATTCTTTATTTTAAGGTCTATTTTGTCTGATATGAGGATTGCTAATCCAGTTTTCTTTTGCTTCCAATTTGCATGGAATACAATTTTCCATCCTCTCACTTACAGTCTATATGTGTCTTTAGGTTTGAAGTGGGTTTCTTGTAGACAGCATATATAAGGGTCTTATTTTTGTATCCATTCTGCCAGCCTGTGTCTTTTGGTTGCAGGATTTAATCCAGTTACATTTAAAGTAATTATTGATATATATGTTCCTGTTGCCATTTTCTTAATTGTTTGGGGTTGATTTTGTAGATCTTTTTTCTTCTCAGACAAATAATAAGTAAAATAATGGAATATACACATATACACCCATAAGCAAAGTAAACAGTCCAACAAAAATAAAGTACAGTAGATTGACCCCGTGAACAAAGGAAACCAAATTATATTTCCAGTTAAGAACAAAACTAACTAAAGCACAAACTGGAAAATAAAACTAAAGCAAGATGACAAGTGGGGAATAAAACAATGAAAATAAAACCAAAAAATATGTTGAAAGGAAAGGAAAGAAAGCCAAGAAAGAAATAGTAAATATGCAAGTTAAATAGAGGTAGATAAAGAAGATTTACATACATTAAAGATTAACTGCAAGGGGAAAAGAACAGTAGGAAAAGCAAACAGAATAAATGCAGAAAAAAATAATAATAGGTTTAAAAAATTAAAATTAAGTAAAGAGAAAAGAAAAAAAGGAAAACTCCACAGAACTGCAGAAGTCCATGGAGAGGCAGAGGTTTATAACAACAATAAAAAATGTGACTGAGAAAGGAAAAAAAAAAAGCTCAAAAGTTAATTAGATTCTGTAGTGCCAGTTACATTAACAATTATAACAGAGGGGGAGAAAAGGAAAAAAGAAAAAAGAAAAAAATCCAAAAGAATCTACAGAACAAGTCAAAACATAAGAATGATAAATGTTGTTCTTGAGTCTCTGTTGTTATAGTCCTTTCCCTTGCTAGGAGTCACAGTCCACCTCACCTCCCTAGGATGCCCTCCAGCACTGTGCTGATCTCCCGGCCTACTGTGGGAGCAGGTCAGATTCTAACCTCATCCTTTTCCTGTGTGTCCTTGCCTCCAACGTCCACAGCTATCAGAACTAGTGTGTTTTCTTTTGTGAGAGCTCTCAATGTCCTTTTATATATTCCATAGACACAGAGTCTGCTTAGTTGATCATGTGGGTTTAATCTACAGCTTGTGGGCAGGCTTGGGGTTTTCTTCCTTGGCCACACTGCCCCTGAGTTTCAATTGTGGTTTTATTTCCACCTCTACATGTGAGTTCTCCACTGGGGTTTGCTCCTGAGGCTGCTCTGGAGGACTTGGGTTTGCAGCTGTTAGGGCCAGGGGTGGGGGGGGGTGCAGCTGTTTGGGTTGCAGGGGTTCTGGCAGCACCAGGTACTCAGGAGAGTTGGCAGCTAGGGCAGCAGGAAATATAGTGCTCTGGGAGGGTAGGGTAACCGGTATTGGCCAATACAGTCCAGTACTCTTACCTGGATAACCCCCCTCCCTGACAGAGGAGCCTGGCAGGCCACAGTCTACAAGGTTGCAAAGAGCTGGACACCATCAAAGCAACCCCGTGCGCATAGACACAAGACATTTTTCGCCTGTGGCAGCTCTGCCCCCATGAGAGTTGAGCGTGTAAGGTGGCACAGCCGCTTGACTTGCAGGGACCCTGGCGGTGCAAAGTGTGCAGGGACAAGGACTGTCTCCGCCGCCGGAGTTATGGCCCTATCAGAGTCTTTTAACGAGCCTCTTGTAGCTGGTGATCAGAAGGGCTCTTAGACCAGTCTGTAGCTCCACCCGTTCAGGCACTTAGAGGGCTCCCTTGCCTGGGTCCTTCTCTGTTGTTCCACCCATCAGGCACATAGAGAGGCCCCTCTGGCTGGGGTCCTACTCTGTAGATCAGTATGTCAGGCACTTAAAGGGGCACCCTGGGTGGGGTCCTACTCTGTAGTTCAGTGCGTCAGGCATTAGATGAGTCAGCCTCTCTATTGTTTAGCTGCTGATGCTGGCATGAGGGGAGAGAGAGGCTATGGTGATGGCTCCGCCTTCTAAGTGTGACTCAGCAGTATTGCCTTGTTTGCATGGCTGCCTGGCTTTCCTCCACAGGCTTTTCCCACCACAATCTCTTCCCTCATATCCCCTTGATCCGTCTTTCCATCTCTCCACAGTCAACAGCAGCCCTCACCGTGGGATTGCTCCACAGTCCCTAAACTCCAGCTCCCAGCCGCTGCACCTTCCAGGGGACCTGTGTCCATGTCTGTTGTATGTTTGGCTGCAGCAAGGACTGTCTGATTCACCTTCCATTTAGGCTGCCACAGATCAGCTGTTTCACTCTCAGTCTTACACGTTTCTCCTCTGGCTCAGACAATTGCCCCCATGTGGGATCGGACTCCTGCTTCAATTCCCCCACCCACCAAGGGCAGGCCCAGTCCTACTCACATTGCTACCCCACCCCCCCCCCCGCCCCGCCCGCAGTTCTCTCCTCCTACCAAGTTTTGCGTGATTCTACATATTCTTTTCCGCCACTCAGGTACTGCTGTCTGCTCTCCGCTGCTGTTCTGCATGCCCTTCTGGGTCTGAAGGTGTATTCCTGATTCATCCACTTCCACCTACTCCTCCACCATCTTGTTCTCTCAGCAATTTTCTTTTTTTTTAATTAGTTGGGTGGTTGGTCTTCAAATGTCAAGTTTTGGCATCAAGCACTGAATTATTTACTGTTTAAGCCAATCATATTTTTCAGTCTCAGCTTTAGGCTTTATTGATGTTACAAAAAAGAAAACTAAATATATCTTATAACTGTCTTCTAGTCTTCTATAGAACAGAAAACAACACTTATCATGTTTTTGAGAGCACAAACATCTTCATATTTCTTTCTTTTTTTTTAAACTCTTTCATAAGGAAGTAATAATCCATCCTTTGATAAGAAGATTAACTGAGCTTTTTCTCCTCTCTCTTCATAAAGCTTATTATTCTAAACACCAAAATAAAATACCCCATTAACTCAGTTTATCCAAAACACCTTTATAACTCCACTATGCCTAGAGCTAGTAACTTCAATGAAAATCATCTTAGGTGAGAATATCCATATTCCCTTACAGAGGATCTAGCGTTTAAAAGCAGACTATTGTTGATTTTCTCAGAACATATCCTTTCGAATTTTGTTCTTCAATTGAAATGGAAACTTCAGAAAAATTGCCCTTGGATGACTTGGTTTCTGTCTCTAACATGAGTGTTCAGATATGAATAAAAGCTGAAATGTCATATCAGCTGTAAGAAATAAACTCTTTTGAACCTGAAATGATACTTGAATTTTTTTCCTCTTATTTAACTAAAAAATTAAGCTTAGAAAAATCTTCTAAAATACGCAATCCAAAAGGATAAAATTGGACAAATACACATTTTATAATAACCCAAAATTAAAGAATATTTAAAGATTAATTATCTATTAAAAGGTTTAAAATATTCTAATCAATGTAATAAAAAACAGAATTCATTAATTTATA
This sequence comes from Muntiacus reevesi, assembly GCF_963930625.1. Taxonomy (NCBI): domain Eukaryota; kingdom Metazoa; phylum Chordata; class Mammalia; order Artiodactyla; family Cervidae; genus Muntiacus; species Muntiacus reevesi. The sequence continues at coordinate 36,872,367 of NC_089249.1, read as the reverse complement.
TTGCTGAACATCTGTTCCTAGTTATAATAAAGTTGGAGTGGTTTTAGAGTGTATCTTCACTTTTTAAAGCATCTAAAATCAGATGCTTTGAAAATTTTTTAATGTATTAAGCTTAGTGGTAGATACCACAGTCTTGGAAAACATTTCATTTTGTACTACATGTACTGTCAAAAACAGATGTTATTTAAAGATAAAATCAATATTTAGAAAAAATTGAAATAAATTTGGCTTATATTAAGACATGTGACAGTAGGGCCCATGAAATGTCTTGCAATATCATGCCTACTGGTATACAAGCTTTCAAGTTTTTCAAGTTTTATTTCCTATGTACCAAGTATTAGCAAAGTTTGGTGTATCAGACTCCACAGAACCCTCCAAGTTACTGTGGAATGAAAATCTAAGTGTAGTTTTCAAATCTGTTAAGCTACATACAAAATATTTCTGGATTTAAATAAATTTCTTTAAATCACCTTAAAGAAGAAAGGCATTCACTCATACAACATAGGATAATAATCCTATGGCTAATCCAATAGAATGCCAACAGTGTGCTCACATTGTTCTAGGTGCTGGAAATGCAGTAGTAAACAAAACATCATTCATACGTGTATGCATTTTAATAAACATATTGCATACTAATAGAAATAAAAAAGCCAAGCAACTAATTTTATGTTAGCACATTATACCCAACCATGCACATCTCTTGCATATATCATCTTATTTAATTTAGACTTAAATCATATATTCTCACTTTATTTAGTGGAACTTACTTAGCCTTTAAATTCTAGTTCAAAGTTCATTTCTTTGAAGCTTCCCTTTATACGACTTCCATCACTTCACACCTGTGTAAAATCAGTTACTTTTTCTGAATTCTAGTAGTAGCAACTGCATTATATATATGTTCACAATATTGCTTTATTATTAAGTATATACTTGAATGTTAGCTTTTTAACAGGGCCATATCTTATTTGTTTTCACAGTTCTTATACTTAACACAATGCTAGACATATGTAGCTTTTAATATAGATATATACATACATATTTAAAAAATATACATATTGCTACATATATGAAGTGAAGTGTCAGTCGATCAGTCATATTCAATTCTTTGTGATTCCATGGACTGTAGACCACCAGGCTCCTCTGCCCATGGGATTCTCTAGGCAAGAATACTGGAGTGGGTTGCCATTTCCTTCTTCAGGGGATCTTCCCAATCCAGGGATGGAGCATGGGTCTCCTGCATTGCAGGCAGGTTGGCTTCCCTCATAACTCAGTTGGTAAAGAATCCTCCTGCAATGCAGGAGACCCCGGTTCAATTCCTGGGTTGGGAAGATCTGCTGGAGAAGGGATAGGTTACCCATTCCAGTATTCTTGGGCTTCGCTTGTGGCTCAGCTGGTAAAGAATCTGCCTGTAATGTGGGAGACCGACCTGGGTTCAATCCCTGGGTTGGGAAGATCCCCTGGAGAAGGGAAAGGCTACTCACTCCAGTATTCTGGCCTGGAGAATTCCAAGAACTGTATAGTCCATAGGGTCACAAAGAGTCGGACACAACTGAGCAACTTTTCCTTCTTTATCATCTCAGCCACCAGGAAACGGAAATAGTGGATACAAAAATGAACGGAGCAATTTAGAATGTCTTCATAGATAGCATATCAAAAGAATAAAATGGTTCAATGAGGAGCTAATATTCTATTAGATTCTAATTGCTGCCACAACAAATTATCACCAGCTTAATAGCTTAAACATTAGGAATGTATTACCTTGCAACTCTATAGGTTAGATATCTGACATGAGTGTTACTGGGCTAAAGTCAAGTCAAGATTGCATTCCTTTCCTTAAACTCTAGAGGATAATCTGTTACCTTGCCTTTTCCAGCTTCTAGAGGATACTTGCACCCTGGCTTGTGATCTCTTTCCTCCATCTTCAAAGCCAGCAATATCTCATCTCTCTGACCCTTCTCTCTCTGTTCCCAGCCAAGAAAGTTTCTGCTTTCTTCTATTTTTCAAAAGTTAATGCTTTACTTCTAAACTGTCCTTAAGAATATACAAAAAATGGCATCCAAATCAAGATAAGTTCCAGTCCCAAAGAAAGACAACACCAAAGGAAGGTCAAACTAGCACACAGTTGCACTCATCTCACACGCTAGCAAAGTAATGCTCAAAATTTGCCAAGCCAGGCTTCAACAGTACCTGAACCAAGAACTTGCAGATGTTCAAGCTGGATTTTAAAAAGGCAGAGGAACCAGAGATCAAATTACCAACATCCGTTGGATCATTGAAAAAGAAAAAGCAAGAGAGTTCCAGAAAGACATCTACTTCTGCTTCACTGACTATGCCAAAGCCTTTGACTGTGTGGATCACAACAAACTGTGGAAAATTCTTAAAAACAGAATACCAGAGCTCCTTACCTGCCTCTTGAGAAACCTGTATGCAGGTCAAGAAACAACAGTTAGAAGCGGACATGGACCAACAGACTGATCCAAATAGGGAAAGGAGTACATCAAGGCCGTGTATTGTCACCCTGCTTATTTAACTTATATACAGAATGCATCATGTGAAATGCTGGACTGGATGAAGCACAAGCCAGAATCAAAATTGCCGGGAGAAATATCCATAACTTCAGATATGCAGATGACACCACTCTTATGGCAGACAGTGAAGAGGAACTGAAGAGCCTCTTAATGATAGTGAAAGAGGAGAGTGAAAAAGCTGGCTTATAACTCAACATTCAAAAAACGAAGATCATATCTGGTCCTATCACTTCATGTCAAATAGGTGGGTAACAATGGAAACAGTGAAAGATTTTATTTATCTATTTTTGGCTCCAAAGTCACTGCAGATGGTAACTGCAGCCATGAAACTAAAACATGCTTCCTCTTTGGAAGAAAAGCTATGACCCAACTAGACAGCATATTAAAAAGCTGAGACATTACTTTGCTGACAAAGATCCATCTAATCAAAGCTATGTTTTTCTCAGTAGTCATATGAGTTGGACCATAAAGACAGCTGAGCACAGAAGAAGTGGTGCTTTTGAACTGTGGTGTTGGAGAAAACTCTTGAGAACCCCTTGGACAGCAAGGAGCTCAAAGCAGTCAATCCTAAAGGAAATCAGTCCTGAATATTCATTGGAAGGACTGATGCTGAAGCTGAAGCTCCAGTACTTTAGCCACCTGATGCAAAGAACTGTCTCATTGGAAAAGACCCTGATGCTGGGAAAGATTGAAGGCAGGAGGAGAAGGGGACAACAGAGGATGAGACGGTGTGATGGCATCACTGACTCGATGGACATGAGTTTGAGTAAACTCTGGGAGTTGGCGATGGACAGGGAAGTCTGGCGTGCTGCAGTCCATGGGGTTGGAAAGAGTCGGACACGATAGTGAGACTGAACTGAACTGAACTGAACACTAATATCTGCTAAAATAAATATAAGGATCAGTTATTAAGTCAACAAATACATCTTAAGTATTTGCTTTATGTGTTACCTGTGCTCGAATCCAGGAAAAGATACCAAGATTCCAACCTTAGATTTTTGAAGAGAACTAGGAAATCTATTTGCAGTGCTACAATACAAGAAAGACTATAAATCCATAAAGGAAAAAAAAAAAAAAAAGGCTCTGGAAGCTCAGAAGATGAAAATCTTTCATATCTTGAAACTTTTACTTACTATGTTTAATGAAATTAATGTATTTTCCATTAACTTCCTGGACTTTGTATTGTGTGTAAAGTGAATTGTTACATTTTTCATAAAGTTTTTCTTGATTTGCATATTTCTCTGCTTTTAAAGATTTATGTGATTAGGTTGGACAACGAGAAAAACCAGAGCAATCTCCCCATAGCAAGGTCTTTAGTCTTCATCAATCCCCTTTCCATATAAGGTAAAATATTCACAGGTTCCTGGGATTAAGATGTGAACATCTTTGTTTTGGGTTGGGAGTATAATTGTGTCCATTACAATTAAGAGCATAACAATAGCTTGGTATGAGGATTGTAGTGATTGCTAGTAATATAGAAAAATGAAAAAAATGATCAGTAATAGAGCAAGTTGCAGTTGCTAAATTAAGACATTTAAGAAATGTATCTAGTGAAAATATTTTCTTCCTGCTTGTTGAAGAATTGAATAAGTAAATAAGTGAAAAAGGAAGTCAAGGAAAGTTACATAAAGACTTAAGGAAGCAAAAAATTTTGACAGGCTATTTACAAGCCTAAAAGCATCAAAGTCAAAGCCAAGTTTTTCTCTGTGTGTGTGTGTGTGTGTTTTATTTGTTTTGTTTTGTTTTTTGTAGAAATTAGTTTCAGAATTATAACTCTCAACTGAGAAGCAGCAAATATGAGAAGGAATTTCAGAACTCTGTTTTCTCCACCCCAACGTCAGTTGCCAGGTAGCTTATAAGTTTTCAATATACTGAAAACAAGTAGATCTTTTGGAATTTCCCCCAAGAGGTCAAAGCACTGATAGGGAAATTTTCCTGATGTCCAAGCTGTGATTTCAGTGGCTCAGTTTTGTCCCATCAGTTCTACTTACATCCCCAGGAGCCAGGCACAGTAATTCCTCACCATTTTGGTAAACACATCCATCAACTTCTACTACTTGTCAATGACATCAATTTAATTTTATTGGAGATAGGGTCAGGAGCAAATATCCAAGAGACTACCATCTTCTAAATCAGATAGAAAAATATCCACATTTGTTGTTGTCACCATAATTTATTTGAAGGAGAGAAAAAGAAAAAAATAGTATTTACCCTTGTAAATGTCAATAAGGAACAAAAATTGGATAAAAGGAGATGGTGAACTCTCAAGAAATGATTTTTTTAATATTAAATTACTTTTTGAACACTGGTCTTATTCAAGTTGAAAAGGTGTTCTTCTGATTCTGGTTTTTAGTCTATTAATTTGGCTTTTCAACATGTAACAAAATTCCCATGCAGTGTGCTTATTCCTGTAAGAATGTGAGGTTTGCTTATTCCATAAATTAAGTTATTAGTTCATTTGTGCAAAACACAGTTACTTTGCTTTGTTATAGGAGCAAAGTTGTGTTATGCTACTTCATAATATAGTCAGAGGATTTCAGGGTAATACTATGCTTTAAAAATTATCTAATTTAAGCCCACATTTTAGAGATGAACAAACTGGAGGTATTTAGTGATTTGTCCAAGGTCACATAGCTGGCTGGTGGCAAATTAGTAAGTTAAACTTAGTTTAAATGTCAATAGTCTTTCTCCCAACTTCAGAATTTCTCTTTTTCTCTAGTAACATCAACATTTGTATTCACAGTGTTCCATAATATACATGTATTCTCTCTCCTAATTAATGGTAAAGGACCAGAACACTACTGTCAGATAACATCTGCCATGATGATATTTGCATTTCTAAAAGATCACTCTGAGTTTGGAAACTAAAGCAGGGGTTAGAAGAGACAAAAGATAGTACACACAGGATGAATTTGCAAGGCAAGAATAGAGACCCAGAGGTAGAGGATGGACTTGTGGACATAGTAGGGAAAGGAGAGGGTGGGACAAATTGAAAGTCACATTGATATATATACACTACCATGTGTAAAATAGATAGCTAGTGGAAACTTGCTATACAACACTGGAATCTCAGCTCAGTGCTCTGTGATGAGCTAGAGGGTGAGATGGGGGGAAGGGTGGAAGGGAAGCTCAAGAGGGAAGGAATATAGGTGTGTATATGTGTGGGGGGTTAGTAGCTCAGTCTTGTCCAACTCTGCATTCTCATGGATTGTAAACCTGCCAGACTCCTCTATCCATGGAATTTCCCAGGCAAGAATACTGGAGTGGGTTGCCATTTCCTCCTCCAGGTGTTGTTCCTGACCCAGGGCTCGAACCTGTCTGTGTCTCCTGCATTGCAGGCAGATTCTTTACCATCTGAGTCACAAGGGAAGCAGTAATACTGAAGAGGAAAAGTTAAAATTTTCCATAACCTCCTGCTCCTTCTGCCTCCATAACTCAGCTTGCTCCTTGCAAAGTCTGGATCACGTAGGTCATGTAGTCTCAGAAAGTGGGGACTTAACAGTACTAGGAACTAGAGCTTATCTCACTCACCCTTGCCTTGCTCTTTGCAACTGCCCAACCTCTGCAAACCTGCTTAATCATTCCTGTCCATGTAAAGGTCAGACATCCCCCTTCCCATCTTGACTGCTGTTCCCGTTCACACACACACACAAAAAAAAAACCCTTAGTTTAAACCAGCCTATAGCACTAGGGCCCGCTAGGGCCCTAGGGTTGCCCACTACAGTCTGTCTATAAAAACTCTGCAACCCTTTTGTTAGGGGCTCAGAGCTTGGAGGGTTAACGCCTCTGGGCCCACTGGCATAATAAACCTGAGCTTTCCAGCTCTCTGAGTGTGGTGCTTGGATTCTCGATTACTGCTTTCTGCAACATTTCTGGAAGCCCCAGGAAGATTCCAACCACACCAGCCCCTTGAGCGGCCAGAAAGGTGGCTCAGTCAGGCTGGAGCAAAGGAACCCCGAGACAAATGAGGAGGCGTGCCATCTGATGGTATTCCGGGTTCTCTTTCACACTGGTGTTCCAACTCTCTGGACGGCCGGGTCCCGACTAGACTCCTTGGAGGGATGGACCAACCCACCAGGAGTGGCCACAGGATCAGTAAGGCCCCAGGGCCAGTCTCCAGTCAGGTCCTACCCCAGTGGGTAGAAGAGGAGACTGATCACCTCCTTGGAGTTCCCAGGAGGGGAGCATCAGATAGGGAGAATGGGGGATTCAGGAGAAGGGAGGTAATTGAGACTGATAACCTCTTCGGAGCTCCCAGGAAGGGAGCAATAGTTAAGTTGTGAGTGCATGATTGCTGATTGAATGTAGTGAGAGAAAGTTTTTTTCTTTTTGGAAACTGGAAAACCAATTCTTTTTGCATATGCAATTAAAAACAACTAGCTTGTTAAAAAGCCTGCCTAGGAAAAAGCTTGAAGTTAACCCTTTACGTGTCCTTGAAACACAGCCAACTTTGCCTGAGACCTCAGCCTTGGGCAAATTAGAACTTCAAGCAAAGAAAAAAAATGGGCGAGGGGGGGTCAAAGAGAGACTTTAAATCTCAAACAAATCTTTTTTTTTTTTTTTTTCTGATAATACTGTTGAAGTTGTAAATGAGTTCTAATTTAATTGGCCTAAAGAAAAGTAAGCACTTACAAATCAAACAATTCTAAATACAAGAGAAATTAACCTAAATAAATTTCAGATTCACATAAACTGGGAAAATTCAATATTAAGTATCTAGTATTAATGTTTGTTTGCTAATCTAGTAACAAAGAAGGATGTATGTTTTTAATAAAGAAGATATAAAAAGAAAATTACATTTTATAAAGGGGAAAAAAATGTAGGTCTGATTTACAGGTGGCTGTTACAAAAAGTGATTAGAAGGTTTGTGGAAAGTGACCTTGAAAAAAAGTTTTGAGCATGGTTAAGACTGACTAAGTTGAAAATAAATTTAATTAAGTTTACCTACATGAGTTTAAAGTAAGCTAGTGCGAAACTTGAATTTGACCTTTCTCTCTAATAAGAGGACATACTTTCTTTAGATGCTGAACAGCTTTTAATAGCAGATTTAAGTTTCTTTACCTCTTAATATGTTATATATTTACCTTTGAAATCTTTTGTCAACTTTGGCTAAGTGAATAACTATTATTTCACAGTGACTTATATGATCCTACCTGACTGAGTGTTATAAACCCTTATGATATTTGTTGACAAAACGTCTTAAATAACTTGATTTCTAGCTAACTTTGGGATGCTTCAGAGGGCCCCTGAGACATCCCAAAGAGCTCTTAAGCTACCTGGGTTCATTGGACTTGTTAAATGACATGGGAAGTACTGTTGAAGGGTTGATAAATCTTTTCAGGTTATACTGTAGGGTTGTTGTTACTAATAAAGATATCCTAAAATTGTGTGAAATTCATATAGATCTGATATGCCCTGATAAAATATGGTCAATTACAATTCTAGTTATCATATTAAAGAGTTACATATCACAACAATCACCAGGTTTCTTTGTCAGTTGCAATAGAATCAGATTTTAAACAGGTTTCTATGGTTTTACTCTCATGCCTTTAGAATACTGCTAGTTCTTCAAAATTTATGGAAAAGACTTTCTGAGATTAAGCAGGTAAACAAATTTTGTTATTAACAGTAAGCTGGTACCAGACTGGAATTTAGTTCTCTCTGTTTACAGAACAAAGTTTTGTTAGAATGCAGCTTTTAATAGCAGATTATTAATTTCTTTGCCTTTAAGTGATTTATATTTGTTTTTAAAATCTTTTTGTTACTTTGGTAAAGTAAGTAAACATTATTTAAGATTATGGTATATGTAGACAAAGCTCTTCTGCTCCTACAAAAAAAAATAACCCCTCATGGTTAGACTTTTGCTATCTTAATGTCCTTAAAACATGGCAATAGCCTGCTCCTAAATCAAGAAATTAAAAATGGATAAACAACAGCTAAAAATCAGAGAGCCAGGGCTATGGGAAATCCAAGACAGCTGCTTGGCTTTTCCCAGCTCCCTGACAGACTTCATTTTTATTAGATGGGTTAAAGCCTTCCCTGGCTACATTGTTAATGCCCTTACAGTGAGTTCTCCAAAAGGGGGAAAAAATATGTTTCACTGAATATTACGTTCTAGTTTTGTTAATTAAGGTCTGTGCTTACTAAGACTCACTTGTGAAATAGTTCCTTGTTATACTATATTGTTAAAAGGTTTAATTAAATTATTAAAATGGACACTCTAACTTTCTTTCTAAAGCTTATCTCAGTAACCAGTCTTTGGATAAAGATCAGATGCTCCATGATGCACAACCAGGAGATGAACATTTGGCTATAATCATTTAACTGAGTCAGATGACCTGGGGTATACTGGGTTATACCCAGTGAAAGTTCTGTACTTAAATTCTTGCTTGTGATCTTACTGATAACTGCTAGCTATATCATTTTCTATGTGTGTGTTCGTTGTTTAGTCGTGTCCAACTCTGAAACCCCATAGATGGCAGACCACTAGGCCCCTCCATCCATGGGATTCTCCAGGCAAGAACGCTGGAGTGGGTTGCCATTTCCTTCTCCAAAAGAAACTATAGAAAGAGAGAAACTAAAGTCACTCAGTCATGTCCAATTCTTTGCAACCCCATGGACTGTAGCCTAACAGGCTCCTCCATCCATGGAATTTTCCAAACAAGAGTACTGAGTGGATTGCCATTTCCTTCTCCACATTTTCTATGTAGCTTGTTTCAAAAGATTATTTCTTACATTACCAAATGTGTGACTGAGCCTATGATAAAATGCTGATATACAGTTCCACATGAGATCAATAATTATAATAATGTAACTCTAGATATGGGAAGAAGCAACAAGAGGAAACATTTTCTTGGACCAAGAGGCTAGTAAGACAGGTATGGTCTGGAGACTTCTGCTACTTACAAGGTGTGGTCTAGTGACAACACATTGAGTGGCCTGTCAATGGAATCTTTGTTAGACCTGGGAATGAGCCTTCCCAGTATCATGGGACAGAATCACCCTGAAATGCCTCCAAAACATGGTCAAATTGTGGCTATGCAGGGGCCCTGCTGACTGGAAGTTGGCCCTTGCCAGCAAAATCGTGACCACTACAAGATGCTTACCTTCAACACCCCCTTGAAAGGAGTTCAGGGTGGAGATAAAAAATAAGTCACTCTGTGCTCAGGGAAAAATCCAGAAAAATAGACTTTCAGATAGTCAGATGTTTTTAGGTAAAGATTTTTGAGTCCAAATTCTTGCACCTTCTCATACCTAGAGAAACACTAATGTCAGGGACCAATGTCTAGACCTGGTTCTCCTGGCTAGTGCCTCAGCAGCTTTCCTACTTCTATTACTCTTTAGGCCATATTCCTTTAACTTTCTTTGTCAAGTTTGTTTCTCCAAGTAGTAGTATGACAAGAATATTCTCCAGTCAACACCCAGACAATGCTGGAACAAACTGCCTTATCATTCTGTGGACTCTCATCTCTCTCTGAAAATGCACCCCAAGGTCCTCAGGCTATTCTCCCTTTGAAATATTATACAGGAGACCACCCCCAGTGATAGAAAAGCTCAAGGTAGACCAACAACAACTAGCTGAACTGGAGATGTCCCAACACCTCCAAGCCCTGGGAAAAGTCTTCTGCCATATTGTTGGATAAACCTTAGAAAGGATGCCCATTCCTTTGGGCAACTGGGTTCATGCCTATCAGCCAGGAGATGAGGCATGGGTTAAAGCTTGGAAAAAGGAACCCCTTCAGTCAGTTTGAACAGTCCCTCACACTGTCGTCCTGGCAACCTCTACTGCTGTTAAAGCTACAGGTGCCATCCCTTGGATCCACCACACCAGAGTCAAGAAGGCAGTGGCTTCCTGTGATGAGGACACCTGGAAAGCAGTTCGGGACCCCAAAGACCTCCTCAAGGTCAGGTTCCAAAGAAAATGACCCTTACCCATGAAGGATGCTGAGCCCTGCTCTAGTCACTCTGGAGGCTGACTAGCCAACGCACGGCAGAAGCTTGAGGATACGGCTATCAAAATATCAAGCGATTTTCATTGTCAACCCTGGCCTCTATCCCTAATCGATATTATTGCTGTGCTTTTCATTACAGGACCAACAAGACTCCCTAGCTGAGGTGGTTTTGCAGAATAGGAGAGGGCTAGACTTACTGACAGTTGAAAAGAGAGGACTCTGCCCCTTATTAAATGAAGAATGCTGCTTGTATGTAAGCCAATCAGAAATAGTCAGAGACATGGACCAACAGCTAAGGGAACAAATCATTAAAAGGAGAGAGAAACTAGCTAATTCCTGGGGCAATTGGAACAATATCTGGAGCTGGGCATCTTGACGTCTCCCTTTAACAGTGCCTTTCTTCAAGCTCTTTGCAGCGCTCTTGTTGGGCCCTTGTATTCTCAATGCAATTACCCCATTCATAACCTCTCAGATTGAATCCATAAAGTTACAAATGGTAATAGCTCAATATATCCCCCTAAACAATGGGGATCTCTGAATGTCCTACCAAAACGTGAGATGATGCTTTCTACAAGGAGTGACAGAAGCATGAAGAGGGGGGAGTGAAGAGGAAAAGTTAAAATTTTCCATAACCTCCTGCTCCTTCTGCCTCCATAGCTCAGCTTGCTCCTTGCAAAGTCTGGATCATGTCGGTCACATAGTCTCAGAAAGTGGAGACTTACAATACTAGGAGCTTATCTCACTCACCCTTGCCCTGCTCTTTGCAACTGCCCAGCCTCTGCAAACCTGCTTAATCATGCCTGTCCAAGTAAAGGTCAGGGATCCCTCTTCCCATCTTGACTGCTGTTCCCATGCACAAAAAAAAAAAAAAGAAACCCTTTATTTAAACCAGCCTATTAGCAGCTAGTGTTGCCCACTATAGTCTGTCTATAAAAACTCTACAACCCCTTTGTTAGGGGCTCGGAGTTTGGAGTGTTAACTCCTCTGGGCCCTCTGGCATAATAAACCTGAGTTCTCCGCCTCTCCAAGCGTGGTGATTGGTTTCTCAATTACTGATTCCTGCAACAACATATATATGCTTATCGCTGATTCATGTTGTTGTATGGAAGAAACCAGTACAACACTGTGAAGCAATTATCCTTCAATTAAAAAGTTTTTAAATTTTTAAAAGTTAAAAAACCACAGTAGGTTGCAGTAGTATAGGTGGGAGATGCTGAAAATTTTATCGAAAAGTGTCCATATAGAAGCACAGAAGATGATTTTAAACCAGTTAAAGTTAATATGATATGGTGATGGAATAGTTATGAAGAAAGAGAGAGAACGGGTGATAAAAATGATTTCCAGAATTTTGGATTACACAACTGGAAATATGCCGATATTATTTGTTGAGAAAGGAAATATTAGAGGATAACCAAAGTATTAAGCAAACTTTGGTAAGTTATGACACGGTAGGACAATTTCCCTATTTTAGTAACTTTCATGAAAAGAAAGTTTAGCTTTTTCTTCATCATTAGAAAGGCAGACTATGGAGTTAGACCTTCAGATTATGAATCCCAGTTACTACACTTAGTAAATGAATATCCGTGGAAAGTTACAAAGCCACTCTCTCTCAGTTTCCTCATTTGCTGAATGAGGATTTTCAGATGAAGGAAAAAACTGTAATTTCTTCCTACAGTTGTAAGAACTATATATCTACTTATATTTTTTTCAAGCAAGACAACACAAAGCAAGATTTCAATAAATGTTAACTAATATTATTACATTCCTATTCTCATTCTAGTGAAGAGGAAATTGAAGTATGAAGGTAAAAGTGTTGTTAATCGCTCAGTCGTGCCAGATTCTTTGTGACTCCATCGACTGCAGCCCAGCAAGCTCCTCCGTCCATGGGATTTTCCAGGCAAAGATACTGGAGTGAGTTACCATTTCCTTCTCCAGGGGATCTTCCAGCCTCAGGGATCAAACCCTGGTCTCCTGCACTGCAGGCAAATTCTTTACTGACTGAGCTAAGAAGAAAGCCCAAAGGAGAGGGGAGGCAAAAAGCCTAGAGCACCTTGTATTGCCAGGTGGTTTCCCATCAAGTCCTAAGCAGGCCCAACCTTGCTTAGCTTCCAAGAGCAGATGAGATCCAGTGCGTTCAGGGTAGTAGGGCCATAGACTAGAGTAGATATCTGTTCCCTTCTCCAGGGGATCTTCCCAATCCAGGGATCAATCACAGGTCTTCCACATTGCAGGTGGATTCTTGACCAGCTGAGCCAGGAGGGAAGCCCAAGAGAAGTATAAGAAGTTTAAATCACCTGTCCAAGATAGCACAAATAGTTACAGAGCAGTCATACTGACTTCACATTCAATATTCTTAATACAAAATGTTAGTATTTTTAATCATACTTTAAAGGTTTTTTATGGTTAAGATAAACTCTAATTGCATTAACTAAAAACATATTTTTAGCCTGAGTTTTGGATTCTGATAGATTTCCTATGAAAATTCCGGGATATTTCTTAACTATCCCTTTAACTGTTTCCATGATTCTCTTTCTGATCATGTTGAAACACTGTCAAAAATGACAAATAATGATTCTTGCTGAAGCAAATGGGACTTTATGACATCACACTTTGAAGAGTGAACAAATCTGTAATCTTATCTTTTTTGACAGTTATAAAGGACATTTCAAAAACTGATTATCTCTGCTATGATTTTAAGAGGGTTAGCATACAACTAGAGAAAAAAATTTTCTTAAAAATCTTTTCTCTAGGGAAAGTATTCTAAAAGATACTGTTCTTAATTCATACATACTGTCAACTTTTCCTTCAGATTCAATACCGATCACTATAAAATGTCATTTTATACTACCCAAAGATGGAATATCTTGTTATATGTATAGATTCAGCTTGTTTCACTGTATTATATAAAATAAATATTACTGCTAATTTCCGAAGTTTCATTATCTTTGTGTTATCCATTTTATTACACAAATTTAAACACTTAATTTTCATGTTTTGCAGTAATAAGTAATATTTAATGTTCAAATATAGGATTCCAATGAGAGTTTAGTTTTATTTATATTTCTTTAACTTACTCCTACTTATGTAAAAAGTATATTGACTTCAGCCACATATTCCTTTGTTTTGTTTACTCAGAATCTATCTATCCTAGTCCAATACTCAAAAATTCAATTATGCAATACAGAAAAATATTCTGGAATCTGGAAAATTTTTTATTATTGGCATCTCTGTTTTTAATGTTAGAGACATTATCTTTTGCAAACAGAATGAAGGCATAGGTGATTTCAGTATCAAGTGGAAAAAATATCACTTTCAGGTTATCTCGGTATAATATTCACAATTGTGCTAAAATCATTTGATTATATCTTGAAAAAAAAAATGTTTTCTGGTATTGAAGATTCATAGGGCTTCCTTGGTGACTTGGTGGTAAAGAACCCAATTGCCAATGCAGGAGACATGAGTTCCATATCTGAGTTTAGAAGATTCCCTGGAGAAGGAAATGGCACGCCCAATCCTGTATTCTTGCCTGGGAAATCTCATAGAGAGAGGAGCCTGGTGAGCTAGAGTCCATGGGGTCACAAAAGAGTCAGACATGACTGAACAACCAAACGATAACAAACTTTTATTTTATCACATCATTTGTTCCAAAGCCTGAATGTGTGCCGTTTTCTCTTTCTCTGTAGCCTATTCTATGAAAGTGTTAGTCGCTCAGTCGTGTCTGACTCTTTGCAACCCCATGAACTGTAGCCCACCAGGCTTCTCTGTCCCCAGATTTCTCCAAGCAAGAATACTGGAGTGGGTTGCCATATCCTTCACCAGTGGATCTTCCCAACCCAGGGATAGAACCTGGGTCTCCTGCATTGCAGACAGTTTCTTTACTGTCTAAGCCACCATGGGTAGCCTATTCTACATCAGCGGTCTTTTGAGTCACAAAGTATGTTACTAATGTCCCCGGTATCCTAAAGGCCCACAAAACACTATGCATCTTTCTGAGAGGTAGGGGTTACAAAGAGTAGTGACTTGTTCTTTATCTTGAGTGGGATATATTAGATCATCATATCTCTAAAATATTCACTAGCATCAAATAGTCCCCTATATCTCCATAAGGTTTATTTTATATCCTCTCATGCTCATGTCTCTTGCTTTGCCATAGTTCTTTACATTTCCTATTTCCCAAATATAATTAAAATAATGTCATAAATATAAAAGAACAGTTTGAGATTTCATAGAATATCCAGATGATTACTTTTTTTTTTTTTTTTTGGTGGAGGGGAGGAGGGGGATGGACTGCATTGTGACAAAGAACAAGAAAATAATTCAAACTGTAGCATAAAACAATGAAGATGTATTGCCATCCTTTCCAAAGGAACACCAATTGTTCTGTTCCTTTTTCTCCTTAAGGATGAAAAGAACACACTCAACAGTTCAATAGCAGCATAAGTGCCAGAGACTTTGTTGATTTGTTCTTGAACCAAACCCATATTCAGTATGTTATCTGTGATGGGGACTATCACTTGGTTATCTTAAAAGCATCTCTATGGCTGATTCATATCAATGTATGACAAAACCCACTGAAAAATTAAAAAAAAATAAAAATGAAATAAAAAAAGCATCTTCTACCATTTGCTAATCCAGAGGATATTTTGATGAATGGAACGTGACATGGTAAGACCACATATGTAGTATGGATTTCAAGATGGTTCAGTGGTTGCCAACATCCATTGCATCACCAAAAAAAAGCAAGAGGGGCCCAGAAAAACATCTACTTCTGCTTTATTGACTATGCCAAAGCCTCTGACTGTATGGATAACAACAAACTGTGGAAAATTCTTCATGAGACCAGAATACCAGACTACCTGACCTGTCTCCTGAGAAATCTGTATGCAGGTCAAGAAGCAATAGTTAGAACTGGACATGGAACAACAAACTGGTTTCAAATTGGGAAATGAGTACATCAAGGTTGTATATTGTCACCCTACTTATGTAACATATATGCAGAGTATATCATGAGAAATGCTAGACTGGATGAAGCACAAGCTGGAATCAAGATTGCTGGAAGAAATATCAATAACCTCAAACATGCAGATGATACCACCCTTATGGCAGAAAGTGAAGAACTAAAGAGCCTCTTGATGAAAGCAAAAGAAGAGAGTCAAAAGTTTTGCTTAAAACTCAACACTCAGAAAACTAACATCATGGCATCTGGTCCCATCACTTTCTGGCAAATGAATGGGGAAACAATGTAAACAGTGACAGACTTTATTTTGGGGGCTCCAAAGTCACTGCAGGTGGTGACTGCAGCCATGAAATTAAAAGACACTTGTTCCTTGGAAGAAAAGTTATGACCTACCTAGAGCATATTAAAAAGCAGAGACATTACTTTGCCAACAAAGTTCCATCTAGTCAAGGCTATGTTTCATTCCAGTAGTCATGTATGGGTGTAAGAAAGCTGAGCACCCAAGAATTGATGTTTTTTAACTGTGGTGTTGGAGAAAACTCTTGAGAGTCCCTTGGACTGCAACAAGATCAAACCAGTCCATCATAAAGGAAATCAGTACTGAATATTCATGGAAGGACTGATGCTGAAGCTGAAACTCCAATTGTCCACCTGATGTGAAGAACTGACTCACTGGAGAAGACACTGATGCTGGGAATGATTAATGGTGGGAGGAGAAGTGGATGCCAGAGGGTGAGATGGTTGGATGGCATCACCGACTCAATGGACATGAATTTGAGTAAACTCTGGGAGTTGGTGATGGACAGGGAAGCCTGGCATGCTGTAGTCCATGGGGTTGCAAAGAGTGGGACACAACTGAGCCACTGAACTGAATTGAACAGTGGTAAAGAATCCACTTGCCAATGCAGGAGACACATGCTTGAACCCTGGGTTGGGAAGATTCCCTGGAGGAAGAAATGGCAACCCACTCCAGTATTCTTCCTGGGAAAAGTCCATGGAACTGCAAAGAATTGAACTTGACTGAGCAACTGACCACCACATGATAAGATTATGGTACCTAATTCCTTTAAGTCTTTGAAAACAGCACTAATTGCTGCCATTCAACTTAAAATAATTGCATTGCTTCTTATTTTCTAACTGAGCCAAGGATGTGTGTACAGTATCCAAGCCAGGCTGTTCAGTTTCTCTACAGTAAAGTCTTAGTTCTTACCCCACAGGAAGCCAGTGTGAAAGTTTCATCAGCTGCTAAGTGTTTTTATCCTCACTAGGTTCCCAGGAGTGGAAAAATAACCACTCATTGGTACTCTTACCCACTGGATTCATTGTGAGGCAAATGGAGGCCAGGAATGCATTTATCACCTGACCAGGTTCTCCTCCCGTGATGAGGGATCATCACAGTGTTTTAGTTTCCTGGTATAGCTTAAGTTACTGACTTAACCCATCTGCCCTTGGAAGACCTATCACAAGTATGGAAACTGGATTAAGATTTTCCACTGTGAAAATCATAGACTGACATCAGCCTTCTGCTCTCCCACTGTTTATTGTTTTTGATTTTTAATCAAATAATGACCTCATTGGCTGCCATTTTTCTTAGGTCTAATAACTTAATGGTTTGTTCCCCCTTATTGTGTACTTCAATACGCCAGTATCCCATGCTGGCCATTCTACTCTTGTTGCTCATTACAATAATTTCATTCATTTTGGGGCTGACAATTTTGTGTTGCTACATTGCTTCTGCTATTGAACTCAGACATCCCCACTGACACTACATTTATTTTTTTAATTTATTTTTAATTGAGGAGAATTGCTTTACAGTATTGTGTTACTTTCTGTCATACATCAATAAGAATCAGCCATAGGTATGTATATGTCCCCTCCCTCTTGAAAACCCCTCCCACCTCTACCCCCTCCCACCCCTCTAGGTTATCACGGAGCCCCGGATTTGAACCCCCTGCTTCATACCGCAAATTTCCACTAGCTATCTATTTTATATATGGTAATGAATATGTTTCAGTGTTACTCTTTCAATTTGACCCTCCCTCTCCTTTCCCCAAAAGTCTATTCTCTATGTCTGCATCTCTGTTCCTGCCCTACAGATAGCTTCATCAGAACCATCTTTCTAGATTCCATATATAGACATTAATATATGATACTTGTTTTGCTCTTTCTGGCTTACTTCACTCTGATGCTATTTTTTCAAAATGTTATATCTGCAAAGAATTGCCTCTTTGAAACTCCTTCCTTTTCTCATCCTAATGCTATCGTAAGCACCTATCCTTCTATACTCATGTTAAATTCACTTCTCTGTCATAAAGCTTCCTCAGGTTCCCCAGCCAGAATGAATGACTTCTATGCTCTCTTGTATTTAGTTTGTAGGGGACCATCGCACTTTCTCAGATTCTGTTTTAGAGGTAGTTGTGTATTTTCCCATTTTAGGGACCATAAAAAAATTTGAGCACGGAAGAATTGATGCTTTTGAACTGTGGTGCTGGAGAAGACTCTTGAGGGTCTCTTGGATAGCAAGGAGATCAAATCAGTCAATCCTAAAGGAAATTAACCCTGAATATTCATTGGAAGGACTGATGCTTAAATTGAAGCTCCAGTAATTTGGCCAGCTGATACAAAGAGCTGACTCATTGTGAAAGACCCTGATGCTGGGAAAGATTGAAACCAAAAGGAGGAGGAGATGGCAGAGGATGAGATGGTTAGGTAGAGTCACTGACATAAGGTTCATTAACTTGAGCAAACTCTGAGAAAGGAAAGCCTGGTGTGCTGAAATCCTTGGGGTTGCACAGAGTTGGACACAACTTGCAACTGAGCAACAGTGTATTTTACTATATCATAGGATCACTGAGCATGGGACCTTGTCCATTTTATCACTGATTCTCCTGGAGTTCTTTTTCTAGCAGTCTGCCGACTTCCTTTTTGGAATAGATAAAGTCACTTGAGTAAAATTAACGGATAATTTGAGAAAATATAAAATGCATAGTACAAAGATTCTAGGTGCTCATATATTTCAGTAGTTAGTATTTTCTTCATTTGTAGATACTAGAAATTAAAAAATAAAAAGCAATTCAGAGTTTTGATTCTCTTGATCTATGTAAGGCAGGTACAAAGGCATATTCTCTAATAGTGTATTTATTGTGTCTGAGAATCTCATCCATACAGAATGGCAGGTAAAAAGGAAGTTTATTAATTTCAGTGGAGCAATTGATATATATTACACCAAAATCCTTTTGCATCTAGTATATTACATTTTCCAGTGACTAATTTAAATAAAGCAGCATGGATGAAGTACTTGTAATGATCCATTTATGTATACATTTATATATTTCATAGACATATATGTACATATATAGATAGACCTTGAAATGGTTAGAGGAAGGAATATAACAATAGTGACTTATTTATGTTAGTATTCTGTGCTAGTTTACTTTATCTAAAGATCTCCAGGGCTTTACAAACATTAACATCTCCTTCTTATCCGTGAGATAAGTATCATTATCCAAGAGTTATAGTGAAGTGACGGAGCACAAAGAGATTAAGTGATTTCTTCAAGGTTATTGTCAGTTGTGACAAGTAAAGGATAGAAGTTAGATTTATGAATCTTGGTCTTCTGCTTTAACTATTCTTGGGCTCTGCATATGAGTTACCCAAAATATCCAGAGGAAAAAAATTGAGACTACAGTGAACAAAGACCATGTAGGTAAAAACTAAGTATTTGGATATTCAACATCACTGATTAAATAAATAAAATCCAGAAAACAGATTTTACTGAAAAGAAGATTGCTCACGGTTTGTATTTACAGAAATTTGGAAGAGATTATGTTACCTTATATGACAATTGATTTGTATAGAAGGTATACAACTGTGCTTTGAGAAAATTCTAAAACTATATATCAAGGAGAACATGTTTATGTGTTTACAGCATTTGAATTCATTACCATGGACTATAGCACTCTGTAGGCCTAAAACCTATTTTGGGTAACATATTTTCACTGCTCTTTGTTTTAATAACCCATCCTATCAGATCAGATTATAAAGGCTAAAATTAAGTGACCTCTACACAAGGCAAAATTCTACTGTGAAAGCAAAAGAGAATTTATTCTTTTACTGTGGTAAATCAGACAAAAGAATTGTCTTTGTGTGCAGATTGTCTAAGGAATGGTAAATCTGCATCTGCAATATGTATTTGTTTATCCAATGATTGTTTATAAGAAATAAAATTGATTTCAGGCAATTACTACAAAGTCCTGGGCATTCTGTTTGTATAAACAGTTTTGAAGGCAAGTGATTTAGAAAATGAGATAAGTCATGTGAAGTTTCTTCACTATGAACCAAGCTTTCAGATTTGCAAATGGAAGAGGTCTGCGTGCCTTCATATTTGCAGTAGGAGTTCTTCCATATCCCTCAATTTGTTGTTTCTCCCTCTAGTATACCAATACCCTCATCTAGGCTTCCTAGGTGGTACAGTGTTAAAGAATCTGCCTGCCAGTGCAGGAGACACAAGAGACTTGGGTTCGATCCCTAGGTCAAGATGATCCCCTGGAGTAGGAAATGCTAGTTTACTCCAGTACTCTTGCCTAGAAAACTCCATGGATAAAGGAGCCTGGTGGGCTACAGTCTATGAGGTCCCAAAGAGTCAGATGGACTGAGGAAGCATGCACTCTCATCTTAATTACAGTCAAATGTGAAAGGACAAAAAAAGAGAGGAAGGTTATTTGCCCCATATCTCCATCGATTACTCAGTCTCTGACAAGCTGCTGTTTTCCTTCAATTCGTTTGACCCATATTCTTCTGCAAGCTACATAAACCAACACTTATTTAAAGGGCATGTTTTGATACAGTTTGGCACAGATATATGCCTTGAAACCATTACCACTCTCAAGATAATGAAACCGTTCTCGAAGTTCCCCACTATAATTCTCCCTTCCCACTCCTTCCTAACCCCATCCTTAACCAGCAGTCAGTTCTGCCAGAAAACAATTGCAGAGATGGCATAAAATTTAAAATAAGCAAATAGCTTATTTTCATGTAATTAATAAGATAATCGACTAGATACAAATTTAAAAGATTATGTAATCATCTACTGTTCACAAGTCGACTTTGGAATCTCAAAAATGACTTGGATTAAGTCATTACAATCTCAAAAACAACCTGAATGCAATCTCAAAAACTACAGAATGATCTCTGTTCATTTCCAAGGCAAACCACTCAATATCACAGTGATCCAAATCTATGCCCTGACCAATAATGCTGAAGAAGCTGAAGTTGAATGGCTCTACGAAGACCTACAAAACCTTCTAGAACTAACATCCCTAAAAGATGCCTTTTTCAATATATGGGACTGGAATGCAAAAGTAGGAAGTCAAGAAATACCTGGAGTAATGAGCAAATTTGGCCTTGGAGTACAGAATGAAACAGGGCAAAGGTTAATAGAGTTTTGCCAAAAGAACACACTGGTCATAGCAAACACCCTCTTCCAACAACATAAGAGAAGACTCTACACATGGACATCACCAGATGGTCAACACTGAAATCAGATTGATTATATTCTCTGCAGCCAAAGATGGAGAAGCTCTGTACAGTCAACAAAAACAATACCGGGAGCTGACTTTGGCTCAGATCATGAACTCCTTACTGCCAAATTCAGACTTACATTGAAGAAAGCAGGAAACCACTAGATCATTCAGGTATGACTTAAATCAAATCCCTTATGATTATACAGTAGAAGTGACAAATAGATTCAAGGGATTAGATCTGATAGACAGAGTGCCTGAAGAAATATGGCATACCTGAATAGTCATACCTGAATGGTCACCAACCTAGAGCTAGACATCCTGGAATGCGAAGTCAAGCTGTCCTTTAGGAAGCATCTCTATGAACAAAGCGAGTGGAGGTGATGGAATTTCAGTTGAGCTATTTCAAATCCTAAAATTTGATGCTGTGAAAGTGCTGCATTGAATATGCCAGCAAATTTGGAAAACTCAGCAGTGGCCACAGGACTAGAAAAGGTCAGTTTTCATTCCAATCCCAAAGAAAGGCAATGCCAAAGAAGGCTCAAATTACCACACAATTGCACTCATCTCACACGTTAGTAAAGCAATGCTCAAAATTCTCCAAGCCAGGCTTCAACAGTACGTGAACCGTGAACTTCCAGTTATTCAAGCTGGTTTTAGAAAAGGCAGAGGAACCAGAGATCAAATTGCCAACATCTTCTGGATCATTGAAAAAGCAAGAGAATTCCAGAAAAATATTTACTTCTGCTTTACTGACTATGTCAAAGCCTGTGACTGTGTGGACCACAACAAACTGTGGAAAATTCTTCAAGGGATGGAATACCAGACCATCTGAACTGCCTCCTGAGAAATCTGTATGCAAGTCAAGAAGTAGCAGTTCAAACTGGACATGGAACAACAGACTGGTTCCAAATAGGGAAAGGAGTACATCAAGACTATATATTGTCATCCTGCTTATTTAACTTATATGCAGAGTACATCATGAGAAATGCTAGACTGGATGAAGCACAAGCTGGAATCAAGATTTCTGGGGGGGAACATCAATAGCCTCCAATATTCAGATTACACCATCCTTATGGCAGAAAGTAAAGAACTAAGAGCCTCTTGATGAAAGTGAAAAGGAGAGTGAAAAAGTTGGCTTAAAACTCAACACTCAGAAAACCAATATCATGGCATCTGGTCCCATCACTTCACAGCATATAGATAGGGAAACAGTGGAAACAGTGACAGACTTTATTTTGGGGGGCTCCAAAATCACTACAGATGGTGACTGCAGCCATGAAATTAAAAGACACTTACTCCTTGGAAGAAAAGTTATGACCTACCTAGAGCATATTAAAAAGCAGAGACAAAAAATTAAAAAATTAAAAAAAAATAAAAAGCAGAGACATTACTTTGCCAACAAAAGTCCATCTAGTCAAAGCTATGCTTTATCCAGTAGTCATGTATGGATGTGAGAGTTGGACTATAAACAAAGCTGAGCACCCAAGAATTAATGCTTTTGAATTGTGGTGTTGGAGATGACTCTTGAGAGTTCCATGGACAGTAAGGAGATCCAACCAGCCCATCCTAAAGGAAATCAGTGCTGAATATTCATTGGAAGAACTGATGCTGAAGCTGAAACTCCAATACTTTGTCTACATGATGTGAAGAGAAGAACTGACTGATTTGACAAGACCCTGATGCTGGGAAAGATTGAAGGCGGGAGGAGAAGGGGATGACAGAGAATGAGATGGTTGGATGGCATCTCAATGGACATGAATTTGAGTAAACTCTGGGAGTCGGTGATAGACAGTGAAGCTAGGCATGCTGCAGTCCTTGGGATCACAAAGAGTTGGACATGGCTGAGCAACTGAACTGAACTGTTCACAAAGTATTGCTTCTTGCTATGAGTGAGTGAAAGTTGCTCAGTCATGTCTGATTCTTTGCAACCCCGTGAAATTCTCCAAGCTAGAATACTAGAGTTGATAGTCTTTCTCTTTTCCAAAGAATCTTCCCAACCCTAGACGGAACCGAGGTATCCCACATTGCAGGTGGATTCTTAACCACTGACCACAAGGCAAACCCATAATAGTAACAATAATAATGACTAAAAATAAATACATATCTCCACACAGGCTCAGCTCAAAAAAACCCATTTACCAAAATATTTATGTGTCAATAATATTTCTTCCAACTTTAAAAAATATTTATAAAATGTCATGTCTGTGCCACATCAAAAGTTCAGTGAGGTATTTTTGTGTCTATATTTTTCCTACTTTTCTATTTCAAGAGTTGCGCATGTCAAAAATTCCAAAGTTTTCATAAATGGTGGTGAATTTCTTTCTTTTAAAATATTTTTAACTCAGTCTGTGCCTTTCCTATTGTGTGATTCTTCCTGCAAGCTTCTACCAAACTGATAAGAGTTCTTGCTCTCTATTTATTTATAGTATATAAATTCTCCCACTTTCTAGTATATAAGAGAAATAACAATTAGGATCTTTGTTTTAAAGTGTCAGTGGTGTATAATTTGTACTGATCCAAAAAATTCACAACACAGAGGAAAAACAAAAACACATTCCTTAAATCAGATATCTTCAGACATAATATGCTCAATATTCTGTATATACAATGCAATTTTAAGTTATCTTAGATGTGTGAATAATCATCTACAGACCAAGTTGCCATCTGGTGTTCTGACAAGTCAGGCTTGATTTTAGTATCTAAGAATCTAAATGTGTATCTATTTCTTTGTGCACACATGCTTATGATGTATCCAAAAAGACATATGGGAAAAATTTGTATCCATCCCTGCCACCTCCTTTCTTTTCCCTATTTTTTAAGATGGAAAATGTAATGCATCTGAATTCACAAGTGTCAACAATTTTTTTTGTGAATCGGTAATCTTCTCATTGGAGTTCTTGACAAGTTTTTTTTTTTTTTTTTTTTAAGCAAATTGCTCTTGAGGGAGGGAAAGGCATTATTATTCAGTACTTTTCAGAAACTCAACATAGAGTAAAATCTGCAGAGTGTGAGCTCATTGATGACCTGATTCATCTCTGATAATTTGATCAAATGAAGTTCTTCTTCATCCTTTGAGTGAAGGAAACATAGATTGATGCCTTCCTCTACTTACTCCACTTACCAAACTCCTGTTCAACCTCATGTTAACGTCAAGATTTTCCCTGTTTTCATAAACCTTCCCTAATTTCTTTAGAATATGCTTTCTATTAATACATAATGCTTTATTATCTTTCACTCCAGAAGACTATTGATTTCATAGTAAGATATTTTTAACTTCAAGTAAGATATTTTTAATATCTATATAATTATTATATATATCCATAAATGCTACTACTACTATTACTACTAATTTTTATTCTAAGTTTGCAGAAATGAAAAATAAAGTATTTTTCCTTAAGTTTTCTTATAGTTTAGCAGAAAAAAATTAATTAGATAGCAATGTAATAAACACTCTGACAGATATATGTGTCTGTGTATATAGTTGCTGTTGTTCACTGTCTAAGTCATGTCTAACTTTTTGTGAACCCATGGACTGTAGCCCTCTGTCCATGGAATTCTCCAGGCAAGAATCCTGGAGTGGGTTTTCATTTCCTCTTCCAGGGGATCTTTGTGACCCAGTTATCAAACTTCCATCTCCTGCATTGCCAGGGTGCTATAGAAAGCTTCCTAGAGTAAGTGACCCCTAAATTGAGTATTAAAGAACAATTAGGTATTAGCCAGGTGAAGGGTGAGTGATGGTGGGTAGTCCAGGCAGATAGGCCACCATGTAAACACTTTGAGATGTGGCATAATAGAGGTAGAAATAGAACTTGAATGCAAATTTTGAGACTGGGATCAGAAAAGTTGAGACTAGAGCAGAAGTTGGATATCAGACCATTTCGTTCAGTTCAGTCATTACAGTCAAGTCCGACTTTTTGTGACCCCATGGACTGCAGCACACTAGGCTTCCCTGTCCTTCACCAACTCCCAGAGCTTGCTCAAACTCATGTCCATCAAGTCGGTGATGCCATCCAGCCATCTCATCCTCTGTCATCCCCTTCACCTTCTACCGTCAACCTTTCCTAGCCTCAGGGTCTTTTCCAGTGAGTCAGTTCTTCACATCAGGTTGCCAAAGGACTGGAGTTTCAGCTTCAACATCAGTCCTTGAATTGAATATTCAGGACTGATTTCCTTTAGGATTGACTGGTTTGATCTTGTTGCAGTCCAAGGGACTCTCAAGAGTCTTCTTCAACACCACAGTTCGAAAGCATCAATTCTTGGGTGCTCAGCTTTCTTTATAGTCCAACTCTCACATCCATACATACTGGGGAAACCAAAGCTTTGACTAGATGGACCTGTGTTGGCAAAGTAATGGATCTTCTTTTCAATATGTTAAGTTGGTCATAGCTTTTCTTCCAAGGAGCAAGCATTTTAATTTCATGGCTGCAATCACCATTTGCAGTGATTTTGCTGCCCAAAAAAATTAAGTTTCTCATTGTTTCTCCATCTATCTGCCTTGAAGTGATAGAACCAGATACCATGATCTTAGTTTTCTGAATGCTGAGTTTTAAGCCAACTTTTTCACTCTCCTTTTCACTTTCATCAAGAGGATCTTTAGTTCTTCTTCGCTTTCTGATAAGGGTGGTGTCATCTGATTATCTAAAGTTATTGATATTTCTCCAAGCACTCTTGATTCCAATTTGTGCTCCATCTAGCCTGGCATTTCGTATGATGTACTCCATATATAAGTTAAATAAGCAGGGTGACAATAAACAGTCTTGACATACTCCTTTCCCAATTTGGAATCAATCTGTTTTTCCAGACTGATAGAACAAGATGGTAGAGTAGAAGGACATGCACTCATCTTCTCCTGTGAAAACTCCGAAATATCAGACCATAGACAGCCTCTTAATCAAAGCAACCATATATTGCCATTGGCCCAGATTTTTGCCTATTTATGCTGTTGTTGTTGTTCAGTTGCTAAGTCACATCCAACTCTTTGTGACTCCACTGACTGCAGCATGCCAGGTTCCTCTGTCCTCCTAAAGTTCTCTCAAATTCATGTCTATTGAGTCAGTTATGCTATCTAACCACCTCATCCCCAGGTGCCCCTCCTCCTTTTGCATTCAATCTTTTCCATCATTCAGGGTCTTTTCTAATGAGTTGGCTCATCCCATGAAAAAATAGGAGATAGTAAGTTACAGTGACTTTACAATTTATTGTTCAAATTAGGATACATGTGAGTGGAAGGGAATATTATTTCTAGTTGTGTCAACACAGCTCCTCTGTCCTCCTAAAGTTCACTCAAATTCCTGTCTATTGAGTCAGTTATTCTATCTAACCATCTCATCCTCTGATGCCCCCTTCTACTTTCCCTTCTACTCACATATATCCTAATTTGAACAGTAAATTATAAAATCACCATAACATAATATTATCTCCTATTTTTTACTGCAAATAGTAACAAACCTTTGGAAGATACTAAAAAGTACTAATAAGGTCAGATAAACCGTTTAGAAATGCTACTTTAGCACCTGGTTGGAAGATGACATTCACAGAAGTAAAACTGAGGCCAGGAAAATTAGTAAGGAGACCCTGAAACAATCCAAATGAGAAACAGTGAGGACCCGAGCCCGAGTGGTGAGAATGGTTAATAGGCCTGTAGAGAAGAAATAATTTCTGTAAGTATTCAGGAAGCAAATTAACCATTAGTTGAGAAGGGTGCAGAAAAACAAGGAGAAAATAACTAGACAGTTTGTGTTGTACAAAAGAATAAATGAAAATAAATTAAAGTATTGTTGTTGTTGTTTTAGTTGCCAAGACGTGTCTGACTCTTTTGGACCCCCTAGACTGTAGCCTGGTCAGGCTCTCTCCATGGAATTTCCCAGGCAAGAATGCTGGAGTGGGTTGCCATTTCCTTCTCCAGGGGATCGTCCCTAGCCAGGGGTCAAACACTAGTCTCCTGCATAGGCAGGTGGATTCTCTCCCACTGAGCCACCTGGGAAGCAAACGAAGGCATGGAGATGGGGAAAACTATAGGACGTGTTCTCTGATGATGGAACAGCAAAAATAGATAAAATATGAAATGTATGTGGAAGTAATTGTAAGGTAATTCTGGTAGAGTTTCTTGGAAACAAATACCCGGCAACTTTAATGTTAGCTCTTTGAATTATGAAACTAGAGAGAAGCATAGAATAATCTAGAGGATGTCTGGACCAAACATATGTGGGGTGGTAGGGACTGACTGCCAAGTTCTACAATAATCTCCAGGTATCAGCTGCCCAGTGAGTCAGGTGTCAGAACAAGCAAGTCAGAGCTAGAACCTGGAAAGCAACTTATTACTGAGGCTAAAGGTTGAGAACAAGTTAAACAGACTGAGGATACAACAGACTAAAACACACGTAGGAAGAAGGTCAAGGACTGCCTACTGGGGCTGGGAACCACAGCTGACACAGTTCTCAAGAAGAGATGACCATCTGTGGATAGAACCAGCAAATATGTAGTTGAAAAGCTGCTCCCAACCACAGAAACTGGAAGAATGACAAGGCAAGAAGGTGGAGGTAAGACAGCATAACTAAATGTGCACTCAGTGAGAGTAAATTTCACCCCTGAAAGGCAAACTGTCAAATGCTACTACAAAACAGATCTGTCAGTGGATCCACAAGCAACTCCATCTAAGAGCAGTAAATGCAAGGGCAGACGGCTTTGCAAGGGCCATGGAAATTTAATTTTTTTATGTGCAATAGAGCAGTTAAAAAATAAAACTACAGAAAATATGAGATGATAAAATATGTGTTGGTAGCTATATGAGATGGACAGAGGAGCCTGGGGGGGTCACAAGAATCAACAAGACTTAGCTACTAAACCACCGCCAGCTATATGAGAATGTCTATGCTTTACAAGATATCTGGAGAATTCTAACTCATAATTAGTTTTTATTTTAAAGAGGCATATGTACAAAGTTAAACAGCTCTATGCAATGTCATGCGGCTGAATTTTTTCAGGGAGAAAAGTTATGCCAGTGAGAATTTCTCTCTTCTGAAAGAATATTTTAACTTATAGATACTCCCATCAACAACTCTCATATTTTTTTAAAAAAATAGGATTTTGCTCCTCATCAAAAAATAGTCTCTTTAAAATGATGTGTTCTACTGAGTGACAGTCACAATGAATATTCAACAGGAAGCAAATCGGATACAAAAAGTTATCATGACACTAAGAATTTAAAATAACAATTTTCAAAGTGAAGTATCTGTCAGATGCAAGATACTATGTCTAACCTTAGATATCTGATTAAAACTAGGATGTTCCATCACTATTTATTTTTATTTATTTATTTATGTCCCTTAAAAGCTTTGTGAGTATTTTCCATCATACTCAGATGAATGCTGGAAAAATGCGACCTACCTTCTTATTGAACAGACACTACATTAAACCAAAACAAAATGCCAAATCACCTTTTGTATGATAATCTGAAGATGATCTGTTTCAGAAATAGCTATCTGTGGTCTATGGTTAGGGAAGACCACAGATGATAAATTGATGTATTAAGGAACAATAAAGACAATAACTATGAAGGTAACCTGTAAAGAATCAATATAATTAGTATTTGCAAAATCAAGTGCTTATTTTTAAATGGGGTTAATAGGACTTAAGCAAACAAAGTAATTATTTGATTCTGAGTTTTTATAAGTAGCATAATTAATATGTCATTAAGGCCCCTTGTAGTTTCACTGGGAAATTATCTCTCCATTGCATCTGTCTAGGTTGAATACAATTCATTTTATTGTCGCCCATAATTCACCTCTTCTGGTTTTATGAAAGCACATGTAGAGGTTTCACCTCTGGCTCTAGCCTGTGTTACATTCCATCACAAACTCATTTAAACAGTGATATTAATGATTTCAGAAATCACTACAAATGGTTAGCAGCATCATTGTCGTTAATGTCTCACGGGAGCCGTGCACAAGAGTTTTATCAGCTTGAGGCTGAGGTATTTGATGAAGTAATAACAAACTAGCTCCGAATTGTCTTTCATTACCCTTTATCTCTCCTGGAGAGAATATAATCTTATTCAAATTATAATGGTCTCTGTTATCAATGAGCTTTACTATTTATTTACCTGCATCCACACATGCAAATCCACATGCATTCTGCCTTTCCAGCCTACCTGTAATGAAATTTCTTCACTATCGGAATCATGCACCATCACAAATTACAAACTTGTTACTAGTATAATTCGCTTAACATAAAAGA
This sequence comes from Muntiacus reevesi, assembly GCF_963930625.1. Taxonomy (NCBI): domain Eukaryota; kingdom Metazoa; phylum Chordata; class Mammalia; order Artiodactyla; family Cervidae; genus Muntiacus; species Muntiacus reevesi. The sequence continues at coordinate 36,843,173 of NC_089249.1, read as the reverse complement.
ACCCTACTCATTCTTTTAATATACTATCTTGATTAAAGGAGTAAAATCCAATCATTAGGGTTGAAATACAGTATATGCTGAACAACTTTTAAAATAAGATCACTGTTTCAATTAGAAAGTAGTTCCGTTTGGTTTTTCTCTTAAGCAACATATGATGTTAAATTGTGCTGAGGCTAACTCAGGTTAAATAGAGAATTGTTTTGTAATTTGGCTGGCATGAGGGAAGATTCCCCAACCAGGGATTGACTCCGGGCCTCTGCAGTGAAAGCACATAATGTTTACTAGGCCAGCAGGGAACTCCCTCTAAGAAGAGAATTGGTCAAGACTGGTTTTTCCTGTTTGGCACAGATCACTTGGTATCTACTTTTTGTTTCAGTGTAGCTATCTTTATGATAATATTCTATTTGTAAAAGCTGGATTATTTCAAAGAGCTCTCATATTCCACATCAGTCTCTTTCCTTTAGCCAATCTGTAAAGCAGAGAAGTAAGGTATTATTATGTATAGTTGACAGAGAGGAATTACAATTTGGAGATGTGCTCTGATGCCATGTAAAGAGAATCGAGGCAAGAGCATCCCCTGGGCTATTTTCTTTTCTTTCTGCCTGGTCTGCTTTTTTCTTTGAGAATAATTCTGTCTTCTTGCATCTTTTAGCATATGCTAACAATGTAAAAAAAAAAATGGTTCTTACAATGAAGTTAATGGTGATCTGTAAACTAAACACTTTTTTACAATTCATTCATACAATGAAGGATTTACTGACTACTTACTCTGTGCCCTATACTGTTCTAGATATGGAGGATAATGCAATGATGATATGGACAGGAATTTTTCTCTTCACTCTATTATACTGAAGGTAAATATGCAAATGCTATGAAAAAAAATATTAAATCATGTAAGGTGAAGAGAGACTGTTAGGGATTGTCTTTAAAGTGAAAAAGTATAATGGTGTAGACCTCAATGAAATAGTAATGGACTAGAAGGAAATGAGAGTGTAAACCATTGTATAGAAAAAAAAATCAGGTATTTGTAATAACAATTTCCAGTGGCTTACCCTTTTCTAAGAAGAATGTTCTTGACATAGCATCAGATTCAAACTTACCAATAACCTTATGAAGTAGACAGGACAATTGTGACTATCCTTGTCTTTTAGAGAGAACACATTCAAAGAAGTTGAGTGTCATAAATAAGACCTGCAATAATTTCCTCCTACCAGGCCTTATTTTATACTTTTAATTTAATGCTCTTTTAATAATTTAATAATACTTTTAATTTAATACTGGCAATACACCAGCTTCACTGGGGATTCTTTCAAATCAATGAGTTTTCCTAAATTTAAATGGTGAATATTATACTAGGCAAAAACATCTACAAAGGTGGGGTCATGTCTGTTTTATTCACTAATAATTTGAATTTGTGTCCAGATACATTGGAGTTCCTCCTGGTTCTCAAATACACTCCTTAATTGTTTTCTCTTCTGCTTTCTCTGACTGGTAAGTAGTTAAATGCTTACGCATATATTCTTTCTCCATCTGTCGATCTGACATCAGGTCTCTTTTGAACGTTGCTATTTTCTCATTTGTTGCATAGGTGCTCAGTTGTTTTCAACTTTTTGCAATTCCATGGAATATATCCTGCCAGGCTCCTCTGTCTATATAAAATTTCCAGGTAAGAATACTAGAGTGGGTTTCTATTTCCACTTCTAGGGATCTTCCTGACCCAGGAATTGAATCTGCATCTCCCGTGTCTCCTGCATTGGCAGGCAGATTCTTTACCACTGCGCCACCTGGGGAGCCCATTTTCTCACTTTAAAAGAGTCTTCTTATACCCGTGTGTGTTCTTACTCACTCATTGATGCCCAACTCTGTGCATGGACTGTAGCCCACCAGGCTCCTCTGCCCATGGGGATTCTCCAGGCAAGAATACTGGAGTGGGTTGCCATGCCCTCTTCCAAGGGATCTTCCCAAGGCCTCCTGTCTTGCAGGTGGATTCTTTACCAGCTGAGCTACCAGGGAAGCCCCTTTTTTATACCTAAACATATATATTTCTTTTTAAATTCTTCCAAGAATTAATTATTGTTTATAAGTATTATTTATTAAATCGAAAAGAGTTCTAAAAATCACTGTTGATTGAAAAGAGAATGTGTATTCTTACAGGCTCTATATTTTAGCTAAATAACAAGTTTAGTTTTTAGACCTGAGCTCATTCTAAGAATGAATACCGTGTTATAAGTAGCAACTTTTCACTGGTGCCTAGAACGATGCAGCACCTGATGTTCTAATTTTGCAAATTCCGTCTATAAAGTAATAAAACATGTGAGATTTAAATTCACTAAGTAGGTATCTTCCTGAATCTAGGATATGGAACAGATAAAATACAGAAGAGATGAGTATGAAATTTGTTTCATAGAATTTTTTGAGTCTTGGAAGTAAAGAGGATGATGCCAAATAAATGAAAGATCAAATGACAAATAAATAAAAGATCAAATAAAGGAAAGATCAGATGAGAATACTGTTACCTCCTGCTTCCCACCTGGCCACAAGCAAGCCCATAGGCTTCCTTAAGCTAATGCCCAAAGCAAATATCTTAAGGGACCTCTTCCCTTAGAAGACTGGATGTGACCTCCAAAATAATTAAAGATAAATGGGGATGCCTGGCAGAATATTATAAGGGTTTAAGGTAGGAAGGAAAATATGGTGAAAGAAAAGGAGAATCCATTAAACTTGACAAAATAGTTAACACAAATGCAATATTTGGTGAATTTTTTAGGAATTGATAAAATACATTTTATTGAAGGATAACACAAAAAAAGGAAACAATGGATAAATCATTAATGTGCAGTGAAATGAATCATTGTAAAGAGAACACAGCCAGGTAGAGATTTAGAACTTTACTGATGCCAGAGAAACGCCCTCGAAATCCTGACAAATATAAGTACCCCTCTCCTTTCCAAAAGAAACATCATAGATTGTTTTGTCTCCTTGAATTTTATGCAAGTGGAATCTTATACTATGTACTCAGCTTTCACTCAGCATTATGAGATTGATCCATGTCATGCCATCATGTGATGACTGTATTGATTTGAACTTTTAAAAAGTAACCACAATTCATTATTTCAAATATTAGGAAGTAATATACAAAATATCCAACAGTTTTAGAAAAAATGTTAATTTGGATAAACCAGTGACCTTTTTTCTTTATTTCAAATACAGAGCTGATGAATAGCCACTACATGTAAGCCATTGGCTTCCTACGTTAAACTGGACATAGAATAAGAATTAAATATTTTCATCATTGGGATATTATCAAAAGCCAAAGAATTAGTCATAAGTGCTTCACATAAAATTATGATACAAATTAAATACAATATCACATGGACATAAAAATTTTCTCATGCACATGAAAGTGAAAGTGAAAGTCCCTCAGTTGTGTTCGACTCTTTGTGACCCAATGGACTATACAGTCCATGGAATTCTCCAGTTTAGAATACTGGAGTGGCTAGCTGTTCCCTTCTCCAGGGGAGCTTCCCAACTCAGGAATCAAACCGGGGTCTCCTGCATTGCAGGTGGATTCTTTACCAACTGAGTTATCATAAAAAGTGTAGATACAATGTTGTTGTTCAGTCGCTAAGTCACGTCTGACTCTTTGCAAGCCCATGGACTGCAGCACACCAGGCTCCTCTGTCCCAGTTTGCTCAAATTCATGTCTGTTGAGTCGGTGATGCTATCTACCCATCTCATTCTCTGGTCCTCCCTTCTCCTTTTGCCTTAGGTCTTTCCCAGCATCACGGTCTTTTCCAGTGAATCAATTCTTCACATCAGATGGCCAAAATATTGGAGCTTCAGCTTCAGCATCAGTCCTTCCAATGAATATTCAAGGTTGGTTTCCTTTAGGATTGACCAGTTAGATCTTCTTGCTGGCCAACGAACCCTCAAGAGTCTTCTCCAGCACAACAATTTGAAAGTATCAATTATTTGGTACTCAGGGGAACCCACTCCAGTGTTCTTGCCTGGAAAATTCCATGGACAGAGGAGCCTGACTGGCTACAGTCTATGGGGTCACAAAGAGTTGGCCAAGAATGAGCAATTGAGCACAACCCTCTTTATGGTCCAAATTTCACATCTACATATCACACCACAACTACAGTGTAGAAAGAGAGATTTGCCTGTATGGTTTATAGAATCCTTTGTTTCTCAGCCTTTAAATCATGGGGCCTTTTGAGAATTTGGAGATCACCTACCTTGGAAGATCATTTGCTGAAAAAGTCTCCATATCTACGTACACATTTTACATTTAGTTTCGGGGTGTAAGAAATCACCTGAGGGAATTCACCAAATCTATGATGCTGAGATGAACAACATTAATTCTGAGTCACACTTTTGCAAATGCTTCTTTATGAAACCATGAAAGATTCTTTAGAACAATAATCTATTTTTATAGAAAGGAAAAATCACAGAGGCTTTTGCCACCTTTTAAAGCATAATGATAAGTAGGCAAAGAGTCTGAGGCCTCTGAGGCAGAACTGATCTTGCCTTTGAGTCATCTCAGAATTGTCTCCTGTTGCTGTGTGGGTGTGTGTTCAGTCATGCCCGACTCTTTGTGACCCTACGGACTATAGCCCACCAGGCTCCTCTGTCCATGGGATTTCCCAGGCAAGAATACTGGAGTGGGTAGCCATACCCTCCTCTAGGGGACCTTCCTGAGTCAGGGATCAAACCCACGTCTACCCATGTCTCCTGCACGACAGGCAGATTCTTTACCTCTGAGCCACTGAGGACAGATTCCCTTCTTCTACTCTTGTTCCCAGATACAGTGTATCAGAATTTTCTCTCAATCTCTTCATCCTTCTCCCTCTCACTCTCTAATTGATACTCTGGTCCTAATATGTAATTTTTGCAAAGGTCTTCAGAAATTCTTCACTTTTTTTCTCATTTTATCACTGAATCATTTTGTGAAAACACCATCAGTTGGGGTCCAGGTGGCAGCTACCACAAACTGCAGTAGGCATTTCACGCACGAAAGGTACTTAAAAGGAATTGAATACCAACAAAATCAATGTTTGGGACTTCTTGAATAATTCCAAAATCACATCATAGAAATGACCACTAAACTGCCTGTGACGGAGGACACCACTTTCCCAAATTCTGACTTCAGAATCACAAAACCTTAGCTGGAATCTAGAGGTGAGAGAGCTACTCTGTAATTGTTGGTTTGGGGGAACACACAAACTTCTGTGATCCAGGAATAAAGAAGCTCCATCCAAAGGGCTGGCTGCAGGCTCTGCTTCTCCAGCCAGATTGGTGCCTGGCCTCTCCACTTAGGTCAGCTCTGAATTCAAGTCTTACATGAGGGCACATGATCAGTAGAACCCAAATTACATCCAACACTCTTGCTACAAGATAGTTTTGAAAATGTAGTCTTTAGGTTTTCACCTCTGCACAAGACAGGACGGGACACGGGAAGAGGAATAGATGCTGATAAGATAATTTACTGTAAGTGCCAAGTATACCTAGCAGCATTTAACTCTGGCTTCATGACCATTAAGATGTGATTATCACAAGAACAACACTGTGGTTATCACAAGAACAGCAATAAAACTCCAAAAATAAACAATTTAAAGGTTATTCATGTTTTTTTAAAGGTTACCTGTATTTAAGCATCAGGGCTATTGTACAACCTTAAAGCCTTGCCTACTGAATCCTAGCCAGTGAATAGTAGAGACTATTCATATCTTGCTCTACTGAAATTAATCTTGGTTAAATTTTGTTTGAAATAAAAAACCTGAAATCTGCTAGGACTCACTTTTTAACAACAACAACAAATCTGTGTGTGTGTGTGCTCTGCTTTAGAGGGGTTTTTCACTTCATTAGCATTTTTATAATATAATTTGATATGCACATTCCAGATGTCTAGGAAGACAAGAAAATAAACAGAACATTCTTCTTTTATTTAATTAAACTTTTTCCTTACAAGTTAAAAGAAGTATTATAAATGCTACATATATTTTTAAACATTTGCCTTGGTAACACTTTATAAAAGTGATGTCACATATACATTTCCTGAAAATAGCTGTTTTATTTTTAATCTATAAAACAAGAGATAAGAATTTTTTTTGATCATTGTTTGAACTGCCGGGATAGCTGATCTAAGTGTCAGGCTGCTTTTAAACTCTAATGAAAGAGCACTTGAATTAGTTCCTTATCTTGGTAATTTATGCATAATAAAAATAATTCTGGTTATAATCAATACATAGAAAAGCCCTTGTAGTTCGGCATGGTACAGAATAGGGAAAAATAAGTTAGCAATTGAGACATTCATCAAATGTCAAATATAAGGTGTCAAGTACATTCTTATATCGTTCATGCATTAAGATTAAAAGAAAGAGTCTTTGGGGATTTTCCAGGTGGTCCAGGGGTTAAGACTCCTCACTCCAATGCCGGGGGCCCAGGTTTCACCCCTGGTCAGGGGATAAGATCCCACATGCCACAGTGAAGATTGAAGATCCCATGTGCCACAACTAAGACCCAGGTCAGCCAAATAAATAAGTGAATAAAATATTTTATAAAACTCTTTGGTATGTTAATACAGTAAGGGTTATATATAAGCATTGTTAGTAGGTGATAACATGATTTAATATACAACCTCACTTAGCATTGAATTCCACCCAGAAAACTAAGAAAAATGCCTTTTCAAACAACCCTAAACTATACACATATAGGCATTGTTAAAGCAAGATTATAGGCAATATTACATCAAACAAAAAAAGTGCAGTGTAAAGGAAGCTAAATGCATCCAGGTCTTCAATTATAAAAAATATCTCTGCATTTCTCACAACTGCAGAAAGGAAAGTGTATCTTCATCTCCACCCCTGCTTCTCCCCACTCTGACTCTCAGTGATAATTACTCCTTTTCCAGCTGGAGTGAGACACCCACAGTACAGGACCTCTGGGCAGGCAGTCTTGCAGGTGGGTCCCCTGATCCCACCTCTGGCGATTTCTGGTCTGTCACCCTGAGAACCTTTGATCTTTGTACGTCTATGTCTTTGTGTGAGTGCAAGAGGGCGCGTCAGAAAGTGCTGGGGATAACAAAAATTCTTTCCAGTGTTGATAATTTTTTTTTCAACCCTTCCCTTCTACTACTAGGAAATATCAACACCCCCTACTGGGGAGCCAGGATGTAAACCTGGGTTGAAATTTGGGCTCCAGTACTTGCAAATTCTATCTCCTGGAGCCAATCCCAACATTCGTGGGTTATCAGAAAGGCTATCATTAAATACAGAAATCCTATCTTCAAAGATACTGTAAGAGTTACATAGTTGTGTGTGTGTGTGTGTGTGCGTGTGTGTGTTAGTTGCTCAGACTCTTTATAACCCCATGGCCCAGCCTACCAGTCCCCAGGCTCCTCTGTCCATGGGATTTTCCAGGCAAGAATACTGGAGTGGGTTGCCATTCCCTTCTCCAGGAGATCTTTCCAACCCAAGGATAGAACCTGGATCTCTTGCATTGCAGGCAGATTCCTTATTGTCTGAGCCACCAGAGAAGTCCATATATATATATTTATATATATATATACACACAGGCCAAGTCTTAGGTCCAGAGAGAGTAGATGCTCAGAACGTGTGAGTCCCCTTCCTCTTTCCTTGGTTCACACAAAACTGCATTTGTTCTCCCCCTAGTGGCAGACCTTCCCTCGCATTATTTGCATAAACACCAAATACTGTTTTGCTTGCAATAAGCCTCCCCAAAGGTCAAAAGATGAGACAATATTATGTCCAAATTAAACATCATGGAAAACAAACAAAACGCGGACCTTCTAGAAATAAAAGGAATACAAATACTAAGTGGAGCATTTCTTTCAGCCACAAAAGAAGATAAAGATGATAAGATATAAACAGCATAATTACAGAGAAGCAAGCGCACGTGCTGCCTGCCCAGCCTGGATGTAATTTTTGGTTCCGGTTGTCACAAATTACCAGTTAAGCGACGTTATATCGTTCATGCTTAATTTACTTCTGGGCTGTTTCAAAGGACCAGCTCTCAATGTATTTTTTGTGTCCACACATCTGTTGACACTGCTGCCATTTTAGAGTCAAACTGCAGAAGTTGAAGATGGTTAGGGATCCCAGTCCCTGCCTGGAGGAAAGACTGCTTTCTCAGAAACATGTGTTTCAGCATCCCACACATCTCTCCTGTATTGTCAAGCACTGCAAACCATGTGTCTGTGTTTGCGGGGGGTGGGGGGGAGGTATTTACCATAGTGTTATTTATCTCTTTAGTGTAATTTCATTGGCCTAGTTTTAAACATTAAACACAAGGTAACTCCTTTGTTCTTGTTGTTCTAGTCATTCACAGAGGCTTTTCATTTTGACTTTACAGACACCAAAAAACATCTGAATTTTAAAATTTCTAGTTGGTACAAATGGCTTAAAATTTTCATTTAGTTGTGACTTAAGAGGTAAGCTTTAGTAAAGAGAATAAAATCTTACCTAAGTGTATTTTGGAAAGAAAAAGAAACTTTAGCAGCACATTTTATATCTATGTTCAAATATCTCTTAAACACCCTGGAAAATTCATATTGAACTAGTGCTTATTAATTAAAGTTTTTTGAAAAATATTTGTAGAAGATAATTAATATTGGAATTATAGACTTAGCTATTTGGTGGTGATGTCTTTTCCCATTTTCCTCCTTTTTAACTCTGCTTATCTTCATTTGTTGTCTTTTACAGATAAGAAGCATTCAGGTCAGCCACATCAATAGGTTTTATTACAAAAAAAAAAAACAAACAGATGTTATCATCTCCTATTCTGTCAGTTTAATTAGAAATATTGGAATGTGCTATATCCCTGTTAAGCTTAAGACTGTGGAAAAAAACTTGTTTTCCAAGTTTTTCAAATTCTTACACAGTGACTACTGAAAAAAAATGAATCATTTTTTGAATTTTAATCCAATGAGCAAGTGTGTCTGCGTGCTCAGTGGCTCAGTCATGTCTGACTCTTTGCAGCCCTCTGCACTCTTAGCCTGCCAGGCTCTGTCCATGGGATTCTTCAGGCAAGAATACATGCCTGAAGGGTTGCCAAGCCCTCCTCCAAGGGGTCTTCCCGACCCAGGGATTGAACCTGTGTCTCCTGTGTCTCTTGCATTCGCAGGAAGATTGTTTACCCCTGAGCCCCTTAATTGGATGTGAGGAGAAATAAAATTTAGCATCTCTAAAATTTTTAAACCAATACCGAGTGTTCAGTAGTAAGGTTTGATAACATTTAAGATTTATTTTAATCTTACAGATCATGACACTATTTTAGTGGTATAAGCCCCGCAGAGAGGAATTTTAACATACTTTGCAAATACTTCCTCCTCAACACCTAGTTCAGGCTATAGAGCTATATGGTGAATCTCCCATCCTAGAGCTTGTCTTCTAAATACATTCTTTTTGACCATTACAGGGGAAAGTCTAATTTTCTTCCTGAGTCTTTGGGGCCTTCAAAAAAGTCAGCCTAAATTAATTCTTATGCCAAAGAGACACCATTTGGGGTGGCAAATTTTTGCTCCCTGTCCTTCAAAGTACTGGCAGCTAACCAGCGACAATGAGGTCATCTAAATAGTGTGCTTAAAGGGGATGGCATACTTCACTGTTCATGAATTTGCGATTTTTTTAAATATATACTTGAAAGAATTCTTCATTTTACTTCTGATTCCAACTATATTTTGAATTAGTGAAGTTGTTAAATAGAAAGTTTTTGAGAGATTTGAGTGCTGTATAGAAAGACAGTTCTATCAGGATGGGGAACACATGTCCAGCCATGGCAGATTCAAGTCAATGTATGGCAAAACCAATACAATGTTGTAAAGTAAAATAAATAAACTAATTAATTAAAAAAAGACAACTCTATATGTGTACACATGCGTATGGGCTTCCCGGGTAGCACAGTGGTAAAGAATCCACCTGCCAATGCAGAAGATACAACAGACGAGGGTTCAATCCCCTGGAGGAGGAAATGACAACCTACTCTAATATCCTAGCCCCAAAAATTCCATGGACAAAAGAGACAGGCAGGCTATAGTCCATGGAGTCTCAAAAAGTTGGACATCACTGAGCAACTGAACATGCACACGCACGCACGCATACACACGCATGCATATACAGAATAACCACTGTACAGGTGTTTAGATGTAAGTGCATATTTCAGAACATCTCATTAATATTTTCCCTAGTTAAAGTTAAACCTTACCTAGTGGGCATATGTTTTTCCCTGTATCAGTATACACTCATGTAAGGCCAGATCCAGGTTGGAAGAGACCAATACATTCCACTTTAAGTAGTTTTCTAATTTTCTGACGTAAACACACACACACACACATTCAAGCACCAACAAAATCATCATATACAAAATTGGCACAAATAAAACTATATAAAATGTGTTTCTATCCCATAGAAAATCATTTCAATACTGTCTCCTAACTTCCCAACAGGAAAATTAGCCTTTCTCATGGAGTGTGATATTAAAATTGTGTCCAAGGAGAGCAATTCATGCCTAGAAAATGCCATATCTGTCTTCTGGTCCCTCATGAATGAAGACATCGTATTAAAATGTCAGAGTTGGAAACTGCGACTAGAAACCAGGAATTCATTTCTCTAGCTTCAAACTCTAGTTAGGAAAATTAACTGCAAATTCTTATTAGCAAAACTCTGCAACTAATTTGTTTTAATGATTGATATTTACTGTCATTTAACACATTAAAGGATGCCAACAGCTACTTAAGACAGGTTCTCTACAATAGTATTTTTTAAATTATTTAGTTTTGTGTTAAAAAAATAGTTTGTGATTTGTTCTGTTGACATATTAAAGACAGCTTGACAAAATAGTTGATAATGAGAGTGTATCCATTGTCAGGGCAACTCTGGAAGAAATACTTTCCCAAATGGTATCTATAGGCTCAAGTAAGACAAGCCCCTGATGGTGGGTAAGATTGAAGATGGGAGGAGAAGGGGATGACAGAGGATGAGATGGTTGGATGGCATCACTGACTCAATGGACATGAGTTTGAGTAAGCTCCGGGAGTTGGTGATGGACAGAGTGGCCTGGTGTGCTGCAGTCCATGGGGTCAGAAAAAGTTAGACATGACTGAGCGACCGAACTGAATTGAACTGAAGACAAGAAATTAGTATAAATAAAATCACACCGATGGAACATAATAAAGAACACAGCTATAAGTGAAATTCCTCTAAAGTAGGCAACAAGAAGATTTGGAAGTCACAAAGATTGAAGTTCTAATTGCTGCTTCACTACTTGGAACACAATTTAAGTGATTTTTTTTTTTCTTATCACAAGAGTACTAACTCTGAACTTCAGTGTCTTTACCTATAAAATGGGAGTTACAACACTAAAATAAGTTTGGTATTTATTATTTAATGCAAGTAGCGTGTGTGAACACAGATGTGAAGATATCCAGAGATATATTACAGTTTAATTTTCATGCCTGAGTGTCAGTCACTTTTCTGAAGTGTATGCAACACTTAATGTGTTCCCTTCCCAGATAAATAAGAGTGAGTTATGTCCCTGAGTTTGGAATCCAGGAAAGAAAGAAAATCATCATTTTCCTACAAAGATGCTCTTGGGAAGTATCAGAAATGCTCCCAATTGAGGTGATGTTATTGAGCCTATTAATTGCATCAATGCTTGGTTGCAATAATTGATATCAAGATGCCTGTGTGCATGCTAAGTCGCTTCAGTCATGTCCAACTCTGCAACCCCATGAGACGGGCAGGCTCCTCTGTGCGTGGGATTCTCCAGGCAAGAATATTGGAGTGGGTCTCCATGCCCTCCTCCAGAGGATCCCTACCCAGGGATCGAACCTATATCTCTTATGTCTCCTGCATCAGCCGGTGGGTTCTTTAACACTAGTGCCACCTGGGAAGCCCTGATATCCAGATGGGAGTATGATAACTTGTGGTTACTCTCAAGGTGTTTCTATCCTGCCCTGTATCAGAGCATTCTAAATACACAGTTGGTTACTGAAGAACTGTGACTAGAAATAAAAGTATGACGTACTGGGGTTACAAGAAAACTTGGAAAGGATAGTTGTGCTGACTTAACAAGAGGACAGCAACAGTACATTGGAAGGTATCCTTGAAGGAGAAAAATTCTGAGCAGATAGGTTGTTCTCGGTTGCTTCTCCAACGTTCATTTCCCCTTTATGTCTCGTTAATGAGACTCTGAGTTTCCAGAGGGTGGGGGGTTCCCAGGGGGCTCAGTTGTAAAGAATCTTCCAACCAATGCAGAACCACAGGAGATGTGGGTTCAATTCCTGGATCAGGAAGATGGCCTGGAGTAGAAAATGGCAACCCACTCCAGTATTCTTGCCTGGGAAATCCCATGGACAGAGGAACCTGGCGGGTTACAGTACATGAGGTCACAAAAGAGATACAACTGAAGTGACTAAGCCTCTGACTAGGCTGAGTCATTTGATTATGCAAAAAAAAAAAAAAAAAAAAAAAAACCTTAGCTTCAGTGTAGGGGCAAGGACGGGCACTTTAGCCATAAATGCTTCTTCTACTTCAAACCAGTCAAATTCAGAATTTGTTGTTGAGAACGGTTTAGCAAATGCCTCTAGGTTATAAGTGTGACAGAAGACGTCTTTTATGTCCAAGTTTTTTTCTTCCAGAATTTTATTTAGTTCTTTTGACCTTAGGAACTCTCAATTTCCTTCTGATTTTTTTCTGTATTTGAATTATGTTTTGTGTATCTTATTTTATTTATTTTATTGTATGTATTTTATGTTTCTCTATACTAGATGGGAATGCTCATCTGCTGGTAACTACTCTATCTCAATCAGAGCTAAAAGTTCCCATGGTAGAAATGTATAAATGCATTTGTAACAACAATTTATAAAGTTAGTTGTTTTCTTTAATCTTCTTCTGAAAAAGTCATGCTCTTTCCTAGCATTGTAGTTATGTTTTGAACTTTTATCTATTCAATTGACCTATTATCACTATTGTTTTAAACTGTCAGTATTTGTCTAAATTTGACAACATTTACAATATATCTGAAGTATCACTAATGCATCTTGGGCTTTCCTTCTGGGAGTATTTTTATGTTTCTTATAAGTACATCCCTAGGATAATAAACATAAACCATAACCAATTAAGTAAGTCTGCTGTGCAACTGGCTAAGTTTCTAGGTGCTATTCTATTTAACTTTGAAATCTAAGTTAAAAAAAAAAATGTTGTTTGCTGTTTTATTCACTAGGTCACATTCGACTCTTGCAACCTCATGGACTGTAGCCCGCCAGCTTCCTCTGTCCATGGGATTTCCCAGGCAAGAGTACTGGACTGGGTTGCCATTTCCTTCAGGAGATCTTCCCTACCCAGGGATCAAACCTGCGACTCTTGCATTGGCAGGTGTATTCTTTACCACTGAGTCACCAATAGATGATTGTAAACAAATATTAATGAAGTAAGCTCCCAAAGATAGTTTTAGAACAAGAAAAGAGTCACATTCAAAATTATATACATTATTATCTGTTTATATCTTTTGTCTGAGAGCTTTGGTGTTATTTTGCAACTCTGAGATCCCATGAAATTAAATCCAGCTTTTTCTCATCTTTTTTTGAAACCAAAGTTATTGAGGCTGGTCTTTAAAGTGCTGCCTAATCTATGTTAATAGAGTGAAGATTATTATGGAAACTATAATAATCACAGAGAAATTGATAATGATTTGCATCAGTTGTTAGTTGTAAAGCTTTCACTATTAAAAAATTATTTAACAACTGCACTTACTAGTTATGAAGTTTTATTAGACATAGAGATAAATGGTTCTTCTGATATCTAACACTGTATATAAAGCATCATTGTGTTTATGATAAAATTGTGGTCTTCACATGTTGATACTTTATAGCCAGTTAAGGATTTGGAAATCATAATGTTTCACTTTTTCCATGATTATATTTTTAAATGATTTTATTGCCAATAATACAGTGACAGAAGTTTTGTAACTAACAGAGCCAAATATTCAAGTAGAGTTGACTCTTGAACAATTCAGATTTGAACTGTACAGGTGCCCTTATATGCAGATTTTTTCAATAGTGTACATACCACAGTACTACATGAAACACAGTTGATTGAATCCATGGATGTGGAAACTTGGAAGCAGAGAGCCAACTGTAAAATTATATATGGATTTTTTATTTCACAGGATATTGGCACCTCTAACTCTTGCTGTTGTTCAAGACTCCACTGTATTATCCTCTCCTACAGCTATGACTTGCAGCTTCCCAGGTGGTGCTAGTGGTAAAGAACCAGCCTGCCAATGCAGAGACGCAGGTTCGTCCCCTGGGTCAGGAAGATCCCTGGAGGAGGACGTGGCAACCACTCCAGTATTTTTCCCTGGAGAATCCCATTGACAGAGAAGCCCGGCGGGCTACAGTCATTAGGGTTGCAAAAAGTTGGACATGACTGAAGTGACAGCACAGCGCAGCTACAACTTACTAAAAAAACTCTATCTCAATTCTACCAGCATAAACATTTTAGAATCCCCTTTAAAATAGAATAAATTTGGTACTTTACTATTACATCAAAGCTCAAAATGTGAAGGCCTTCAGAACAAGCAATTCACTAAAAATACTCCCTTTCACGTAACTTCCTGATACTAAACACTTCCAGGGAAAGAAAAGTAGACGGAGATGTAAAAAACATTTATTGACTAGGTTTTGCTTGCTGTACGGTACACTAAGTGCTTTAAATATGCTAGTTGATTTAATGCCTCCAATTTCATAAAATAGACATTTTAATTTTCATTTTCAAGATGTGACAATTGCAAGAAAGAAAGGTTAGTACCTTCCCATAAGTCTTGACATTACTGAGTGTGAAACTTTAATTTGAAAAGCAGGTGTATCTAAATTTTCCCACTCAATACATATTAAATGTAAAAGTAACAGAAACAAAAAAAAGATGGAAAGCTTTAAAGGAGAAGAAGAGAATGAGTGCCTAAAAAAGCTTCATTATCTTCACAAACTTCTAAGACAACACTATAGATTCCCCAATCCACTGACTTTATTTTTTTCACATCACTTCTATCCGTTTCATATATAATCCATTTTAGTGCTTAGAAACATCTGTTAGGAGTGACCTAAGAGAGGGAGGTGGAGAAAAAGAAAGAGAGAGATTAAGAGAAAGAGTGCTTCAGATATATTTGGTCATCTCAAATGATTACAATATAGACCATCATCCAAATTAACACCAAGAATTAACTGCAATCCTTCTGAGTGCCTTTTTGAGGTTTCCCCGGTGACTCAGGGATAAAGAATGCACCTGCTAACGCAAGAGACACGGGTTGGATCTCTGATCGTGGAAGACGCCACGTGACACGTAAGCCCACATTCTGCAGTTATTGAGCCTGGCTGGGAACCACAACTACTGAGCCCATGAGCCACAAGAGCTGAGGCCCAGGCCCCTCACTACTGAGGGCCGCGCACCGTTGAGCCCCATGCTCCACATCAAGAGAAGCCATTGCAATGGGAAACCTTGGCACAGCATCTAGAGAGTAGCTCCCACTCTCCACAGCTAAAGACAAGCCAGTGCAGCAATGAAGACCCAGAGAAGTCAAAAATAGATAAATAAAGTTATTATTATTTTTTTATCTGTAACTAGATGAGGTCCAACAGATTGACATGGGCAGGTAATACAGAAAGTATTGCAGATCATATTAAGGATTATTGACTTTACGTGTAAGGAAAGTACTGGAGAAATGGCTCATTTCTATTTCACTTTGTGAAAACTTTCCTGACTTCTACAGAAAAAATGAATACATAAAGAGGACGTAACAAGAAAAAGAGAAAAAGGAGAGAAAAGAAAGAAAGTGAAGTCGCTCAGTCGTGTCCAACTCTTTGCGACCCCATGGACTATGGCCTGCCAGGCTCCACCATCCATGGGATTTTCCAGGCAAGAGTACTGGAGTGAGTTGCCCTTTCCTTCTCCGGGGGATCTTCCAGACCCAGGGGTCGAACCCAGGTCTTCTGCATTGCAGGCAGACTCTTTACTGTCTGAGCCACCAGGGAAGCCCCCAGGAAAGGAAAGAAAAAAGAGTTGAAGAGGAAACAAGAAAACTCCTCTGTACTCCCAAGGAATTTTTAAGTTATTAGTGTAACATGGATAAATAGCAAATTTTTCCCTAACTCTACTTTATAAGGAGATTTGTAGCTGAAACTGTTATTTGTGATAATGGAAGAAGTCAGGAGATGATTAAACCAGTCTATAAAATAATGCAAAAGAAAGAGGAGATAACATTACCAAGTTGGAATTACTGTTTTGAGAGAGGAAAAGACTTCTATTGTAGATGGAATTACAAAGATTTGTAGGGGGAGGACTTCTGTAATATTTAGTACAGAAAGGGGAGATTAGCAAAGGTAAGTGGATTTTACATGTGATGTAATTTCTTTTGCCATTTATTTGAGACACTTTAGTGAAGACGTAAATTGCTTTTCAGTGCTTTGCATACTTCAAATTGGTGACTCTGTTGAATGTAAGTTGATGCTGAAATTGACTTCAAGACAGCTCATCAACTAGAGAAGCCCAATGGATGTTGTGTAAGCATTAGTTGTATGTGTTTCCAGTGAGAGAATAGGTGTCATATGCTTTGGTATCTATTTTCCTAATCCCTTCTCTTCTAAACTACAGTTGACACAATTCCCTTTTGCAGGCAGAAGTACATCCATATGCTGTCCCAAATGTGACCTCGGTCAATAGAAACGTAAGAGATTGCCCAGGGTTTCTTATTGCTCTGTGAGTAACTGCACACAAGCGTGTCATCTGTTCTTTATCTAGAATTTGCAGTTGCTTATGTAACTCATTATGTCTTCCTCCTTGTACAGCTAATGACCCTTATATCAAGCTATTCTTTTAAAGGGACTAGCGAATCTGTTGGGTTCTGGTATGCATGAAACCATAAACTAGAAAATGCATACAGTAGCTACCACAAGAGTACTTTTTTGCAAGTAGTATATAAGATTTTAATTAAAACTCAGTGAATATATAGATTAAATGAGTTCTGAGTATCTGTTCTGTTCTTTAATTCCAAGTCCTCAATTCTTAAAGAAATATGCATTAATAATCCACATTAATAATATATACCAACATACATTAATAATAAAGCCAGTCTTATTTCAAGACCACAGCTAAATTATTGCTTGATGGAGTTTATTTGGTGGCAACTACAGGAGTTGTTTATTTCTTTTATGGTTGTGTTCAGCAAAGAGTTTTACAAAAGTATGCCATTTGATCTGCTTCCCTGGTGGCTCAGATGATAAAGAATCTGCCTGCAATGCAGGAGACTTGGGTTCGATCCCGAGGTCAGGAAGGTTCCCTGGAAAAAGGAATGGCTACCCACTCCAGTATTCTTGCCTGGAGAGTTCAATAGACAGAGAAGCCTGGCAGGCTACAGTCCATGCGGTTGCAAAGAGTCGGACATGACTGAGGGACTTTCACTTTGACTTTTATGTTCTTAAACCATGCATGTAAATATTTTCCACCATTATGCCTTCACAGTGTTATTATGGACAAAAATATATCTATCAAATATTAATTTTTGCATACATATATTTTAAAAAACCTGAATATATCCATGACAAAATAGAAACAGCATGATGAACTAGAAATATCTCGTGTGTTAAAAGATATGCTTGAGTGTGCCAAGAATTACTAAAAAGTATATTCAATCTGATTCTTATCATATACCCACAGATGTTTATTTAGTGAATCCAGGGTGGGTCTCAGGACTCTGGATTTTTAAATTAACTTTACCTCCTTCACCTCTCCTAACCCCAAGAGATTCTGATGAGGAAACACAACTTCAGAAACTTTGGATTGTGTTGAATTACACAAAGGTCCTTTTCAGCACTTTTTACCTAACTTCCTCTTTTTTTTTTTTAACTCACCTTAGAAGTCACTGTTCTCCACAGAAGCAATCAAATGTTGAGTTTAGTTTAATTCTATGCAGAATAGCAAACTTCTGATGTTAATTTTGTTATGCCGCTGTCCAAATCCCCCAGCAGGAAAAGAGAAGACCTCCATGACAATGCAACACGCAAAGGAAGGGAAATTTATTGCTGACTCGAGCCAGGGCCCCTGCTGCAACCAACGCAGTGCTGCAAAGTCAGAGAGCCCCGAGCCCCAGTTTCCACGCACATTTATAGGGTGCTCGATTTCAAACATAAGCAGTGGGTAGTGGGCGCAAGCGGATTGGTTACATGTTTGCAAAGCAGTTTTATTGGTACAAACTTTTGCGCGCACGGGACTTTCTAGGGGACCTTTCCGGAGGTTTACTGGGCGCATACTGATTAGCTGGTCTCTGGTGGCCTGTTGAGGGCAGATAATTACCCTACCCTCGGGAGAAACTGAAACTTAGGCCTACTCTTAGTTCAGGGTGCCTGTCATGGTGCTAGTCTTGACAGTCTCACAAATTTGGTCTCTCATTTTTATTGAAGTATAAGTGCTTTACAATGTTGTGTTAATTTCTGCTATACAACAAAGTGAATCAGCTATATGGGTACATATATCCCCTCCCTCTTGAACCTCCTCCCTCCCACCACCTTTCCCGCATCCCACCCATCTCCGTCATCTGAGCTGAGCTCCCTGGGCAGCAGCGTCCCACTAGTTATCCATATTACATATGGTAGTGTATATTTGTCAGTCCTGCCCTCTCAATTTATCTCTTCACCCTCCCCTTCCCCCTGTGTCCGCATGTTGGCTCTCTATGTCTGTGTCTCTATTCCTGCCTTGAAAACAGGCTTATTGTACCATCTTTCTAGATTCTATACATATGTATGGAATCTAATTTGGTCTCTTAAAACAGATTTTCCTACTGAGAAGATAACTCATTGAGTAGTTAGAAGTTACTACATGTCCTCAGTTTAAAGTAATACTTTGTCATCCTAGTGCATGTGTTTCTCAGGAATCTGATCAGCATGAATAAAACATATCTGAAATCTGAACACCAGGCAAAGCAGTAAAACTGAGATAATTAATTTCAGAAATGAAGAGCAAGTCTTGAAATAGCATATATCTTATGAAATATCACCTAAAAGGACACCCATCTCTTGTGCAGTGTGCTGTGCTAACTCACTTCAGTCATGGCTGACTCTGCGACCCTATGGACTGTAGCCCATTAGGCTCCTCTGTCCATTGGATTCTCCAAGCAAGATTACTGGAGTGGGTTGCCATGCCTTTCTCCAGAGAATCTCCCCGACCCAGGGACTGAACCTGCATCTTCAGCAGCATCTGTATTGCAGGCAGACTCTTTCCCATCTGAGCCACCAGGGACGCCCGCCCCCACCCCATCTCTTAGATTTGGCCTATTTTCAACAACATCTGGGATGAAACATAACTCATCTCTATACAACTAGTGGCTTTGTAAGTTTTGCCATAACAATGACATTTCTATTTACTGGAATACTCATCCATTTCATGTAAGATACAAAATTTAAGAGAAGTAATATTAATCATTATTTTCCCCCTTTTACAATGAGTCATCCCTTGCATGCTCTTAATTTTATTTAAATTTTACTTTTTGATTTGTGTGTTCATTTTTCAAATCATAAGTAATTTGATTGTTAGGGTTTGTGTGTGTGTGTGTGTGTGTGTGTGTGTGTGTGTGTGTGTGTTAGAGAGAGAGAAATAGAGCACGAGAGAGAGAGAGAATTTGTATCCATGTGATTTTTTTTTAACTCTTCTCAGTAAAATCAGAAAGATTTTGCCTTTTTTTTCTCCCCATGTTTGACAGATATAGACATGAAGATAAGAATCACGATAGGCTGTTGAATAGTTTATCTGTTTGTAGTTTAGCTTCAAATATATGACTCTAAATTTCAGAATAGATACATCACTTGGTGTAGTTCAGATAATTGATTCATAAGTCAGCTACATCAGGCAGGTTTTGATGGTATCTTTATAAATAGGCCGGAGCTTTCAAATGCCTGATCGTATCTCTCATGCTGACATGAAAGGCATTTAGAGGTTGGAATATGCTAGCTGTACAACTCGTATTCTAGATACAGTTCATGAGGCCTATTAGCTTCCTATGGCACAAGTAACAAAATATCACTGAAATGTAATAAATTGAATGATAATCTCAGAAATGCTTTTCTAATTGCGTTTTAAAGGAGCAATGTGAGATATGACTTTTACATCATTAGATGTTTAGAAATAAAAATGCAAGGCATTTTAATGCGTTTAAAACAAAAAACAAGCATGATAATAAAATAAGAGGATTACAAAGTCCAGAGACATATCTATGCCAGTGCATACTGCTAAGATGGTTTCTCATCCATGTGTGAGTCAGATGGAGCCTGCCTTTGTAAAATGCATTCACTCCATCTGTCTTCATAATTCCAGATGCATGCTCACACATCTCTTATCCTAAAACGAGATAAAGGATTAGGAATTTGCATGGTAAGGTATTTGTGAAAAAACTGTAAACATATAAGATTCTGAATTAAAAGTAGTATGTTAGACAAATTTATTTGGTAATCCTAACCAGATCCCCTGTACACTTCATGAATTTCTTTATATTTTTCACAACTATGGGGGCCAAGCATCCTATACCACACATTACACATCGTCTTCCCCCTGATTGCTGTCCTAGCCCGACTCTCAGATCAGATCTCATGTATAGAGGGGATATTTTTCTTATTTGGACAGGCTTGAAATACTTCATTCTAGAGCTTCCTGGGTTGTGCTAGTGATAAAGAATCCATCTGCCAATGCAGGAGACATAAGAGACATGGGTTTGATCCCTGGATAGGGAAAATCCCCTGGCAGAGGGCATGGCAGCCCATTCCAATATCTTGCCTGAAAAATTCCATGGACAGAGGAGCCTGGTGGGCTTCAGTTCATTGGGTGGCAAAGAGACTGAAATGACTTAGCACATAGACATGCACTTCATTCTAAGTGTTGACCCCCACTCCATTCCCACAACATTTATTTTGTGTCCCACAAAAATAAAAACACAACCTTATAATCTTCGAAGACATCTGTATCCATCTGAAGAAAATCAGAATAGCTTACCCAAAATAAGCCACCTTGGCATACTGAGTATTTTTACTTCAAGGCACTTAAAACAGCAAGTGAAACAAAAACTCCCACAGTCCTTTTTCTTCCAAAAAGTTCCAACAGGAAACACACTGTGGAGAAATCCTTGGAGTGTCCTAAATTTGGAAAGTGTTAATTTCCTAAGAGGAACCTCTTGAAGTACAAAACCGGAAGTTGCAGGACCCTATCAGAGCATGTCTTCATGTGGCCGAAGAGCCAGGAGACCTTCTGCTGTAGGATGGGGCCGTTGGTACCCTTGGCGTTCCACAAGGAAGAGACGCTGTCCTAGTACTCTTCCTGTTCCTGCTTCCATTTGCAGCAGTTCATGAAGAAGCAGTTCAGGCAAAGCTACAGGATCAAGCTTCTCGAATCTCCAAGCCCCATACCTGCCCCAACTGTGTGAAGTGCTTCCTGTCCCAAGGGAACTGTGGCTGCACCAGGCTTTTAAGCACCGTGAGGTCTATATGTGTGTGGGGACTTTGGCTGCAGATGTACCTTAAGGCCAAACACAGGAATTAGAGGTCATGTGTCTGCAAGATCTGCAGCCATGCATTTACCCAGAAGGCTATTCTCACATGTATCTGAGAACCGTACACAGGCCAGGGTACAGACTTTCTGCACCCAAGCCAGCCCAGACAAACGCAAGGACAGCCACACCAGCCAGAAGCCTCTAACTGTGAGTTCTGCAGGCAGCGCAACACCGAGAAGGGCCCCTGATGAGGGGCACGTGGTCAACCACCACGGGGAGGGCACCGCCAGGAGGGTCCACTTCTGCCCGATCTGTGGGAAGACATTTAAAGGGCTGGACCAGCTGTGTGGACATGTCAGACAGCCCCAGGGAGTGGAGGAAGTACAAGTCACAGAGTGTGGCTCCAAGTTCATGCAGTAGGCCCACTTATGACCGATGCAGAGCTGTCACCCACCGCAGGGCAAGCTGGACCCTGGTCCTTGAAGATCAGATGAGGCTCTTGCTGGTGGATGTGGTGGGGGTTGCGCCCCAGTCACTGCCTGCGGAGCTGGAGGTGGGCTTGGCTGAGGGCATGGTGAAGTCCTTGGCCCAAGGTAGCCTGGTCAAAGGTTGTGTGCAAAGGAGAACTACAAAAGCCTGGGCCCTGCATCCCTTGCTCATCCTCCCACCTGCCGTCTCTCTGAAAGGCAACAGGTACCTTCTTTTTCCACCACAATTCACTTGGTCCCAACTCCCAGTAAGTCACAGGGCTTTGGACTAGAGAAAAAAATTTTTTTTCTTGAATTTCTTGCTCCTTACTACTGCCTTCCCATCTTTGCTCTAAAGATCTTATCAAAAGTCAGTACCCAACACACATTTGAAATAGCCATCCCTCTTCCTCCCACTCCCCTGGCATGCCTGCTCTTTTTGGCTACTTAGTTTTTCTCTGTAGTCCTTATGCACTCAACTTTACCTGACATCCTGGAGCATTTACATATTTTGCTTATCATTGTCTCTTCTCTTTAAAATACAAACTTTATGAAGGCATGGCATTTCTCCAAAGCTAAGAACAAAGCCTGACCCATAACAGATTACCAATAAACATCATTTTGTCTTTTAAAAGAATATATGATTTTTATGTTTTATGTTTTAGGTGGCTCAAACAGTAAAGAATCTGCCTGCAATACAAGAGACCCGGGTTTGATCCCCGGGTGAGAAAGATCCACTGGAGAAGGAAATGGCAGCCCACTCCAGTATTCTTGCCTGGAGAATTCCATGGACAGAGAAGCCTGGTGGGTTACATGGGGATGCAAAGGGTCTGACTCAACTGAGCAACTAACACTTTCACTTTTTCATGTTTGTAAGTGCAAAGATAAGAATGAAAGAAGTATACTAAACCAATGATACTGACAACTCTGGGAGTGATTGAGAATGACATGAGAACTGTGAGCACTTTTGTTCTTGGTACTTTTATTTTAAGCACTTTCTACCTATTAACAGCGTGTGTTTCTATGATCGAAGAATATTGTAATAAAACTAACCACCAAGGCATAATAGCACAGTGCTTGCCATATAATAGGCATTCAAATGTTTTATCCAATAAGCATTCTATGGCTTCCAGCTATATGCCAGACACTGTAGTAAGACCCTAGGTAGATGGTAGTGAAAGTGAATCACCAGAACTCCACTTTCCTGGAGCTTGAGATAATGTAATAGGGGTCTATTTATTGCCTAAAAATCGCATGTACTTTCTATTGTTTATGAAGTTACACAAACATTTATGAAAATCTGGCAAACATTTCCAGATTGCTTGAAAAAGGGCAAAAGGGCAGTTTCCAGAATGATGGAAATGTTCTATATCATGATCTGACAGCAGTAACACAGGTGAATACATTTGTTAAAATTCACTGAACTGTGCATTTAAAATATGTGCATTTTATTGTATGTAAATTATCTTAATCAAAAATGCAAAAGTATATATCCTTTGTTTTCCAAATGATAACACCCGGTCTTGTAGAAAATTAGAGTGGTAATCTATCTTAAAATAGAAAATTAATAAATGTGATTAATAAGATTTAGGATTTGATTTAGATTGACAAATAAAAATCTATGGATATTAGTAAATAAAGATAAACTGAGGAGATTTTTTAGAATCCATACAAAAATTTGACTATGCAAATCAACCCAATAGGCTCAATAGTTGTGAATATGAAATAGTCTTTGACTGTCCTTTGATTACAGAATTAATTAATGTTTATTTATAAAAAATTTGGAAATCACAGAAAAATCATCAAGGGCTCATAATCATTTGGCATATTCTGTTGTAATCATTTTTCAAAGATATGTTTGTACGTGAATGAAATTATACTTACCTATACTTTTGTGTCTTGATTTTACATTTATCATCAAAACACATGTATCTCCCCTCAAATTAAAAACCATTTGTAGATATGATTTTAAATGTGTGCGTGTTTTACAACAGTATTGAGGGAGTGTGGTGTGGTAGAGAGAGCAATATAGACCTAGCTACATTCATTTCTGAATCCCAGTTCAGCTAATAGCTAGCCTTTGATCTAGATCAATCTTTTTGTCTATGTTGAGGTATGTAAATGATATGATTAAGTTATATAAAATGAGTCAACAGTATCTTCTCTGGAGGGATGTTTTATATATTTATATGAAATATATTTCAATTGTCTAGCACTGTGCTATGCATCTGGCATGTACTCAATAAGTGATTATATAGTTCTCATACCATAATTACTTTAACCATTTCTTTAGACAGTATTATTGTTTAAAAGTTTCTCTGTTTTAATGGAGTCTACCTAAGATATTTTGTTTTTCTGATTAACAATAGCTTAGATGTTTAGACTTCCCCATTTAGGGTCACTGATGGTAAATAATATCACACATATCATTCTATGCATATGATTAATCTTAACACTAGCCTTCCAGTTTTAAAGTCTTAATTTTGATTATTCTCTGTTTATTGGAATTGAAACATTGATAATCTTTCAGTAACACCGAGTATATTTCTCAAGCATTTTTCAAGCATTTGAAGTTGTCTTCATAATTCAACCAGAATTTTTGTCTTTATAACTAAAGTTTAGCAAAAGTTTTCCTCATTAGACATTTCACTTCTCATAACTAACTATCACATAGTTGCAAAGAAATTTAAGGCAAGCTAAATTTCTCCACTGATTCTTACCTTCTTTTTCTTCCTGGGAGACTCTGTAGTTATTTTTCTGAAACACATTAAATCATATTTGATATTTAGGATTGTATCTGTTTTTCCTTGTACCACAAGGATAGGGTCTGTTCTACTTCTGATTTCTGAGTTTATAGTAAAGAAACATGTATTACAAGGTTAGAGTCTAATTTTCATGCCTGTAATATTTATTAATATCATCATATGCTTTTTAATATATTTCTTTGTTATTTGAATTCTTAAAGATCTCCTCTTGTTTTCCATCACCATCATTGAATTGATTTTTCGCAATGATAGTTTAACCTTTCATTGCCTAAAATGAAGGTTTTAAAGTCTGTCCTAGACTTTCTACTTATTTTTCATTTTAAAAATTTTCAGATAATACTTTTCCAGTTTAGATTAATATTTCTGTATTCTTATCTTGAGTAATATTTTCAGAAGTCCATTATTATTAATGTATATGTATGGTGGGGGCATTTATCTGTTCTGTTCTATTTTTCTTGATGTTTATAAAAGGAAGAAAATTTTAATGGTCTGGTTTGCCAGAATATGATACTTCCATTTCTATCCTTATCTTCATCATCCTCATTATTTTAGAAGGGGATAATGTAGCTATCTCAGTTCTCATCCTTGAAGTGTGGTGGTTGTATCCATCTCAGCATAAATTCTATGCATGTTAGTCCCTCAGTTGTGTCCGACTCTGGGACTCCATGAACTGTACCCACCAGGCTTCTCTGTTTATGGAATTCTCCAGGCAATAATACTGGAGGGGGTT
Organism: Muntiacus reevesi; assembly: GCF_963930625.1. Classification (NCBI taxonomy): domain Eukaryota; kingdom Metazoa; phylum Chordata; class Mammalia; order Artiodactyla; family Cervidae; genus Muntiacus; species Muntiacus reevesi. The sequence continues at coordinate 36,817,668 of NC_089249.1, read as the reverse complement.
GCCATTCCATTCTCCAGAAGACCTTCCTGACCCAGGGATCGAACCCAGGTCTCCCGCATTGCAGGTGGATTCTTTACTACTTGACCCAACAGGGAAGTCCCAAATTCTATGCATAATCAGAATTTATTTAGTTTGGCTATGCTTTATAGAGGTGAAGATGGTTCCCAAATTTGCTGTCTTCTCATTACAAGGGAGATATAATGGATAACACGACAAAAAAAATTTTTTTTCTATTTTTAACAAATGCCATGGGCATGAGTTTGAGTAAACTCCGGGAGTTGGTGATGGACAGGCAGGCCTGGCGTGCTGCGATTCATGGGGTCGCAAAGAGTCGGACAGGACTCAGCGACTGAACTGAACTGATACATGAATAGTTCCAAACCACAGCACTTTGAGTCCCTGCTCCAACACTTCCTTCCTACAACCAAATCTTGACCTCATCTGTGTTTGCATTTATCCATGATTGCAAAACTGATGAGGAAAGTTTGCAACTGTTGCTTCTCATTCCTCTAGCTGGGACTGTTTCAAGAAAGATAGGTGTTGGTAGTGGGGTCCTGAGTAATAAGATAAAGTGTATGGTTCAGAGAATCATTCTCATGGAGGGAAGGGGCAGATAGTTTCTTTTCTGGTTGTGCAAAGCTTGTGTGAAACTAGGACTTAAGAAAAGGGTAATGTAGGCAAAGTGCATTTTTAGCCCAGAAGGTAGCACAGAGATTGCTCCAATTTTATCCTTCATTTCTATTCTCAATTTTTTAAGGGAAACACTGAGATTCTGTTACATGGGCTGTGTTATATGAAACTTCAATCCTATTACGAACTGTCATTATTTAATTTAAAAAATTGAAATTGAACAGAAAATTGTGAAATGGTAGATTTGGTCCTTTTAACTACTCAATATTTCAATTAAATTTCTATGATTAAATAAGGCATGTCAGTATGTGTCCAATATTAAAATTCTGTGATAGATGATCATTTACTAGTGATTTTGTAAAGATAAAATCATTAAAGCTATGTTGTTTTATATTTTTATAGGTGAATTCAATTTGTTTAAATGTATTTAATAAAAAAATCATTAGAGAGAGATAAATATAGACATATAGTATAACTGTATAGCATACCTGTATACACAAATACACATATGTGTGTGTTAGTCTTAGTCTGCCAACAAATATGTTTATCTTCAAAAAGATGTTACTAAGAGAACAATAAATACTATTTGGAATGACCTAATTCCATAATTTTTAAACTATATTTGAGCAGGTTTTGCTCAAAACATTTCCTATTGTGGAGAATAACAGTAAATAAAACATAGATTTCTTTTACTCATGGCCTCAAAATTTTCTGATAAACGTCAGTCAACTGGTTATTTTCTTTATAATTGTTGCCTGAATAAGTTAAACTTTCTGTCTTCAACCAACATCAAACTTTAACCCCAAATATGTATAGAAATAACCCCAAATTTTGAAAACTGAAATAGTTTGTTACTGTGAAAGTAAATCTGTATCTAGAAAAAATGATGAGTTTAACTTAATATGTGTTTTGAAATGTTTTCATGTGTCTAGTTGTTTAATACTCATTTTTACAGCTGAGTTGACTAAACAACTAAAACTGAGATGTTAAACACTCAATCTTATAAAGTGATCTAAAAACTACAGAGGTAACTCATAATCATACTTCCACATAATGGCAAATAATTCCATTCCTTACTCTTCTTCATTTTCTGTTTTTTTCTTAATTCTTTATGTCTTAGTTTTTCCAACTAAAATGTTGGTCAAATTTCACATTGCAACTGACTTTTTATCAGTTAATCCCTTCCTTACAGGAACTAATAGTTCCATTGTTAATAATAAATTATATCTCTATCCAAAAGAAATAAAATACTGTTTGGTGGTTTATATGTTTGAAAACTATGATGAGCTTCTTACTTGCTTGGAATATGTTGTCACAATGGAGTATATTCCCAATTTACAGTGTGCTTTTTTTTCCTTGGGAATTTAAAATACTTTCAATACTCTGGACTTTGCCTGATTCCCCTAGAAGTGTGGAGTATGACTGATAACTGCCTTTAGAATCCTTAATAGCTAAATTACAATTATTATGCAAAGTCCTACAATAGACAGTTATATGGATTGTTAAATGACTTTGCCTTTTTTGCAAACTATAATCATTTTCCTTTATTAGCTGAAGGATTTCATAATTTAAGGAAGATGAGAAACCTATAAGTCACACTTTCAAGTAAGGAACATGGATATTGCAAACATTAAATTCCCCCATAAAAATGTTAAGGCATCATTAAACTAGGTTCAGATTAATACAATTCAGTCAACTCTAGATAGATATCTCCCATAATAAGCTGAAACAATACCTAGTGATCTAAGATGTAAAATATTTTACTACAGCCAATTTATAAACCTATAAAACATACAGGTATCATTCAACCTCTTTATTAATAGTGCATGCCTTGTATTAAATCAAAACCATTTCAAAGTCCCCTCCCCTTTGGCATTCTCTTCCTCAGCTGTTGCCCCTCATTATGTGTTATCTCATTGAAGCTCATCCAAAGTGAATGACGGCATCTTTTTTTTTTTTTTTTTTTTACTAGAAGCAGCACAGGCAATTCCCAGCCTAGTGCTACAGCTTAACTATCTTTGAGATTTATAGACACACTTGCTATCTTCAACCTACAATGTTCTATGGCCTAATGTTGATGTATTTGTTTCTGCACTGTAAGTAGATGTGGTTTTTCTCACTTTGGAAAACTGCAATTTGTTATTTTTAGATTTTCACAAGTTGCTTTACATATGAGTGATAGTCACAAGGAGAGTGATTTGGGGAAAACTGGATATTGTAGATAATTTTGAATCTGGTTTGGAAGATTCTTTTTTTCCATTATGTTTTTGCCCAATAAGAAAGCCAAACATTTCATACTGACTGAGTTACTGGGGATTTTAAAGAATTATCTGTTCTGACTTACCTATTGCCACAAAAGAATTCCTCCCACCAAACAAACAAACAAACAAAACATAACCAAGGATATATTCTGGGCTTAGAAATCTATAAGTGGGAATAACTTATCCGTGCCCCACATAGCATGGGTTGGAGAAGTTCAGTTTTAGAGGCTGAAATCACCTGAGGATTCACTCATGTGTTTGGGAGTTGTGTGCTCACTAACCCCAAGCAGTATGGTATTCCTGTCCTGGGGTCTTCAGCGGAGTCAGATTCATCCATCTAGATTTTGAACAAGGCAGAGTCCCAGGAAGAGAGGGGAGCACGAGCTCTTTTCCAAGCTGGTCTCATAAGTCCTTCCCATTATTTCCATCTCATCCCATATGTTAAAAGGGAGTCAGCAAGGATAGTCCATATCAAGGGGAAGGAAATTAGAATCAACCTATCAATGGGAGAAGTGTCAAAAAATGTGTGAATATGTTTTATAACTATCACATTATAAAAGGGGAAACCTAGTACCTTTAACCAAGTACCTTTAAATATCACTCTGAAAAATAATCAATGGTTCACCAACAGTTCACTCATTATGTTATCTCACAGAAACTATTTTTAAAATAGAAATTTTTTTTAATGGACAACATTTTTCAGCTTTACTAAGGTATAACTGAAAAAACTGCAATATATTTAATGTGTATGACATAGTGATTTCATATACAGATACATTGTGAGGGCTTCCCAGGTGGCGCTAGTGGTAAAGGACCCCCCTGCTAATGCAGGAGACACAGGAGACATGGGTTCCATCCCTGGGTCAGGAGGATCCCCTAGAGGAGGAAATGGCAACCCACTCCAGTATTCGTGCCTGGAGAACCCCATGGGTAGAGGAGATTGGCAGGCCACAGTCCATGGGGTCGCAAACAGCTGGACGTGACCGAAGCTACTTAGCTCACACATATGATGTGAAATGATTACCACAATCAAGTTAACTAACACACCCATCACCTCACATAGCTATCTTTTTTCTTTTTGCTAAGAATGCTGTTCTTATTTCTTTGTTCCATAGACTCCTTGTAACAAGTGTCATCACAGATCACCTTGCTAAAAAATCAAGGTACAGTAAAGAAACATTAATCTATACAAATATGAACAGTAGACTTACCAGAAAAATCTTGAACTCTGATTCATCACAAATACATATGCATAGATTAAGCTATGAAAGAATTTTCATACCATTTTGACAGTGGAGTTCTTCCATGTGACATAAATATGTTACTTTTTAACGCAAAATCAGCCCCCCAAAATCATTCTATAACAGGGAAAATAATTTTAAAGAATGAAGACCAAATCTTTTATTTGGGGAAATAATAAGAACAAAATAAATAAATTTAAAAAGATAAAAGTATAAGTGTTTAAAATTATATGTATATTCATATACATATACTTATATAGTCAATATTAGTATTATAAAAGATTAGTAAAAGCCCTATAAACAGTTGATCAAAAAAAGTGCCCTACTGAATTTATGGGAATAATACACAAAAGAAGTTTATTTCTTATTTACAAAGCAATGTAATGTGAATATTCTTAGTTGATAAGAAGCATTCCTCACTCAAGCTTGATGTGATAGTGCCCGGCAAAAGAGGACAGACTCTCATTACAGATCTGCCCAGAGGTGACCACAAAGTTCATAGATAAAAGCAAACTATCCCATTCGTCAGTAGACTTTGTTGTGTACCCTGTAAGACAGGAAGGTGTAATACAGTATAGTACAGAGTTTTAGATCATGATCAATAGTTTTGCCAGTTGGTCAGAACTATCTGTAAGAGGTGGGCTTCCCAGGTGGTACAGTGGTAAAGAATCTGCCTGTCAATGCAGGAAACACGGATTCTATCCCTAGGTGGAAAAGGTTTCCCTGGAGTAGGAAACAGCAGCCCACTCCAGTATTCATGTGTGGAAAATCTCATGGATAGAGGAGCATGGCAGGCTATAGCACAGAGTTGAAAATCACTGAGCATGCAAGTACATATCTGTAAGAGGTAAGATTGGAAGAACAGTGCCAAGAAGGACTGGAGAAAAAGTATGTGAATGGATCTCTGAGAGACAGCATAAAATTTACAGATCTTTGTGTATCATTTTAATGCCCACTGGAGAGCATCCACCAATGAGAAATCACTTTACATCCAAATGAACAGGATGAACTGCCCTACAGATAATCTTCCTTTTTCTTGATCACTGTTGTGCTTATATGTGATGGACTCAGGATAATAATGGCCTTGATGGCAGGGATGGGAGAAATGTTTGAGCCCACAATATGGACTTTGCCTCAATAAAGCATCTAAGTTTCCAACCAACCAGTATAAAAAATGGAGCCTTACTCTGGATACAGCATTGTTTCTCTGGGGGCTGAGTGAATGAATAAACAGGCTAACAGGTTAAACAGTTATTGTCGTTGTTTAGTCACTAAGTCATGTCCAAATCATTGCAACCCCATGAACTGCAGCATGCCAGGCTCCTCTGTCTCTCACTATTTTCTGGTTTTTGCTCAAATTTGCTCAAATTCATGTCCACTGAGTCAGTGATGTTATCTAACCATTTCATCCTCTACTCTCCCCGTCTCCTTTTGCCTTCAGTCTTTCCCAGCATTAGAGTCTTTTCCAATGAGTTGGCTCTTTGCTTCACGTAGCCAAAGTATTGGAACTTCAGCTTCAGCAACAGTTCTTATAATGAATATTCAGGGTTGACTTCCTTTTAGGATTGACTGGTGTGATCTCCTTGTAGTCCAAGGGACTCTCAAGGTTAAATAGCCATTGGGTTAAATGCTGGCATCCAGGTTCTGCTGTCCCAGGATTCCATCATTTGCATTGATACTGACAAGCGTGGTTCAATGGCAGCATCTCTGCTGTCAGCTCTGCCCTGTGGAGCGCAGTCATTATGAAGTTTGTCAAAGCTCTTTGCCTCTTCCCCACTCTGCTCCTCACTTTCTTATAGTAAGCGAAGTTCCTCTGAATCGTTCCAGAGAACACAATCAGATGGTGGGTTCTTGGGCCCAAACCTTCATAACAATTCAAACTCCCCCATCTTTATGAACATTCTGAACTATTTTGTAACTACCACATACAAGTTCCCTTATTTCCACTTGTATGTCATCCAGGTTAGCTTTCTATATAACAGGAGAGCTAAATGTTGGCTCATGACTCACCATGAGCAAGATCATATCAATGAGATGGATTCTCTCCTGTGCAGCCTAATAGTTTGTATTACCCTCCTGGACTCCTGTCTACCACCCTCTTCTGAAGATCTTTCACATGGTCTCATTCACATACATGCTGAATTTTTTTAAAAATGCGCAACATGAGAGTTACGAGTCAAGTTTTATTTGGGGCAAAATGGGGACGGAAACCCAGGAGAAAGCATTTCAGATAGCTCTGAGAACCTGCTCCTAGGAGGCAAGGGGAGGAGCTAGGATATATAGGATTTTTGCAACAAAAGACAGGTAATCATCAGGTGGTACAGTGATAAAAGACATGGGTTCCATCCTTAGGTCTGGATGATCCCCTGGAGGAGGCCATGGCATCTCCAGTATTTTTGCGTGGGAAGTTCCACGGACAGAGGAGCCTGGTGGGCTGCAGTCTATGGGGTCACAAAGAGTTGGGCCTGACTCTGATCACATAGTCATCAGAAACATCAAAAGATTACCATTAATTAGAGAAACCAGATATCCCAAGTTAAGGAAATTAGTACTTTTCTGTGTATGGGAAGATGCAAGAGTCTGGGCTCACTGAAATCATTCCTTTCACATGCACCTCAGTTATCTGGGGCCATTATCTTGTGTTTTCACAGCCTGAGTGCCCCCAGGGCTCCCCACAGAGCCCTGCAGGGATCTCTACAGAGAATGGCTGCAGAGTGTGGCTGCTAGATGGAAGGTATTCTTTTCCTTCCTGAGTTTCCTCAGGACTCGCCAGCTCACATTGGAGGGCTGCAATCGCTGATGACTGTGACATCCTTGTTTACTGATATGATAGGAAATGCTCCATTTCTCAATGTTAACTCCATAACTCAGTGTCGGCAGCATTGCATGTACGCCCAAGTTAACTTCTCAGAAATCAAACCTTACTTATCAGTGATTTGGCTGAAATCAGGCCTCAACCCGCACCTTGAAATGCAGCATTCAGCAGGCTCACCAAGACGGCAGAAGGGGCGCTGCAGTCCAGGAGGTGGACAGATGACTTCGGGGTGGGGTGAGGGGGAACCATACCCTATGTAATGGTAGAAGGTCCAAAATGTTTTTATCTCATGTAACACTTGTTTCAGGACAATAAGGGCTTCAAGCTTATGTATTTACCAACTAGTTTTTACCTTTTCCTTCCCCTATGACATCTAGATTTCCAAATGAACTTAAATTAAAAAAAAAAAAAAAAAAAAAACCTTAATCTTTTAATCTAAAACTGATCTTAGCTATATAATTTAATTACTCTATGATAATTGCCCTTGTTACTATAGTATACAACAAAGAAAGGTAGACTTTTTCATCATCAGGCCAACTATGAACTATGTACTTATGGGTAAGAAATTTATTTTTTTTCAATTGGGGGAATATTGTTTTACAATGTTGTGTTGTTTTCTGCCATACAGCAATACAAATCAGCCATAATTATACATATATCACCTCCCTATTAAGACTCCTTCCCTTCCCTCTACCCTACACTTCTAGGTCATCACAGAGCACCATGCTGGGCTCCCTGTGTTATATAGCAACTTCTCACCAACTATCTATTTTACATATGGTAGCATATATATGTCAATGCTAATTTCTCCATTCGTCTGACTTTATTCTTTCCCCAGAATTTAACTTCTTAAGGCCTTAGCTGTTAAAACAAACAAACAAACTTATGTGATCTTAAATGTAACTTATGTAACTTAAATAACTGCTTTATTATAAATATACTTTGTAAATTAAATCCATGCATTTCTGTTAAATAAATCTTGAATTTTACAAATTGATAAATTAAGCTCTATAATATAATGAAGAAGTGAAGTGAAAGTTGCAGTTATGTCTCTTAGATACCCCATGGACTATACAGTCCTTGGAATTTCTTCAGGCCAGAATATAGACTTGGTAGCCATCCCCTTCTCCAGGGGATCTTCCCAACCCAGTGATCGAACCCAGGTCTCCCACATTGCAGGCAGATTCTTTACCAGCTGAGCCACCAGGGAAGCCCAAGAATACTGGAGTGGGTAGCCTATCCCTTCTCCAGTGGATCTTCCTGACCCAAGAATTGAACCAGGGTCTCCTGCATTGCAGGTGGATTCTTCACCAGCTGAGCTACCAGGTGAATATAACTATATATTTCATCTAAAAGACACATATAAAATAAAGGTAACTGAGCCCTGATGCTGGGAGGGATTGGGGGCAGGAGGAGAAGGGGACCGACAGAGGATGAGGTGGCTGGATGGCATCACTGACTCGATGGACATGAGTTTGAGTAGACTCTGGAAGTTGGTGATGGACAGGGAGGCCTGGTGTGCTGTGGTTCGTGGGGTCGCAAAGAGTCGGACACAACTGAGCGACTGAACTGAACTGAACTGAGCTGAGCCCTAAAGAATGGTAGTTTAAGAAAATTACATAAGCAGGGTTTATTTGGCAAGGTAAACTGTACAGTAATCCACCATTAGATTATACTAATATTAGTCTGTGTATAGAGAAAAGGTTAAGTGTGAAGCAAAATGTATAAGATTCAAGCAACCAAAAAGGCAAACTATATATTTGAAAACACAGTTGTGGTTCATGGTTAATTATTTCATATCTCTAAGAGAATGTTTTAGTTGCACACAAAAGGTAAATTTAATTACCATACAAATGTCTGATATAATAAATCCCGCAGGATCACATGTCTACTAAACAGACTTCCTTCTCTTTCCAAATACATTATTGATCAGCTTGGCCATGGATTTAGATCCACTGTATCTTCTCTTTTCTTTGAGTTTGAGGTTTTTCAGGATGTCCCTGATAATTCTGGTGAACATCATTTCCACCTCCAGAGATTGCTCTGCTGCAGAGAGTTCACAGAACTGGCAGCGGTTCTCCAGGGCCAGTCTGTGCCCTTCCGTCCAGTCAACCTCTCGGACATGACAGAGATCTTGCTTGTTACCCACCAGAAGCACTGCTGACTCCACAGCTCTGAAACACAGATGCACAGTTATTTGGTAAGACTGTTTCAACTCTTTTTTTATATATTAAGTAGATTTATATAAAAAAGAATTATAGATCCCCCCCCCCAAAAAAGGAAAAAAATATTGTGTGCATTATTTGTATCTGTGTGCATTTGTAGTCGTGTGTGTGTATCCTCATTTATTCATAAAAAGGATTTACTACTACTAAATGTAGTAAATGACACAGACCCAACAAAACTCTTAAAGCATAAGATTTGAAGTGGCACAAATCTATTCCTGGAACTATGGCTCTGTTTACTAACAAGACATGAGTGTGACATCATTTTCCATTTTCAGTTCTCTTATATGTTAAAAAAAAAAAAAAAGGTAAAATAGTCCTCATCACCCAGAATGAAGATGTATATAAAAAACCTAGCCCAATGCCAGGCTATAATAAAATAATAATAATAATAAAAGCATCTTTTATTAAAGATGCTTACTAAGCATTATTTTTCATTCTCTTGTCAATTGAAAGAGGACTAGCTACTGCTTCTTTACTAATTAAACAATTTAAATACAGTTTTCTTAAGGAAAAATATTATTCAGTACTCATCACTGTTTGTTCCCTGTTAATATTCATTATAACATACTCTAAAGAAAATTTTACCATCTTGTAACTTTGTACAACTTTTCTGATTTATTTAAGAAATATATTTCTTTGTTAAGGTACCATCTTTGGCAAATATCAATACAATTTCTGTGGCTACAGTACAACATTTCTAAAGCAGAGTTTCATTTGAAGAATACAGTATGGCTACTAGTCCTCAAATGGCAAGAAATAGTGCCAAGACATCTACTATAGGGAAAAATGAGAAAATGAAAAGTCTTCAACACCATCTCAAGAGATACTGTATAGAAACCACCAAAGTATGTTTTATTCACACGATGGTTTGAGCCATCAAGGAAAAAGCATTGCAAGTCTAACACTAGACTCTTGATGATACTAATAGTACCTTTTTATATAGTTCATACACTAATAGTATCTTTTTATGTAGGGCTTCCCTGGTAGCTCAGCTCGTAAAGAATTTGCCTGCCGTGTGGGAGATCCCGGTTTGATTCCCGGGTCAGGAAGATCCACTGGAGAAGGGATAGGCTACTCTGCTCCACTCCAGTATTCTTGGGCTGGTGCCTCAGACAGTAAAGAATCTGCCTGCAAGGCGGGAAACCTAAGTCCGATCCCTGGGTTGGGAAGATCCTCTGGAGAAGGGAATGACTACCCATTCTAGTATTCTGGCTTGGAGAATTTCATGGACAGAGGAGCTTGGCAGGCTACAATCCACGGGGTATCAAAGAGTTGGACACGACGGAGCGACTTTCACACATATAGTAAATAAATGAAATATTTTGAAGGATAAGTCACAAATATCAGATAAAATTTTATAAAACCATGCCATATTTTCTTTCTATCCATAGATAAGAGATTTGGAAATAGACTCTACTTAAAAATTGAAAACTGCAAATATCCAAGAATTATTTGATCAACACATTAAGAAGATTGCCTGAAAATGCCAAATGGAGGGATTTTTTAAATATACATTTTTTAATTCTTCTTGAGTGATTCTTTTGATATGGAAGAATAGCAAAGTAATTTTAATTACTTACCCTTACCAAAATTATGGTGCTTAAACATAAAGTATTTAACACTTGAAACAATTGAGTTCCCTCAAAATCAGTAATATTATAGGAAATCAGAGCTCTGAGGTTTCTTACTAAAATCACATTCTTTTTCCTACCATGTTTCCATCAGTTCTATAATCAGAAAAAAAAGGTCTAGAAATTAAAGGGTTTACCCAAGGTCAATCAGATATAAGCAAGAATTTACATCAAATGACTCCAAGGGAACACGCCTTATCAATTATTATCTGATTATTTCTTGATAATGGGCATTTAAAAGAGATATTAAAATCACAGACATCAATTATCAGGAATGATATTGTGCTGCTTTACTTCCCAGATTAGCATGGTATTAGAGAAGGGCAAATCTGATTAAGAAACAAAGAATCCCTTACACCAGCATTTTGAATAAAAATAACTATTTTAAAAGGAAAGGATAAAACAACTTAAAAAAAAAAAAGAAAACTAAAAATGGGAAATTCATAGGTTTAAACATATATCTACTAATGAAAAAATAGTCCAAGGCATCGTTCTGTTTCCTGCATAATGACTTGTGTCAAGACATTAACAATAGGGCATTGTAGATTGGCTCTCTATTTTAGGAGGTGAAATGGAGAAAAATGTAGTCTCATACTTAGAATTTGTAATGGTTAGATTATTCAGTCTATTTTGCTTTGATAGACTGAAAAACCCAATGACTAGGAATTGAATGCCAAATGTAATATATCTGGATTTATTTAGTATCCTTAACATTTTTGTGGGAATGAAAAAGAAAGGTGGAAAGGGAACTATCTTGTGTACAAAGGACTATTATTTTGCAAGCGAGTGTCATGTTAACAATAGAAGCTGTCTTGTAAAACAGTCATTTATTCGGGGCAAGTAACTGTTGATGTCATTCAGGATATAAAGTATTCTCATCTTATTCCTTTTACTACATGTGTAACTCCTGTGGAATGGAAGGTGGCTTGTTCAGGGCTGTTAAATTTTGTAATTGGAAGTCTGTATTAAACTCTTCCTAATGATGCTTACAGCTCTATGATGATTTACTAAAAAGAAAGTAGAGAGGAATGAAAAATACCTCACCTTTTACAATGACTTGTCTGTGGCTCCCGAATTCTGTAGATTAATGCTTTTGCAAATGCAAAGGAAGACCTGTCACTGATGTCATACACAATAACAAACCCGTCTGCCCAATGCAGCTCACTTGTGAGGGAAAATTTTGCTTTCTGTGGCTGAAAATAAATCAAGCACATTGAAAGTGGTAGGATTGGATCCCTGTATTTTACACCACAGACAGTTAATTAATGGAGACCCATTTTACCTGGAAGAGAATTCAGTAAGGCAAATACTGGTATTTTCTAAAATGTAGTTTCTTTGTATCACTCTTTTTCTTTTATCAAAAGTGATCAAAATTTTAAAAAAAGAACTATAATAAAGTTATATCTATTTCATTTGATAATTTTTTCTCTAAAAAAAACTTCTCTTTTTCTGAAAATTTGATAAGCCCTAATAATTGCCTTTTACATCAATATCCACACACATTTTGAAAGGAGACAGTATCTTCTATATTAGTGAACAGAATATGTATTGATTTTTTGGTACCAGATTTAAATCAGTAAAGCAACAATAGTGATTAAGGTTTAGCAAAAAGGATTTGAAGGATGTTTGCCATACCCAACAAAATATATCCCATAGAGGTGTTCTGAAATCTTGAACAACTGGCCACCCTTCTCTTACTTATATAATTATATTTAAACTTTTTGTGTTTGAATAAAGGGGTTTGTACTCAAAATCCTTCTTACTTTGGTTTAACCGACAGTGGTTTAGTTATCAACAAATGCAGCTTAGCAAACATATAAACTGAATTGATAAGCCATTAAACTATTAGCATTTGACAGCTACATTGTAACCTGATAAAAATATATTATGAAAGCATAATAGTATTGCTATTTTAAAGATATCTGTGACATGATAATTTTGTCATAACTTTACAGAGAAGCTAGATAATATAACACTAAAATAATTTCTTAAATTTTTAATATTTAAAATTGAGAAGTAACTTCAATATTAAGGCTAGCAACTGCATACTTAGCCTTATCCTATCTTCTTCAAATCATGATTGAAAACATAAAAGTATTTTGTTTTACTTACCTGAGAACAAGGGTCATATATTTCTAGATTCAACTGCTTCCCTTCCAAAAACAAATGCTTGTGATAGATAGATTCTGCAAAATATTCATATACTCATTATCAGTATGGAAATACTCCAGAATTTTAAAACATGGATTTATATTTGGATCAGCCAAATATAAATACAGCCCTATAAATTCAGGCAGTCATATTTTAGTTTTAGTGGCTTTTCCTTATTGATAGTGGTCAAGAAAACTATGTATTTGCTATAGTTGCTTATATATATATTTCTTAAAAATGAACTTCACCACTATACCTATTCACTGACAAGGTTTTGTGACTATATATTAGTCTGTTCATTACTATAGCCTCTAGAAGAGTATCTGCCACATGACAGGTGTTCAATAAATATTTCTTGAATGAATGAAAGACTTCATTTCTGTAACTGTCCCTCCAGTGTTTTCATACAAGACCTACTTCTCTCCAGAACTGCATACTGACACAGTTGCAAACTGATACATGACCCAATCTGGCAAACACTCCATAATCCATGGTAGAAAGATGTAGCTGACATTTGGGAAAGCCGGCTTCAGGGAGTTAGGGATGACATTTATTTTATATAATTCAATTAATTAATTAATTTTTGGCTGTGCTGGGTCTTCGCTGCTGTGGGAGCTTTTCTCTAGTTGCAGTGCATGGGCTTTCCGTTGCAGTGGTTTCTCTTGCTGGGAAGCACAGGCTTTAGGATGCTCAGACTTCAGTAATTGCAGCGTGTGGCCTCAGTAGTTGTGGCTCTCAGGCTCCAGAGCACAGGTTCAACAGTTGTGACATATGGACTTAGTCATTTGCAGCATGTGCGATCTTCCTGGACCAGGGACTGAACCTGTGTCTCGTGCATCGGCAGGCAGATACTTTACCACTGAGCCACCAGGGAAACTCAGGGGTAAATTCTGAGATCCTTCTAGGCTATGCGGAATGAAATTTGTTACTGTTTCATTAAATCTTAAAATATGTTTTCAGACAGTTTATTCTAAACTGTATAAGCTTACTACCGTGAGCTATCAGCGGTAAAGAATCTGCCTGCAATGCAGGAGACGCGGACGCAGGTTTGATCCCTGGGTGGGGAAGATCCCCTGGAGGAGGAAACAGCAGCACACTCCACTATTCTTTCCTGGAGAATCCCATGGACAGAGGAACCTGGTGGGCTACAATCCATGGGTTGCAAAGAGTCAGACACGACTGGGAGATTAAACAACAGCAACAACCGTGAGCTATGTAATTTCCTCCTGAGACATTTTAAAATACCTGCTCTCAATACTCAAAAACTGCCAGTAGGGGTCACCAGCTCTTAACATTTTAGAATTTAATTATTTCCCCCTGGAGCCTTCACTTACACATAGGGTCATTTTTTGGCTAATTAATCTTCTTGCTGTGGACCTTTAACTCACTTGATTGTCTTTATAAATGACTCCAGGTCTTATTTTTCAACAGAGGTGTCATCGCCAGAAATATGCATACTTCATTCGCTTATATAACTATGTTGTATTAAAGATTAAGGTGACATTTAATTTTGTTGTTGCTGTTAATCGTTCTTTGTAAGTGTGTACTGTTTTATAGTTTTGGAACACTTTCTCATGCCTCACTGTTAGTTTGTGTGTTATCTGGCCCTTTATGACTGAGGTTGTTGACCTGAGAAATGCAACAATAAGAATTTCTCTTTCGATATATTTTTTCTTTCTATAATCAGTTTTCAAGAGCTTGCCCTAAAACACTCACAGTGTCATATGAACCAAAATACTATGTTGGCTACATGCAGGTGACAACACAATTCAATACTTCAAGGTTGTTTTCTAAAATACTCTGTTAATGCTACCTCTTAAATGAATGCTAAAGATTTCTGTTGTTGTTTATTTCTCAGGAAAAACACTTGCAATCTGAACTTCTTACTCTAAGTATTACTGAATGAAAAAATAATAATTTCCCTTTCTCCCAATTCTATTTCTTAAAATCTTCATTCCTGTTAAAAAAAAAAAACAAACCCTTCCCCACCATGCTTTTAATCAGGTAAGATATTAGTAGCATTATATAGATTAATTGTTGAGCCAAAAATATATTCAAACTTCTGGCAAAATTCCCCACTTTTTATTAATTCTCCACTGTGGCATTTCCCATATGTCATGCTAATTTTAATAAAAATAACAAAATTATAGTAGAGTTAGTGAAATGATCCTAAGATTATATCAAGGTGCCCTGGCACCTGTTTTAGAATTTCTCTGAAACTTACATAAGCAACCTACATAATTATGATATGATCTTTAACCAAAGCATAATTTTCCTGTTATTTTCACATGGTCTTGTGAAAATAAGCATTTATTAAATAAATGCCTTAAATAAAAATAAGGATTTATTTTGTTGTTCCTTGTGCTTTTATAATTAATTTGTATTTATCTCTCAGCAGATGTTGCTTTAATTTTAAAATTGCTTCACAGTTTAACAAAACCCCCACACTCACATGCTCTGCAATGGTTGGTGCAGATGGGTGGGTCCCAGGTTCAAGGTTTTTCTAGTTCTAGACTGAAACCAGCTGGATTTCTAATGTACCTCAGTTAACATAAAACTGGATAAATTTTATCATGAAAGAATATTTAATTAAAATACTTATTTGGGCTTTTAAAATCAGAGTCCATGAATTAAACAAGTTGCTTAAAAGTGCAAAAATGGAAGATTCTGTGAAAATGCTTCTCTGATGTTAATATGAAGAAGAAAATGGAACCCACTCCACTATTCTTGCCTTGAAAATGCCATAGACAGAGAAGCCTGGTGACCTACATACAGTCCATGGGGTCACAAACAGTCAGATACGTCTTAGCAAATGAGCACACATGCACTGATGTTAATTGGTGATGCTGAAGTTTTAAAGTGAAAAAGTCTAAAGTAGCGACTTACCAAAATTAGAAGCATATTCTCCAATGAAGCGCTTGGTAAGAAATCTTACTATAAGGGCTGCAAAACAAAACAAGTTGAATTTAAGGTCTTACCAGTTTTAAGGCACAGATAACAACTTAGCTTTCCTGGTGACTCAGGCAGTAATGAATCCGCCTGCAATGCGGGAGACCTGGGTTCAATCCCTGGGTTGGGAAGATCCCCTGGAGGAGGAAATGGCAACTCACTCCAGTATTCTTGCCTGGAGAATCCCATGGACAGAGAAGCCTGGCAGGCTACATTCCATGGGGTCGCAAAGAGTCAGACAGGACTGAGCGACTAGGCACAGCACACATGCGCGTAAGGTTTTCTCTCATGGCTTAAAAATTACCAAGTATTAACGAAGACCTTGAAGTTTTACTAAATTCTGGTCTAAATAATAATCAGTAAGATTAGCATCGTAAAACCGTAAAAATTAGGAGGCTAGAAAGAAAGTGATCTTACTATGCTGCCCACTCAATTCACTGTGTAATTCAGTAAGGCAAACACACATAAGAAAACTCAGTTTTGCAACAGATTTCTTATTAAATCTGAGATGCAAGAGCTATGATATCTTTTTATTTCATCAAATTAATTGTGGCTCCAAGGTGCCACATGTTTATAATAGTGGCCAGGACAGTATCACACCTTTGCGATTGTTTAAGGAAACAGAGACTTCAAAATCCAAGAAACAGAGGATCGCCCTCTAGTGTTGGTTTATCTTACTGCAGCCTCTGGGTCTGGCCAGTCAGGATTCACTAGGCTGGGTGCCTCTGTTGGCAGCATCCTCACCACCATCACGTAACAAAAACAAACGCGTAGCTTCCAAGGTCATGGACCGTGTCGCTCAGTTCCCAGGCATTTAGAAAGCCCTGTCCCCTTCTCCCTTCAAAGTGTTTTGTCTTTCTTTTTCCTCCTCTGTAACGTGGTGTATGTATACCTATGGCTGATTCATTTTGATATTTGGCAGAAAACAATATTCTGTAAAGCAATTAACCTTCAATTAAAAATAAATAAATTTTTAAAAGTTAAAAAATAATCCACAGGGCTTCACACATTTCTCTCCACATTCAGTCTCAGGGCAGAAGAATCTTTTCAAGACCACTGCTTGGCCACTGAGGCTTCTCAGGGGTGCTAGCGGCAAAGAACGTGTCTGCCCAGGCAGGTAGACACAAAAGCTGTGGGTTCAACCCCTGGGTCAGGAAGATCCCCTGGAGGAGGGCATGGCAACCCACTCCAGTGTTCTTGCCTGGAGAATCCCATGGACAGAGGAGCCTGGGGGCTACAGTCCTAGGGTCGCAGAGAGTCTGACACGACTGAAGCGACTTAGCACATATGCATGCGGGTGTGGGGGCAGGCGTGACCCAGTGAGAAGTGCGTGGGGTCATGATGGAGGGATTTCCTGTTGGTCCTACTTATTTTAAACATCAGTAGAACAAGATACAAATTAATACGTCAAGCAGTTATATTCTTCAACCTATATATACATTTTATAATTACAGAGTTAATTGCATTACTTGCTTATAAAATGAAAACTCCTACTGAGAAATCATATAGTTATATCAAGTCTATAAATGTATGTTTTATATATATATATATATATATATATATAATGTCAATATATTTCCCACTCTTTATGTACTCTACACCAGAAAGAAAAAAAAAAAGTTACCAGATTTCCCTGTTCCTTCACCTCCCAAAACAGTAAGCTTCACATCATTCATCTTGCTTTCCTCCTCTTTCTTGGTCTGTCTTGTCTTCTGGAGTTATCCTGAGTTGAGCCAAGCATGTGTTTTCCAACATCCTTTTTATTATTGCTACTTTAATTCCCCTAAGGCCAACTCCACCCCATACTCCTATGATCCAATAATAACTTTAAAAATATTTTCAATTAGTTTTGAACATGTCTCTTGAAAAAAAATAAGTGGACTTACTATTTAGATGCACAAAGATGTATTTAGCCAGTAGTTAAGAGCTTAACAGAAGCTTAGCTCCTCATATTCAACTTTCATGTACCTAAAATATCTCCCTCCTCCTAGAACCTAAAAACTGATCTTTCTTCATTAGGAAAGTCTTTAGAGGATGGGTAAACGTTCCTGTAAATCTCCTATAACTGGATTAGTTTTGCTTTTTTCTATTCATAGCTGAGGCTACATTTTCTTGGATTTCTCCTGTGAAAGACAAGATGAGATGTGCCTGTGTGCTAAGTTGATTCACTTGTATCTGGCTCTTTTAGACCCTATGGGCTGGAGCCCGCCAGGCTCCTCTGTCCATGGGAATTTCCAGGCAAGAATACTGGAGTGGGTTGCCATGCCCTCCTCCACGGGCTCTTCCCGACCCAGGGATCAAGCTCACATATCTTATATCTCTTGCATTGGCAGGCAGGTTCTTTACTACTAGTGCCACCTGGAAAGCCCTTATATAATACTTTATAATTAGGAAAAACAAAGTTTAAAAAAAGAACATTTGGAAGTGTTGTTCTGACATAATCACTCCTGCTATGAAATAAAAGGGTAAATCTGATATGCACAGTTACCACTTTGTTACCTTTTTTTTTTGGTCAATGGTCCCTGCTACTCCAAGAACTCAAATTATTAATATTTCCTTCCTTTCTTTCTCCTCATTTGTATATGTATAAATTTGAGAGTTGAGAAAAGACTGCAACAACAAAAAGAGAATGATTCAAACTTTGTGGACTACATTTTAAGACCCAGGTAAAGAAGTTTCATTTCTAGGCTGGATCTATTGCAAAAATACATGCTTCTTAAAAATGCATTTATTTAATAAACATTGATTAATTGCCACTCTTTGCTAAATAGGTCAACAATTAAATTATTTAATAATAAATTTTCTGCCCTGTTGGAGTCTACAATCGACTAAGAGAAAAATGGAAACACAATTCTAATAAATATTATCATTGCTAAAATGGAGCTTTGATGAAGAGCTGGAGAATGTAAATCAGTAGATAGAAAAGTCTTCAAAAAGTAGGTAAAGTTTGAAACAGGAACAGGACCTGTGGAGAGGAAAGAAAAAGAAATTGGAGATCAGGGAGATGCGTCTATTCCAAAAGAAGAAAAGGCAAGGTAGAATATGACAGTTTGTGGGATCAACAAGGTAACAGATGAATAACTTAGATTTTTTCCTTTTATTACAAATTATAAAATCTTTTAAAAATAAACCCTGTTCTCTCTTTAATCCATGCCACTGTATTAAACATAACAAGAATGATTTTTTAAATGATGTTTACCAGCTGATTTACTATACTTCAGAATTAAATGGTTTTCCTCTTTTGTGAGAAATCCTAGTCTTCCTAAGAAATTTCTGATTGATGTCTTTAGAAAGTTTAATATCTAATGATAGGAAGGAACAACTTAAATTCATAACAAGCATGACACTGAAAATAACATATGGAGGGTTGTTACCAGCATTTTTTCATTGTAGCCTGTTCTTCCCTATGTCCACTGGATCCCAAAGTATATTTAGTTAAGAAAGCAGTATGGGATTGAATAGAGTGAAATTATAAACCTGAGCAAAGAGAATATAAGTCAGTCAGTCAGTTCAGTCGTTCAGTCGTGTCTGACTCTGCAACACCATGTACTGCCACACGCCAGGCCTCCCTGTCCATCACCAACTCCCAGAGTCCACCCAAACCCATGTCCGTCGAGTTAGTGATGCCATCCAACCATCTCATCCTTTGTTGTCCCCTTCTCCTCCTGCCCTCAATCTTTCCCAGCATCAGGGTCTTTTCAAATGAGTCAGCTCTTCACATCAGGTGGCCAAAGTATTGGAGTTTCAGCTTCAGCATCAGTCCTTCCAATGAACACTCAGGACTGATCTCCTTTAGGATGGACTGGTTGGATCTCCTTGCAGTCCAAGGGACTCTCAAAGAGAATATAATCATGTACAAACTTTTCTAAGAAACAGAATGTATATACATATATATGTGTGCATGTATATATATATATACATATATATATATATAATTTCAGCATCACATAAAGTTTGCTAAAAATAAAATATTCTGAAAGACAGATTATTATACTACCTAGAATGTTCTCAAACCTCCCTAAAGAAACATCCATTCCCAACCAAACAAAAAGCATTGATTACTTTATTCATTTATTTAATGAACATAAATTTATTAATGGTCTACTGTGTGCTTGGCACTATTCTCAGTACTAAAAATCTATCAATGAACAGAGTACTGACAGATTCTGGTCATAAGAGATGGACATTTAGCACTCAAATAAGCAATTAATTACATATCCGGTATTCATGAATGTTGGTGTATTTTTGTTTAGTTTTTTTTCTCTAAAGTCAGGTTAACCAGCCCTTCTCAGCTAATCTCATTTCTCTGTAGTTTCTGTTAAGAGTAGATGCATAATTTCCATCAAAAGCTCCAAATTCACAATAATGGAATAACAACAAATATCCGAGGAGAGACAGTGTCTTTGTTCTACATTATCCTGTTCCAGATCTTGAAAAGATGAAAGAGTTCCCAACTCATTTCTGTGTCTTGTTGCTGTGTGTACTCAGTTGTGTCCGACTCTTTGTGACCCCTTGGACTGCAGCCCTCCAGGCTCCTCTGTCCATGAGATTTTCCAGGCAAGAATACAGGAGCGGGTTGCCATTTTCTCCTCCAGGGGAATCTCTCCAACCCAGTGACTGAACCTGCATCTCTCACATCTCCTGCATTGCAGGAATATTCTTTACTTGCTGAACCACCAGGGAAGTCCATTTCTGTGTCTATCATAACCTAAACCAGACATAAATAGTATACACAGACACACAAAGGACAAAGAAATAGCCAGTGTCATTTATGAATGCAGATCCCAGGTCCTAAGTGTAAGAGCAAATCAAATCCAGAAATCTATTTAAAGAGCCAAGCATCATGAGCTAGTAGAATATATTCTAAAAATGTCAAATTGGGTGAACACTAGGACATTTGGTAGATTATTTTAATACATTACAAAGATAAAAGAGAAAAACTACATTGTAACATGCTTTATAAAGCATTTCATGAAATTTAACAGTTACTTTAAAAAAAATGACTTTTATAATCTAAAAATAGGAGATTTCTTAACGTGATAAAGGTGATAATTTTTTAAAATCCAAATATAAAAAAATGCCTATATAATTATTGCTCCTAATTTTCCTCTAAAAAGAAGATACTGTCTGTTACTCGTTAGTATAGAACCAGTAGTCCTATTAAACACAATGAGGAAATAGCACATATGAGAAAGAGGAGACAAAATGATTTTTATCTACAAATGATAGCTTTCTATAGTTTTATTATCGACATTATTAGCATGCATTAAAGCCATTCAGTAGGGTGGTCAGATAAAAGATAATCATAATGAAAGCAATAATTTCAAACAATAAAAATAGCAGCTAACATGTGTTTAACACAGTAAAATAACAAGCAATTTTAAAAATTGTTTTCCAGGTATACAACATTTAATTCTTTGGAAAACTTCATGAGGTGAGTATCATTAATAACCTCTAACACGATAGAAATACAGTCCTTTTCACAAAGAAAAAATGGGGGGGGGGGAAGGATGCAAAGAAGGGTAAAACTAAAAGGGAATGTATCATATTTACACTATGAATTCTCATTCTTTACTGAAGATTACAAAGCAAATTTTGAATATGTAAACAAATATGAATAGAAAGACTCAATGGTGTAACTACTATCAAATTAATCTGAAAGTAAAATATAATGACTGTTAGAATCCCAACAAAGACGGTTTAATTGAATGTGGACAACTTGTTTTGGAAAAGGAAACATACATGAATAATTGCAAAATTTTTAGGCAAAATAGTAAAAAACATCTCTTATGAGCCAAATCATACCAAAAATTAATTAAATGCTATTTTATTAGGACTAGATTGATATGTTCATTAATAGAAGAAAATTGTCAGTGTAGAAATTGAATACATATTTTATTATGGATATAAACTTTTTAATATGTTATCTTTAAACTGTACAGATATCAAAAATTTTAGAAAAAGTCATTGACTAATAAATTATGTTTGTACCTCATATGCAGAAAAATAAATTATAAATATTAAAAATATTAGCATGAAAATTAAACTAGAAAAGGGTCAAGTGGACATGTATATGAAATCTTACAAATAATCTTGAAGAAAGGAAAGTCTTCCTAGGCAAAAAAAACAGAAAATAAAACAAATCCAAATCCAAAGAGAAAAAACCCAATCTAATGATTTTTCTTAACTGAACTTTTTAAGTGTCAGTTCTGTTAGTCCCATGGGATTATTTACCAAGGTAAGTGCATTTGTAGATTTATTCACAGCACAAGTATCTGCATACAAATGGATTATTTTAAATCAGAATCTAATTATACCTCTAATTATAATGCAAGTTACTTAAGGAATAAAAGTCTTAGAAGAAACAAATATTTTTAAGATGGAATTACTTCTGAATACTTGTACATGCTCACATGGAAATTCACCATGGAAGAGTAGTGAGCTCTTTTTTAAGAAGAAATGATATTCTAATGTCACAAAGTCCATGTTTTCAAACAGCTAACAGATCTCAACTGCATTGAGGTATATGGAAATTTGCACATTATACTGGGGTTAAGTAAGGACTCTAAAGGGAAAATTTTACAGAACAACAACATTTGATTGCTAAGCTCTATCTTTTCTCTCTTTTCAAAGCACTTTATGCAATTCATCCTGGCAAAATTAACACAGATAACATTCCCAGCCAGAGATTAGAAACAATTTCTCTGCAATCACAAATCCTCTAAAATCTCTTCCAAAGAAGTTATTTAATCCAGACATTAACTTTAAACAAACCATGAAAATATTGCAGTACTATCAATACAAAATTTCCACTAATATGAATAATGGTTACTATGAAGAAAAGTGCTTTTTTGTTTGTTGATACTGTAATGAAATACCTTATACTTTTATTTCAATTACAGAGAAAGATAAAGTTTGATAACTCTTATAATAGACTTTACAACTGAACATAATCCTCATCATAATAAACTTCACCTTTATGAACCACTATTGTTCTATGTTACAATAAGCATTTATATATTAATATATTTACAATATATAATTTTTCTATATGATAGGTGTGTGTATATAACTTGCATCTAAACAAGGCAAAGATGTTTATATTCATCTTTATATCCCCAAGCAATTTAAAAAGTCAGTTGACATCATTAATATAATTGACCTATGACAATTATACCTTTATAATTCTAAATTACTTTTAGAACAAGCTTTGAGAGAGAATCTTTCACTTGGGTATCATATACTAAAGAAATGTTTTATTCAATATATAATGATAGTAATTAACTAAATTACATGGGCCTTTTGTGGTAAAAGAAAAATGATGAATACCTCCCCAATTTTCAAGGGTTTTCAAAGCATATGTGAGACTAAATAATTGAATGGCTTTGCTAATTTTTCTCAGCATGTATACTTATAATTGCAATTATCTTTTCAAGGTAATGGTTCAGTATTTATTTTACTCTTTTAAATTATTCTTGAGGTGTTTATTGTTTCATAAGGTTTTAGCTTCCCATGACGTTCATAATAGTTAAAATAGGATAGCTAACAGTAATTACGACTCAGCTAGTCACCCTTTTTCTCTTCTACAAATTATGTCCTCTTTCCACAAACACAAGAAATCTTTGAAGCTACTTTAGTTTTTCTCAGCAGTTGTATGTAGGCTAAAATTTTAGGTAGTTCCTTCTTAATCATTTGAAGTTGGTCAGTAGTTGCAAAAGTGACTGTGGTCTTCAAAAACAGTTTTTCTTTTGCAACAGAGCTGCTCTACCAGGAAGACAGATTGAGTTCATATTCTGCAGAAATAATATTGGTGAGCAATATAAATGTGAGAAAGATATGTTGCTCACATTTTCTCAATTCCTTTCACTACCTTTTAGAAATAAATATTCCAAATTAAAATAAAATTTTCAGAATTAAGGCTGATGTATTAATGGTGATAAGATCACATTTCACAATAATAGATAAGCATGTATAGACATTGTTATTTAGTTGCTAATTAAATGACTTTGTGTCTGACTGTTTGCAACCCCATGGACCATAGCCCACCAGGCTCTTCTGTCCTTGGGATTCTCCAGGCAAGAATACTGGAGTGGGGTGCCATGCCCTCCTCTAGGGGATCTTCCTGACCCAGGGATCGAATTTGTGTCTCCAGCATTCCAGGCAGATTCTTTACTGCTAAGCCACTGGGAAGTTCCTTTCACCTTAAGCAAGATCTAATGTTCATATTAGAAAAGACCCTGATGCTGGGAAAGATTGAAGGCAGGAGGAGAAGGGCACAACAGAGGATGAGATGGTTCGATGGCATCACCAACTTGATGCACAGAAGTTTGAACAAGCTCTAGGTGTTGGTGATGGACAAGGAAGCCTGGCATGCTGCAGTCCTCAGGGTCACAGAGTTGGACATGACTGAGCACCTAAACTGAACTGAATGTTTGTATTGAGTTGGCCAAAAAATTCTCTCAGATTTTTTCCATAATATGTTATGGAAAACCCAAATGAACTTTTTGGCCAACCCAATATATGAAATGTAAATTGAAGTAAACATAAGGTGCCTTGGGTGCACAGATAAGAAACATGGTAAATTATTATAGTATGATAGTATATGTTGTTTTTTAGTCACTAAGTCATTTCTAACTCTTTTGCTACCCTATAAACTGTTGCCTGCCGGGTTCCTCTGTCCATGGGATTTCCCAGGCAAGAATACTGGAGTGGGGTGCCATTTCTTTTTCCAGGGGATCTTCCCGACCCAGGGGTTGAACTCATGTCTCCTGTGGCTCCTCTTTTACCACTGAGCCACCTGGGAAATGCAATAGTTTGAACAATGGCCTCTAAAGATATCAAGTTCTAATTAACTTCTGGAACCTGTAAATGGTAAATTATACAAGAAAAGGGTATCTGCAGCTGTGATTAAGTGAAGAGTCTTGATATTACTCTAGATGATCAGTCAAGAAGTCAAAGTGTTAGTAGCTCAGTCTAGTCTGACTCTTTGCGATCCCATGGTCTGTACTGTAGCCCACCAGTCTCCTCTGTCCACGGAGTTCTCTAGGCAAGAATACTGGAGTGGGTAGCCATTTGTTCTCCAGGGGATCTTCCCAACCCAGGGATAAAACTGGGGTCTCCTGCACTGTATGCAAATTCTTTACCAGATGAGCACTAAATGCAGTCACAAATATCCTTATAAGAATGAGGCAGAGGGATATTTGATAGAAGAGGAGAAGATAATGGGACCATGAAAGCAGAAATTGAAATAATGCAACCACAAGCCAAATAAATTGACAGTCACTGAAAGCTTAGTGAAGCAAGGAATGTACTTGCCCCCTTGTGAGTCTGAGGCACAGGACCCTGTGGACAACTTGATGTCAACCCAGTGAAATTGATTTTGGACTTCCAAAATATATTAATAAGCATACGTGGCTTTATGCCACAGCAGTGGTCAATTTAGTTCAGTTCAGTTGCTCAATCGTGTCTGACTCTTCGCGACCCCATGGACCACAGCACGCCAGGCCTCCCTGTCCATCACCAACTCCCAGAGTTTACTCAGACTCATCTCCACTGAGTTGGTGATGCCATCCAACCATCTCATCCTCTGTCGTCCCCTTCTCCTCCTGCCTTTAATCTTTCCCAGCATCAGGGTTTTTTCAAATGAGCCAGTTCTTTGCATCAAGTGGCCAAAGTATTGAAATTTCAGCTTCAACATCAGTCTTTCCAATGAACACTCATGACTGATCGCCTCTAGGATGGACTGGTTGGATCTCCTTGCTGTCCCAAGGACTCTCTTCTCCAACACCACAGTTCAAAAGCATTAATTCTTTGGCGCTCAGCTTTCTTTATAGTTCAACTCTCACATCCTTACATGCCTACTGGAAAAACCATAGCCATGACTAGGTGAACCTTTGTTGGCAAAGTAATCTCTCTGCTTTTTAATATTCTGTCTAGGTTGGTCATAACTTTCCTTCCAAGGAGTAAGTGTCTTTAATTTCACAGCTGCAATCACCATCTGCAGTGATTTTGGAGCCCAAAACAATGAAGTCTGCCACTGCTTCCACTGTTTCCCCATATATTTGCCATGAAGTGATGAGACCAGATGGCATGATCTTGGTTTTCTGAATGTTGAGTTTTAAGTCAACTTTTTCACTCTCACTTTCATCAAGAGGCTCTTTAGTTCTTTTTCACTTTCTGCCATAAGGGTGGTGTCATCTGCATATCTGAGGTTATTGATATTTTTCCCAGCAATCTTGACTCCAGCTCGTGCTTCATCCAGCCCAGTGTTTCTCATGATGTACTCTGCATATAAGTTAAATAAGCAGGGTGACAATATTCAGCCTTGATGTACTCCTTTTCCTATTTGGAACCAGTCTGTTGTTCCATGTCCAGTTCTAACTGTTGCTTCGTGACCCGCATATGGATTTCTTAAGAGTCAGGTCAGGTGGTCTGGTATTCCCATCTCTTTCAGAATTTGATGTGTGGATTACATTGTTAGTAATCACAAATTAGTACAAGTAGGAAAGTAGTAGAGAAGGTATTACAGAGAAAAGCTTGAGTACAGTCATGAAAGTAGGAAGCAGATGAGAGATACTGGGCACCTAAATAATTCTGCATTACTTGAGAGCAAAGAATGGATGAAGATGAGTGAGCTGAGGCTCATTTCAGAGACAAGGAGGAGACCAATGTTTTGTGGCAGTCCGGATGGGAGGAGACTTTGAAGGAGAATGGAAACATGTGTTTGTATGGCTGAGACTCTTCTCTGTTCACCTGAAACTATCATAACATTGTTAATTGACTCTCAGTTCAATTCAGTTTAGTTGCTCAGTTGTGTCCGACTCTGCAACCCTATGGCTTGCACACACCTGGCCTCCCTGTCCATCACCAACTTCCAGAGTTTACTCAAACTCATGTCCATGGAGTCAGTGATGCCATCCATCCATCTCATCCTCTGTCATCCCCTTTTCCTCCTGCTCTCAATCTTTCCCAGCATCAGGGTATTTTCAAATGAGTCAGCTCTTTGCATCAGGTGGCCAAAGTATTGGAGTGTCAGCTTCAACATCAACCCTTCCCATGAATATTCAGGACATTTCATTTAGGATGGACTGATTGGATCTCCTTGCAGTCCAAGGGACTCTGAAGAGTCTTCTCCAACACCACAGTTCAAAAGCATCAATTCTTTGATGCTCAGCTTTCTTTATATTATCGGCTATACTCCAATGTAAAATAGTTGTTTTGTGTTTGGGGTTTTTTTTAAAAGACATGGAGACATTTAGTGGCTTCCATGATCTGGCTATTGTAAATAGTGCTGCAAAGAACTCTGGGGTGCATGTATCTTTTTGAATTATGGTTTTCCCTGGATATATAAAGAAGATGTAGTACCTATATACAATCGAATGTTACTCAGCCATAAAAGGCTTCCCTGGTGGCTCAGCTGGTAAGGAATCCACCTACAGTGTGTAAGACCTGGGTTCGATCCCTGGGTTGGGAAGATTCCCTGGAGAAGGGAACGGCTACCTACACCAGTATTCTGACCTGGAGAATTCCATGGCCATGGCTTGAAAAGAGTCAGACACAACTGAGTGACTTTCACTTTCAGCCCTAAAAGAGAAGGAAATTGTGCCTTTTGCAGAGACATGGATGGACCTAGAGACTGTCATATACAGTGAAGTAAGTCAAAAATATTAAAACAGATATATATTAATGCATATATGTGGAATCTAGAAAAATGGTATAGATGAACTTATTTGCAAAACAGAAATAGGGACAGAGAACAAATATATGTATACCAGGAGGAGCAGGTGTGGAATGGACTGGGAGATTGGGATTGATGTATACACTCTATTAATACTTACTTAAAATAGATAACTAATGAGAACCTAGTATATAGCACAGGAGACTTTACTCAATGGTCTATAGTGACCTAAATGTGGACAAAATCCAAGGAAGAGGGGATATACATATATGTATGGTTGATTTACTTTGCTAACACAACATTGTAAAGCAACTACAGTCCAATAAAAAATAAATAAAACACAAGGAGAATTCTGGGTGCCTTTATATAGTACGTAAAGACATTATCCTGTAGGCATAGTTATCAAGAATTTTTAAGTAGGAGAGTAATCATCTATTATTTCTTTAATTTTATATATTATTTTATTTTTATTATTTATTATTTATACTCCACTCTGGAAAGTAATATAAAATAGCTTGGTGACACTAAATAAAGGAGGTAAGAGAAGCTGAAGAAGTAGAAGCAGGAACACTTCTTGAAAGGCCATCTCATATTTTCAAAGGTTCTGAATTAAAGTAGCAATGAAATCAAGGAAATGTTGTTTTGAGAAATATCAATACATAGCCAATAAAAATCAGAAAATTTAGAGAGATAGTATGAAGAAGGGAGAGTAAACCTTAGATGAGTATTAAATTCTTATTTAAATGATTAGGTTGAGGGTGGTGTCATTAACAGGTTTTTGTTGTTTAATTTCACTATGGGGCTTCCCTAAGTGGCTCAGTGGTAAAGAATCTGACCACTAATGTAGGAAACATGGGTTTAACCCCTGATCCAGTAAGATCCCCTTGAGAAGAAAATAGCAACTCACTCCAGTATTCTTGCCTTGGGAAATCCCATGGACAGAAGAGCCTGGCAGGCTACAGTCCATGGGGTCGCAAAAAGTCAGACATGACTTAGCAACTGAAAAACAAAAAATTTCACTCTGAGAAGCAGTTTGAAGGAGCAGATGCTTCCATTTTTAGACATGTTAAGTTGAAGAAACCCTTAGGGCTGTCCAGGACTGAGTTGGCTGTATGAATCTAATGCTAGTGAGAGAAGACACAGCTGGTGGAACATGCAGTTTCTCTTATCTATAGATTTTCAGGAAAAATTTAAGTTTTTGTGGTGGTTTCTTTCTGTGTGTGTGTGTGTGTGTTTTTCTTACAAAAGGGATTTCAAATTGATGTCTGAAAGATTTTTTTGAGAAAACATCCACTTGGATCTCTGGAGAAAAGAGAAAACTGTTCACACAAAATTTTCTACATTTGGTTTATTTTTTTTTTAATTGAAGGATATTGCTTTACAATGTCGTGATAGTTTCTGTTGTACAACAATGTGAATCAGCTATGAGTACACACCTATCCCCTTCCTCTTGAGCCTCCCTCCTGCCCCACACTTGGTTTTTAAGATGGCTTCTTAAGCCAAAGTGCCTTAGGTTTTGGAAATTCTAAAAAGCATATAAGGTAAAATATTTCTACTTACTTTAACAACTGCATGAATAAGCATTACAGATTGCATTCTTTCCAGTTTATAGGCAGGCACACTGAGACTCAGAGGAAATTGCAAGCATGCAACCCAGAGAAAGAATCTTAGTAAGTAGAAGTTAGAATTTAAGCTATACCATTTCTTTTATTTTTTATTTATTTTTTTAAATTTTATTTTATTAGTTGGAGGCCAATTACTTCACAACATTTCAGTGGGTTTTGTCATACATTGACACGAATCAGCCATAGAGTTACACGTATTCCCCATCCCGATGCCCCCTCCCACCTCCCTCTCCACCCGACTCCTCTGGGTCCTCCCAGTGCACCAGGCCTGAGCACTCGTCTCATGCATCTCACCTGGGCTAGTGATCTGTTTCACCATAGATAATATACATGCTGTTCTTTTGAAACATCCCACCCTCACCTTCTCCCACAGAGTTCAAAAGTCTGTTCTGTACTTCTTTGTCTCTTTTTGTTTTGCATATAGTGTTATCATTACCATCTTTCTAAATTCCATATATATGTGTTAGTATGCTGTATTGTTCTTTATCTTTCTGGCTTACTTCACTCTGTATAATGGGCTTCAGTTTCGTCCATCTCATTAGAACTGATTCAAATGCATTCTTTTTAATGGCTGAGTAATATTCCATGGTGTATATGTACCACAGCTTCCTTATCCATTCATCTGCTGATGGGCATCTAGGTTGCTTCCATGTCCTGGCTATTATAAACAGTGCTGCGATGAACATTGGGGTGCACGTGTCTCTTTCAGATCTGGTTTCCTCAGTGTGTATGCCCAGAAGTGGTATTGCTGGGTCATATGGCAGTTCTATTTCCAGTTTTTTAAGAAATCTCCACACTGTTTTCCATAGTGGCTGTACTAGTTTGCATTCCCACCAACAGTGTAAGAGGGTTCCCTTTTCTCCACACCCTCTCCAGCATTTATTGCTTGTAGACTTTTGGATAGCAGCCATCCTGACTGGCGTGTAATGGTACCTCATTGTGGTTTTGATTTGCATTTCTCTAATAATGAGTGATGTTGAGCATCTTTTCATGTGTTTGTTAGCCATCTGTATGTCTTCTTTGGAGAAAAGTCTGTTTAGTTCTTTGGCCCATTTTTTGATTGGGTCATTTATTTTTCTGGAATTGAGCTTCAGGAGTTGCTTGTATATTTTTGAGATTAATCCTTTGTCTGTTTCTTCATTTGCTATTATTTTCTCCCAATCTGAGGGCTGTCTTTTCACCTTACTTATAGTTTCCTTTGTGGTGCAGAAGCTTTTAAGTTTCATTAGGTCCCATTTGTTTAGTTTTGCTTTTATTTCCAATATTCTGGGAGGTGGGTCATAGAGGACCCTGCTGAGATTTATGTCAGAGAGTGTTTTGCCTATGTTCTCCTCTAGGAGTTTTATAGTTTCTGGTCTTACATTTAGATCTTTAATTCATTTTGAGTTTATTTTTGTGTATGGTGTTAGAAAGTGATCTAGTTTCTTTCTTTTACAAGTGGTTGACCAGTTTTCCCAGCACCACTTGTTAAAGAGGTTGTCTTTTTTCCATTGTATATCCTTGCCTCCTTTGTCAAAGATAAGGTGTCCATAGGTTCGTGGATTTATCTCTGGGATTTCTATTCTGTTCCATTGCTCTATATTTCTGTCTTTGTGCCAGTACTATACTGTCTTGATGACTGTGGCTTTGTAGTATAGTCTGAAGTCAGGCAGGTTGATTCCTCCAGTTCCATTCTTCTTTCTCAAGATTACTTTGGCTATTCGAGGTTTTTTGTTTTTCCATACAAATTGTGAAATTATTTGTTCTAGTTCTGTGAAAAATACCGTTGGTAGCTTGATAGGGATTGCATTGAATCTATAGATTGCTTTGGGTAGAATAGCCATTTTGACAATATTGATTCTTCCAATCCATGAACACGGTATGTTTCTCCATCTGTTTGTGTCCTTTTTGATTTCTTTCATCAGTGTTTTATAGTTTTCTATGTACAGGTCTTTTGTTTCTTTAGGTAGATATACTCCTAAGTATTTTATTCTTTTTGTTGCAATGGTGAATGGTATTGTTTCCTTAATTTCTCTTTCTGTTTTTTCATTGTTAGTATATAGGAATGCAAGGAATTTCTGTGTGTTAATTTTATATCCTGCAACTTTACTATATTCATTGATTAGCTCTAGTAATTTTCTGGAAGAGTCTTTAGGGTTTTCTATGTAGAGGATCATGTCATCTGCAAACAGCGAGAGTTTCACTTCTTCTTTTCCTATCTGGATTCCTTTTACTTCTTTTTCTTCTCTGATTGCTGTGGCCAAAACTTCCAAGACTATGTTGAATAGTAGTGGTGAGAGTGGGCATCCTTGTCTTGTTCCTGATTTCAGGGGAAATGCTTTCAATTTTTCACCATTGAGGGTGATGCTTGCTGTGGGTTTGTCACATATAGCTTTTATTATGTTGAGGTATGTTCCCTCTATTCCTGCTTTCTGGAGAGTTTTAATCATAAATGAGCGTTGAATTTTGTCAAAGGCTTTCTCTGCATCTATTGAGATAATCATATGGTTTTTATCTTTCAATTTGTTAATGTGGTGTATTACATTGATTGACTTGCGGATATTAAAGAATCCTTGCATTCCTGGGATAAAGCCCACTTGGTCATGGTGTATGATTTTTTTAATATGTTGTTGGATTCTGTTTGCTAGAATTTTGTTAAGGATTTTTGCATCTATGTTCATCAGTGATATTGGCCTGTAGTTTTCTTTTTTTGTGGCATCTTTGTCTGGTTTTGGAATTAGGGTGATGGTGGCCTCATAGAATGAGTTTGGAGCTTTACCTTCTTCTGCAATTTTCTGGAAGAGTTTGAGTAAGATAGGTGTTAGCTCTTCTCTAAATTTTTGGTAGAATTCAGCTGTGAAGCCATCTGGTCCTGGGCTTTTGTTTCCTGGAAGATTTTTGACTACAGTTTCGATTTCCTTGCTTGTGATGGTTCTGTTAAGATCTTCTATTTCTTCCTGGTTCAGTTTTGGAAAGTTATACTTTTCTAAGAATTTGTCCATTTCATCCAAGTTGTCCATTTTATTGGCATAGAGCTGCTGGTAGTAGTCTCTTATGATCCTTTGGATTTCAGTGTTGTCTGTTGTGATCTCACCCTTTTCATTTCTTATTTTGTTAATTTGGTTCTTCTCTCTTTGTTTCTTAATGAGTCTTGCTAGTGGTTTGTCAATTTTGTTTATTTTTTCAAAAAACCAGCTTTTAGCTTTGTTGATTTTTGCTATGGTCTCTTTAGTTTCTTTTGCATTTATTTCTGCCCTAATTTTTAAGATTTCTTTTCTTCTGCTAACCCTGGAGCTCTTCATTTCTTCCTTCTCTAATTGCTTTAGGTGTAGAGTTAGGTTATTTATTTGGCTTTTTTCTTGTTTCTTGATGTAAGCCTGTAATGCTATGAACCTTCCCCTTAGCACTGCTTTTACAGTGTCCCATAGGTTTTGGGTTGTTGTGTTTTCATTTTCATTCATTTCTATACATATTTTGATTTCTTTTTTGATTTCTTCTATGATTTGTTTGTTATTCAGAAGCGTGTTATTTAGCCTCCATATGTTTGAATTTTTAACTATTTTTTTCCTGTAATTGAGATCTAATCTTACTGCACTGTGGTCAGAAAAGATGACTGGAATGATTTCAATTTTTCTGAATTTTCCCAGACCAGATTTATGGCCCAGGATGTGATCTATTCTGGAGAAGGTTCCGTGTGCACTTGAGAAAAAGGTGAAATTGATTGTTTTGGGGTGAAATGTCCTGTAGATATCAATTAGGTCTAGCTGGTCCATTGTATCATTTAAGGTTTGTGTTTCCTTGTTGATTTTCTGTTTAGTTGATCTATCCATAGTTGTGAGTGGGGTATTAAAGTCTCCCACTATTATTGTGTTACTATTAATTTCCTCTTTCATACTCATTAGCGTTTGCCGTACATATTGCGGTGCTCCTATGTTGGGTGCATATATATTTATAATTGTTATA
The DNA here is from genome assembly GCF_963930625.1 of Muntiacus reevesi. Taxonomy (NCBI): domain Eukaryota; kingdom Metazoa; phylum Chordata; class Mammalia; order Artiodactyla; family Cervidae; genus Muntiacus; species Muntiacus reevesi. Next base: position 36,784,518 of record NC_089249.1, on the reverse strand, counting down.
TCTTCTTCTTGGATTGATCCTTTGATCATTATGTAGTGTCCTTCTTTGTCTCTTTTCACATCCTTTATTTGAAAGTCTATTTTATCTGATATGAGTATTGCGACTCCTGCTTTCTTTTGGTCTCCATATACCATTTCTTTTATACATAATCCCAGTGTTCTTTCTACTCCAATCTGCTATCTCTTGGCTTTAAGATATTCTATCTCAAAGTTAAATGATTCTTGTTCTTAAAATTTGTGAAGCTGATTTTTTAAATCACTTTTTTAGTGCTAGGCAACAAAACCAAAAATATAAAAGATATCAAATTTAAAAACAAATTACAGCCCTACAATACTTAGGCCACCTGATGCAAACAGCCAACTCACTGAAAAAGACCCTGATGCTGGGAAAGACTGGAGGCAAAAGGAGAAGAGGGAGGCAGAGGATGAGATGGTTGGACGACATTATCAATTCGATGGACATGAATTTGGGCAAACTCTGGGAGATGGTGAGGGACAGGGAGGCCTGATATGCTGCAATCCATGGGGTTGCAAAGAATCAAACATGATTTAGCGACTGAACAACGATAGTCCTGTAACACACAGCATGATACCCTCTATCAGGCTTAAACTTGTCATTCACTGATTTGTTGTTTGACAATTTTGAGTGTTCACTATCAAACCAAGGTTAATTGCTGAATTTTTACTTTAATAGATGTGATGTATATAGCCAACTTATTATAACTTCCATTACAGAGAGATCCTTTGTGTCTGATAGACATTATTTATTTATCTAAGCAAATATTTGTGCTCTGTCACTCATAATTAAGTTTTTCCCAAAGGAACTCCAGCTGAGAACAGAAACCTTCCCATGAGAATCTGAAAGAGAATTTCCTTTTGCAAATCTGTGCAGTCTCATGGATTCTTGGATTTGTTTTCCTCATTCAATAATGACATTATTTAGCTATGCTCCATACAAGCTGCAGAGGGAACTGTATTGTGTTGTAGGAGTTTTTGAAAATGCAATCATAAAGGAACAACGTTGACAATTGTTTTTCTAAAGAGACTGTTTTTTACACATATTTCTGCTCTACATGGATACATTTTTAAAAACCATTTCTACCATTAGCCTGGTTCCCACGAGCCTGGATTTGTTCTCACTCTTCTCTGTCCCCCACATTTTAAACTGTCATAGTGACTATTTGGAGGATTAAAGTTAAGCAGTAGTTCTCCAGTAGACTTCAGACCTGGACAAGCCAGATGCTTCTCAGGGACTAGTTTCTGTGGATATGATTCACATTTCCACCTCCATCCCAACTAAGCATAGCGCTCATCCTGGGGTGCTCTATTTTTCAGTTATCAGTGACAACAAGTAAGCTTTAATATTTCAATCAAGTCTTGTTGAATCTGAATAGAATTAGCTCCTCTGTCCATGGAATTCTCCAGGCAAGAATACAGGAGTGTGCTGTCATTTCCTTCTCCAATGGATCTTTCTGATCCAGGGATTGAACTCGGATCTCCTGCACTGCAGGCAGACTCTTTACTGACTGAGCAACCAGGGAAGCCTTTAATTGATATACAGAAACAAAAGATGTTCAAAGATGTTCAGGATACCATAGATGGTAATAACCCTGGAGCTAATCAGTGATAATGAAAATGAATGAGAAATTCTGAGAAATATTTGTGAAAATGTGTTTGCAGAAAAAGAATGGATTAAGGATAATAAAAAAAAAAGCTTTCAAGTCTGTAATACCGGATACTAACTGCCTTGTTAACAGGAGTGGGAAAATCCTAGAAGAAAAGATCATTTAAATTCAAGATACATTCTATTTGAGAGTAAGCTGATTATCGCAATAGCCGTTCAACTTATTAAGTAAGAAATATATTGTACAAGATCTCAGTGATATTACTGAGCATTAAAAAAGGGAAAACAGAAGTGACTGGATATGAATGTGAAATAGTTTTTTAGATAGTCTCTATGGAGAGATGATTTATTTTTCAATGTTATATTTATTCTAAAATGTTCACGCAAAATGGTTCCACTTATAGTTCCTCTATATCCCTTATTTATTATCCCTTGAAGTCCTTTCCTTTCCAGGTTAGGTTCTGGTAAAATAGTTTTCTTCTAAGAGTAGGCCTTGTTAAGAAGAGAATGATCTGGCGTGTTTCAAAATGCTTCCTTGTCCTTTCTTCTTGCCATAAGTGTTTTGTTTCTGGTTTTTTTTTTTCTCTTGGATGCAGAGTGTAAGTACCTGATAGATCTTCTGAGAGTAAAACTCACAAAAGTATAGGGGCTTCCTTATGACTGAGTTCCCCTGGGTATTTCCACTCTCACTCTTGTCCACAGTGAGCTCTCACAATTCACTAGTTACAGTTCAGGTTTTTCCATCCAGGTTCTGGGCTCTACAGAGGTTCAGCTTGCTTGTTTCCATTTTGATAAGTTGTGATTCTCTTTGCCTGTCTCTTTAATTTTGGTGCATTGGTTTGCCCTGTGATGTTATTCTTCTGATGGATGTGAACATGTTGTTGATATTTTCATTTGTCTGGTTTGTTACTTGTTAGGAGTGATGATTTCTAACCTTCCTATGTACCTATCAGACATCTTAGGGCAAAAACATTGGTAACAGAAATCTACATAGTATGCTATATAAAATGGACAGGGCAATTATTATTATGAGTATTTTATGCATGCTAAGGAGATTCTGGGAAGGATTAAATAATTAGCCCATGATCACACCTCAAAATTCAGCAAATATATGTTTTCAACAAATTTTGCCATTAATATTACACTTGGGATTTTCTTAGAAAAGGGAATATACATTTATAAAGTTTTCAATATTTCATAAGCTGGAATACATATTTTTCAGATAGTTGCCATCTTGTAAGTCACCAATCAAGAATTCAAATGCATTTAACTATTAGGCAAATAAAACAAATGTGTGAAATGACATGAAATAGACTGAGATAAAGCAAAATGGGGTTCTGCCAGTGATGGTTAACTGAGGAGTGAATACCTACCCCCTTTAAAAGGCACTCAAGCACAAAATTAGAAAAAAAAAAAACAAACAAACTAAAGTTCTGTAGCTGAACTTGTGCTCCAAATCACCAGTTTTTAAAACCTTTCTAAGTAATCAAATTTTATTTTGGGGATGAAGTTTTTATTTTTAAAATGACACAAGACTTAATTAGATTATGAGTTTCAATCATTTTGAATGCATCCAAACAAAAGAAATCAAGATTTACATCCTCAAACTACTCCATTGGTTCAAATCCAGGACTAAAATATCTCACACAGAAAACCAAAATAGAAAATGAATACATTACCAAAAATAAAGTTGAAGGTAAATTATAAGACAAGCTAAAAATAGACCATATGGGAACCAAATATACTTATCATGAAAGAAATCTGATTATGGGACTAATACTCTTTTAAAATACTTTTGCTAGGTAAAACTATAATATGTATCAGTCTCTCAGTCTAACTGTCCAACTCTTTGGAGCCCGCCAAGCTCCTCTGTCCATGAGATTTTCCAGGCAAGAATACTGCAGTGGGTCGCCATTTCCTTCCCCAGGGGATATTCCCAACCCAAGAATCAAACTCAGGTCTCCCACATTCGCATAGACTCTTCTGAACCACCAGAAGAGCCCAAAAATATAATATGAACTTTTGCAAACCCTACATCTTTTAAACCTCACAATAATGATATCAGTGATATAATTCTTTTTCCTAATATTTAAAATCACATGGTATTACTATCATCAGTTTCTATTGTTCAAGTCATTTTTTTAGTTTATCCTCATCATACAAATGTTCACTGTTGTCAATTATACTTCAAATTTCTCCCATAGAATAAATTCCTTCTCCTGAAATTACATCCTTGTAAATCCTTTAGTGATAATCTAGTGGAAGTAAGTTCTATGCTTATTTTGTCTGAAATTGTCTTTATTTATCTCTTGTTGCTGAAAGAACATTTCTTTGAATATGTTGGTTGGTATGCATGTGCCCTCTGAAATGATAATACCGTTTTCTTTTGCCTTTCATTGTTGCTATCGCTACTGTCAGACTTTGAAGGTAATTTCTACTTGTTTTTTTACTTTTTTTCCTCTAGGATCTTTATCTTGCATTTGCTCTTTTCAATTTTATGATAATGTGTTTGTGCGTGTATTATGTTTAACTTCTTTTTGTTTAGGAGTTCTGTGATTTTGTTCAAATATATAAAGTCCTGAATCTAATATTTATTTAATTACAGCCTCTCGACTTTCTATCTTATTCTTCTCGAACTCAACTGAATATGTTAGCATTCTCTTTGGATGTACTATGACATTTAACCACCATTTCATATATTTCTTTTTTAATCTTTGCAGACCATACAGTATTCTATGTAGCTCTTTCAGATCTATATTCCACTGTCCTAATTTTGTCTTCAACTTTTATTTATCTAATTCATTAAAATACATGCAATATTAAACATAGATGACTTAAGACATATTAGTAAAGATACTACTTACAGGATTTAGGGAAAACAACAACGAATGGTGTAGCATCTTATGGGAAAAAAAAAAATCTGGGTACAGTTACTCCACCTAAACCCAAAGGCATAAGAAATAAGAGCAGTCATAAGAAGCTGGCAAGAAAGCTGCTAGTACAGCACTGCCTAACAAGATTTCTGATCTTTGTAGAATAATTTAGCCAAGCCAAAGTGACCCACCAGAAAGTGACACTGGACGGTCACCTTCCAATTTATTATAATTTACTACAATGGATCTTTCCTTTTCTCCTTTGCCTTTCACTTCTCTTCTTTTCACAGCTGTTTGTAAGGCCTCCTCAGACAACCACTTTGCCTTTTTGCATTTCTTTTCCATAGGGATGGTCTTGATCAATGTCTCCTGTACAATGTTACAAACCTCTGTCCATTGTTCTTTAGGCACTTTGTCTATCCGATCTAATCCCTTAAATCTATTTGTCACTTCCACTGTATAGTCCTAAGGGATTTGATTTAAGTCATACTTGAATGGTCTAGTGGCTTTCTCCACTTTCTTCAATTTCAGTCTGAATTTGGCAATAAGGAGTTCATGATCTGAGCCACAGTCTGCTCCTGGTCTTGTTTTTGTGGACTGTATAGAGCTTCTCCATCTTTGACTGCAAAGAATATAATCAATCTGATTTCAGGATTGACCATCTGGTGATGTCCACGTGTAGAGTCTTCTCTTGTGTTGTTGGAAGAGGGTGTTTGCTATGACCAGTGCGTTCTCTTGGCAAAACTATATTAGCCTTTGCCCCACTTCATCTTGTATTAAAAGGTCAAATTTGCCCATTACTCCAGGTATCTTTTGACTTCCTACTTTTGCACTCCAGTTCCCTATAATGAAAAGGACATCTTTTCTTGGGTGTTAGTTCTAGAAGGTCTTGTAGGTCTTCATAGAACTATTCAACTTCAACTTCTTCAGCATTATTGGTCAAAGCATAGACTTGGGTTACTATGATATTGAATGGTTTACCTTGGGAATGGACAGAGATCATTCTGTCATTTTTGAGACTACATCCAAGTACTGCATTTCAGACTCTTCTGTTGGCTCTGATGGCTACTCCATTTCTTCTACAGGATTCTTGCCCGTAGTAGTAGATATATGGTCATCTGAGTTAAATTCACCCATTCCAGTCCATTTTAGTTCACTGATTCCTAAAATGTCAGTGTTCACTCTTGCCATCTCCTGTTTGAGCACTTCCAATTTGCCTTGATTCATGGACTTAACATTCCAGGTTCCTATACAATATTGCTCTTTACAGCATCAGACTTTACTTCCATCACCAGTCATATCCACAACTGTGTGTTGTTTTTGCTTGGCTCCATCTCTTCATTCTTACTATAGCTATTTCTCCACTGATCTCCATGGGGCACTTACCAACCTGGGGAGTTCATCTTTCAGTGTCCCATCTTTTTGCCTTTTCATACTGTTCATGGGGTTCTCAGGCAAGAATACTGAAGTGGTTTTCCATTCCCTTCTCCAGTGGACCACATTTTGTCAGAACTCTCCACCATGACCCATCCATCATGGGCAGCCCTACAAGGCATGGTTCATAGTTTCATTGAGTTAGACAAGGCTGTGGTCCATGTGATCAGATTCGTTAGTTTTCTGTGATTGTGATTTTCTGTCTGCCCTCTGATGGAGAAGGATAAGAGGCTTATGGAAGCTTCCTGAAAGGAGAGACTTAAGGAGGGGGAAACTGTGTCTTATTCTGATGGATGGGGCCATGCTCAGTAAACCTTTAATCCACATTTGTTGACGGTGGGGCTGTGTTCCCTCCCTGTTATTTGATCAGAGGCCAAACTATGGTGGAGGTAATGAAGATAATGGCCACCTCCTTCAAAAGCTCCCATGCACTCAGGGCTACACTCAGTGCCCCCAACCCTGCAGCAGGCCACTGCTGACCCACGCTTCTGCCAGACTCCTGGACACTCACGGGCAAGTCTGGGTCACTGTCTTGTGGGGCCACTGCTCCTTTCTTCTGGGTCCTGGTGAGCACAAGGTTCTGTTTGTGCCTTCCGAGAGTCGTTTCCCCAGTCCTGTGTCTGTTCTGGCAGCTCTATGGTGGGTTAGTGGCCACCTCCTCCAAGAGGGCTTATGCCACACCGAGGTCCACTGCACCCCGAGCCCCTGCGGCAGGCCACTGCTGACCCGCACCTCCTCAGGAGACGCCCAAACACAGCTCTGTCCAGCCTCTGTGGGGTCTCTGGGTCCTGGTGCGCACAAGGTACGTTTGAGCCCTCTGAGTGTCTCTGGTGGGTATGGAATTTGATTCTAAATGCAGTTTCATCCCTCCTACCATCTTGCTGGGGCTTCTCCTTTGCCTTTGGACGTGGGGTGTCTCCTCAAACTCACTCCAGCACCACGTAGCTGCTGCTCCAGTGCCTACCATCTTGCTGGGCTTCTCTGCCCTTGGACATGGGGTATCTCCTCACAGTTGCTTCAATACCGTGCATCTGCTGCTCCAGCAGTGAGCAGCAGACGTGGGGGATCTCTTCACAGCTGGGTCAGTGCTGCACTGGAAGCAAAGGACAAAAGGAAAGATATACCCATTTGAGTAGAGTTCCAATGAATAGCGAGGAGAGATAGAAAAGCCTTCCTCAGTGATCAGTGCTAAGAAATAGAGGAAAACAATAGAATGGGAAAGACTAGAGGTCTCTTCAAGAAAATCAGATACCAAGGGAACATTTCATGCAAGTTCAGTTCAGTTCTGTTTAGTCACTCAGTCGTGTCCGATTCCTTGCAACCCCATGAATCGCAGCACGCCAGGCCTCCCTGTCCATCACCAATTCCCAGAGTTTACTCAAACTCATGTCCATCGAGTCTGTGATGCCATCCAGCCATCTTATCCTCTGTCGTCCCCTTCTCCTCCTGCCTTCAATCCGTTCCAGCATCAGGGTCTTTTCCAATGAGTCAACTCTTCGCATGAGGTGATCAAAGTATTGGAGTTTCAACTTCAACATCAGTCCTTGCAATGAACACCCAGGACTGATCTCCTTTAGGATAGACTGGTTGGATTTCCTTGCAGTCCAAGGGACTCTCAACAGTCTTCTCCAACACCACAGCTCAAAAGTATCAATTCTTCGGCACTCAGCTTTCTTCACAGCCCAACTCTCACATCCATACATGACCACTGGTAAAACCATGGCTTTGACTAGATGGACCTTTGTTGGCAAAGTAATGTTTCTGCTTTTTAATATGCTATCTAGGCTGCCTTTTAAGAAACCTATATGCAGGCCAGGAAGCAACAGTTAAAACTAAACATGGAACAACAAACTGGTTCCAACAGGAAAAGGAGTACACCAAGGCTGTGTATTGTCACCCTGCTTATTTAACTTACATGCAGAGTACATCATGAGAAACACTGGGCTGGAAGAAGCACAAGCTGGAATCAAGATTGCCGGGAGAAATATCAATAACCTCAGATATGCAGATGACACCACCTTTATGGCAGAAAGTGAAGAGGAACTAAAAAGTCTCTTGATGAAAGTGAAAGAGAAGAGTAAAAAAGTTGGCTTAAAGCTCAACATTCAGAAAACTAAGATCATGGCATCTGGTCCTATCACCTCATAGGAAATAGATGGGGAGACAGTGGAAACAGTGTCAGACTTTATTTTCTTGGGCTCCAAAATCACTGTAGATGGTGATTGTAGCCATGAAAATTTCATGCAAAGATGTGCACAATAAAGGACAGAAATGGTATGGACCTAAAAGAAGCAGAAGATACTAAGAAGAGGTGGCAATAATACACAGAAGAACTACACAAAAATGATCTTCATAATCCAGATAACCATGATGGTGTGATCATTCACCTAGAGCTGGACATCCTGGAATGCAAAGTTAAGTGGGCCTTAGGAAGCATCACTACAAACAAAGCTAGTGGAGGTGATGGAATTCAAGTTGAGCTATTTCAAATCCTAAAAGTTGATTCTGTGACAGTGATGCACTCAATATGCCAGCAAATTTGGAAAACTCATCAGTGGTCATAGGACTGGAAAAGGTCAGTTCCAATCCCAAAGAAAGGTAATGTCAAAGAATGTTCATACTATCACACAATCACACTCATCTCACACCCTAGCAAAGTAATGTGCAAAATTCTCCAAGCCAGGCTTCCACAATACGTGAACCGTGAACTCCCCAATGTTGAAGCTGGTTTTATAAAAGGCAGAGGAACCAGAGATTAAATGCCAACATCCGCTGGATCATTGAAAAAGCAAGAGAGTTCCAGAGAAACATTTATTTCTGCTTTATTGACTATGCCAAAGCCTTTGACTATGTAGATCACAACAAACTGGAAAATTCTGAAAGAAATGGAAATACCAGACCACCTGACCTGCCTCCTGAGAAATCTGTATGCAGGTCAAGAAGCAATAGTTAGAACTGGATTTGGAATGACAGACTGGTTCCAAATCAGGAAAGGAGTATGTCAACGCTGTATATTGGCACGCTGCTTATTTAACTTATATTCAGAGTACATCTGGAGAAATGCTGGACTAGATGAAACACAAACTGGAATCAAGATGGCCGGGAAAAATATCAATAACCTCACATATGCAAATGACACCACCCTTACAGCAGAAAGCAAAAAGAACTAAAGAGCCACTTGATGAAAGTGAAAGAGAAAAGTGAAAAGTTGGCTTAAAACTCAACACTCAGAAAACTAAGATCATGGCATCTGGTCCCATCACTTCATGGTAAATAGATGGGGAAACAGTAGGAACAGTGGTTGACTTTATTTTTTTTAGCTCCAAAATCCCTTCAGATGGTGACCGCAGCCATGAAATTAAAGGACGCTTATTCCTTGGAAGGTAAGTTATGATCAACCTAGACAGCTTATTAAGATAGAGAGACATTTTTTTGCCAACAGAGGTCCACCTAGTCAAAACTGTAGTTTTTCCAGCAGTCATGTATGGATGTGAGAGTTGGACTATAAAGAAAACTGAGCACTGAAGAATTGATGCTTTTGAACTGTGGTTTTGGAAAGACTCTTGAGAGTTCATTGGACAGCAAGGAGATCCAACTAGTCCATCCTAAAGGAAATCAGTCTTGAATATTCATTGGAAGGACTGATGCTGAAACTTAAACTCCAATACTTTGGCCACCTGATGCAAAGAACTAACTTGTTTGAAAAGACCCTCATACTGGGAAAGATTGAAGGCAGGAGGAGAAGGGGATAACAGAAGGTGAGATGGTTAGATGACATCACCAACTCAATGCACATGAGGTTGAGTAAACTCTGAGGGCTAGTGATGGATAGGAGGACTGAAGTGCTGCAGTCCATGGGGTCACAAAGAGTCGGACACAACTGAGCGACTGTTTCTTTGTCATTTTCAAAGAAATAGAAAAAATAAGAATAAAAAACAAGTGCTGCCATTGTTATTTTATGACAAAATGCTTCTTCAGAAATGTATTAGTCATTCACACAGAGATCTGATATACTCCTATTATTGTCACTCACCTCTGAAATCAAGAGGTTCATTAAAGTACTGAAGTAAAGTATATTTTAATCTTACTCATTAAGGCATTCAGTTTTGGAAAGAATGTGGTCAAATTTTCTTCTGCAGAAAAATAAAAGTCTAATACCTGTTCTACTTTTATTTTTTATTCATCCCTTCCGTTGTAATTATCATCATTGTGATCATCATCAAAAGCTCTGTGTGTGACTGAATTTAAAGTTAAGAGAAGTATTTCAATATTTTTTTCTATGTAAGACTATTAGAATAATGACAGACCCCAAAATTATGATAATTAATTCTATTCTCTGACTTAAATTCTAGTTTGTGGCAGCACACTAGTTTAAAAGTGTAATCCTTAAATATTTTCTGTGCAGTATCATAAAGCCTAAGATATGGACTTAGGAAATTGATTGCTCTTTCCTTCTTCTCTTAGTCATTTTAACTTATATCCAAATAATTCAAATGTATCTATGAAGAGATTTACATACATTTAGATCTAATACTACTTAGACTTAGTTGATCTTATAAAAAAAAAAAAAAAAAACCAACTTAGAGCCCAGTAAATTAGTCTTTATATTTTGCTATTCAAATGTTTTGTAATTTTTAGAGTTTAGTTTATATTGAGTATTTTAACTTAATTTTGTAAGATTAGAGGACTAAAAGCCTATGGTTTTTAACAGGAGTCATTTGTCATTGTGCTCAGTCTTGTCCAACTCTTTATGGCCCCATGGCCTGTAGCCTGCCATGTTACTCCACCCATGGAATTTTCCAGGCAAGAATACTGGAGTGGGTTGCTATTCCCTACTCCAGGGACTCTTCCCAACCATAGATCAAACCTGGGTCGCTTGCATCTCCTGCATTGGCAGGCCATTCTTTACCACTAGTGCCACCTGGAAAGTCCCCATTCCAGCTTAGTACAGGCTTCCCAGGTGGCTCAGATTCAAAAGAATCCACCTGCCAATGCAGGAGATACAAGAGATACAGATTCAATCCCTGGGGTGGGAAGATCCCCTGGAGGAGGAAATGGCAACCCACTCCAGTGTTCTTGCTTAGAAAATTCCATGGACAGAGGAGCCTGGCAGGTTACTGTCCATGAGATCGCAGTCAGACAAGACTGAGCACATACACACATCTCTGACACACACACAGGAGAGCCAAAGAATATGTGTAAATTCCAGAATCCATTGTTTTAAAGACTAATTATAAACATTTCTAATACTTACTTATACCTTCCCATTTTTCCTGCCTATCTTGTATCAGGCCTCCCACTTCCTTTTTCCTGTAAACTGCTGACTTTTTAAAAACACCTCTGCTTCTGGCCTTAGCTCTGATATGTGTAATTTCTAATCCAGTTTTCACCTTCTCTATTCAGAGCATGTTTATATTTGAGCCAAATTCCCAATTAATTCGTATACCAGATTTGGCTGTTGGCAAGTCTCATGAGTTCTTCTTAATGTGACTTCTGCAAACACAGATCACCATGTTTAGAACCAAAATCTCTCCCAGCTTTAAGTCTAGCAGATTCAGACTCCTAACATTATCAAGTCCTCTATTTTGTAGATTGACAAGACTTGGAAAACAAATAAAAACCATTAATGTCATTTCAAATGAGCAACTTGTCTGTTCTACAGAAAGTATATGATCTGTGGGTAGAAAATGTCCTTTTAAGTAGTTTACAGAAAATACGCTGGTGAAGTTGACCTTTTCTACAACAGGGCAGTCTAAAGAGTATGTTGTGGTTCATAAAATGACCTCTGAGACAATTGAAGATTCAACAAAAGTGTATAGAGATTAAGAATGTACATATATGTATAAGTGAGTCACTTTGATGTAGAGCAGTAATTAACACAACATTGTAATTAAACTGCATTTCAATAAAAAATTTTTAAAAAAAGAATTGGAAGTAAAAAATATCCTGTATATACTATATCTCTTGAAATTTCTATCACATGACTATGAAACATAAACTAGAAATCAATAAACTCTTTTCTGCAAAATAAAGTGTAGAGGTTAAGAGATTAAATGTAATTCTCAGCATCTACCAATTATAATTATATAAACTTGGAAATTTTTCTTAACCTTTTTTTGTGTCAGTTTCACATATAAAGGGGGGCATAATAAGATTAATTCTGTCAAGGGACAGATACTGGAATAAATTAATGCATAAAAGTAAGCACTGAAGAAGTGCAACCTCATTATGATTTCACAATTCTTTTTTCTTAGTTTAGAAAACATGATTCTCCAAGCCTCCAGTTTCCTACGATAGGCCGAGAGATTTTCCTGTTCTTCTAGTCTTTCAGCTAAGGGCAAAAATATATCAAAAGACAATTACAAACAAACATTCACTCTGAGTTCTGGATTCTGAGTGTTTCTACAGGATCTACTCATATATTTAAAATGACAAAAGATAGGGATAACACATCTGTGTCCTCTGATCCCAATGACAGAATAATAAATGCAACTTTTGCTGGCTTTTGGGTTAAAGGTCTTATAAATTTCCATGCAGTACATTTACTATCTCAAGCCAAGATTATACCTGGAAAAATTATTTTCTCTTAAGTAGGGATCCAACCACCTAGGTGCACCTAAACATTGCTAAAGTGCAGTTCCCAGGGCTACAACCCAACCTACTCAATAAGAATTTCTGTGAAGGTTGGCCTGCAGGAATCTCTTTTTACCCCTAGGGATTGGGACACACAGTTTTAAGGGTACTAGACTGCTGTGGTCCTCTTTGCAAAGCAATAAAGCTATTCTTTTCTACTTTATCCCCATCCCTTCAAATGCATTTTAGCATGTACTGTAGGTGATCCTGAAGCAGATGGTAGTGGCTACAACACAATTGGAAAACATTTCTCAAGGTGCTATAACACCTTGAGAAGGCCCAGGTAAATGAGATGTTTATGCAGACCTAATGAGGCTAATTTATCCAATTAATGCATCTTAAACAGAGATGGGTCCACCATTTATATATGCTTGCCACTTCCCAAAGTAATGTCTGTCCAAGTGTACTCTGTAGTCAGAAGACAATGCGTCTGTTTGATGGAGCAGGATGTTCCTCAGTGGTACTTTATACAGTGAGAATGGGAGAGATGGCATGATGGGTTATTCTGCATATTTGGTTTGTCTGAGGAATTGAGAATTCACATTACTTGATATAGTAAATCAAGACAGAGAATTTATATTTGATGACATACAAATAGACATGGGTCAGACCATGGAATAACATAGGTTATTACATATATGACATGTGTAATAATGTAAATAATGTGTAATAAAGTAAAACAGCTACAAATTCACATACAGAAAAGTATATTCTAAAATCCATAAGGTTTTATCATAATTTAAAAATGATATATGATTTGACTTTCTAATACTGACTCTTGCCCTCTGATGTGAAGACACTCTTCTTGTATTAGCAGAAGGTCATCTTAAAATCTCAGCATTTCTATCCTAATGATAGAACAGAGGTTGAAAAGTCTGAGACTATTTGTGACTTAACTGTTTCTACTTTTAGAGCAGGACTGACCTTTCTCAGGCACAGGATTTGAAGGGACATTCACATGACTTTTGGAGACTTTAAAAGAGGAACTTTCACCCTTGAGCTTAATGTGATTAATGCCCATATATTTCATATTTTATAGCTGTGGTGCATGGCTATGATGAAAATCAATGTTAAAAGAATGTTCTTTTCGAAAAGTTCCACAAACAAAATATCTATTATGGGAATATGAGACTGGTGAAGCAAAAACTGTTTAACTAGAAATTATCATTGCTATTATATATTCATTTTGTGTATGTGTGTCTCTCATCCTTTGTTGAAATCTAAAAATGTATGTGCAAGAAGAGTGATTTTTAACATGAACCAGCATATGTTGAAAGAACACTGTGAAGACTATGCATTTCTTCTTTTATTTTTTTTTTTTAAATTTTATTTTATTAGTTGGAGGCCAATTACTTCACAACATTTCAGTGGGTTTTGTATAGCCACTATGGAAAACAGTGTGGAGATTTCTTAAAAAACTGGAAATAGAACTGCCATATGACCCAGCAATACCACTTCTGGGCATACACACCGAGGAATCCAGATCTGAAAGAGACACGTGCACCCCAATGTTCATCACAGCACTGTTTATAATAGCCAGGAAATGGAAGCAGCCTAGATGCCCATCAGCAGATGAATGGATACGGAAGCTGTGGTACATATACACCATGGAATATTACTCAGCATTTCTTCTTTTAAAAAAGAGCAAGAATATTTCTTCAGTTGAAATTTTAGTACCTATCAAGTTCAAGTCCTTCATATTCACCCTGGTCCACCCAGATATGGGCTTCTCACGAGCTCACAGATGTGAAGAACAGACTGGTGGTTCCCAGAGACAAGGAATGGAGGGTGAAGAAAGTGGGTGGGGGTGGGTCAAAGGTACAAATTTTCAGTAATAAGTTAAATAAGTCATGGGAATGTGTTATATTTTTGAAATTCCATAAGAGTAGATTTTTAAAATCCTCACCATAGGAAAAAATACACAATACATATGGGGATGAATACTAATTAGACTAATAGAATATTAGACACACTATATATGAATACTGGATCATTATGTTGTACATTTGAAACTAATATAGCTCAGTTGGTAAAGAATCTGCCTGTGATGCAGGAGACCCCCCCCCCCCCAGTTCAATTCCTGGGTCAGGAAGATTTGCTGGAGAAAGGGATATGCTACCCACTCCAGTATTTTTGGGCTTCCCTTGTGATTCAGCTGATAATCTGCCTGCAATGCAGGAGACCTGTGTTCAATCTCTGGGTTGGGAATATTTCCTGGAGAAGGGAAAGGCTAGCCACTCCATTATTCTGGCCTGGAGAATTCCATGAACTGTGGAGTCAGTCTATTGGGTAGCAAAGAGTTGGACATGACTGAGCAACTTTCACTTCACTTCATAAAGTTCTCTCAGTTTAGTCGCTCAGTTGTGTCCGACTCTTTGCGACCCCATGAATCACAGCAGACCAGACCTCCCTGTCCAACACCAACTCTCTGAGTTTACCCAAACTCATGTCCATGGAGTCGGTGATGCCATCCAGCCATCTCAACCTCTGTCGTCCCCTTCTCCTCCTGCGCCCGATCCCTCCCAGCATCAGGGTCTTTCCCAATGTGTCAAC
Source organism: Muntiacus reevesi (assembly GCF_963930625.1). NCBI lineage: Eukaryota > Metazoa > Chordata > Mammalia > Artiodactyla > Cervidae > Muntiacus > Muntiacus reevesi. Next base: position 36,769,402 of record NC_089249.1, on the reverse strand, counting down.
TCTTCACATGAGGTGGCCAAAGTATTGGAGTTTTAGCTTCAGTATCAGTCCTTCCAATGAACACCCAGGACTGATCTCCTTTAGGATGAACTGGTTGGATCTCCTTGCAGTCCAAGGGACTCTCAAGAGTCTTCTCCAACACCACAATTCAAAAGTATCAATTCTTCGGCACTCAGCTTTCTTCACAGTCCAGCTCTCACATCCATACATGACCACTGGAAAAACCATAGCCTTGACTAGACGGACCTTTGTTGGCAAAGTAATGTCTCTGCTTTTTAATATGCTATCTAGGTTGGTCATAACTTTCCTTCCAAGGAGTAAGAGTCTTTTAATTTCATGGCTGAAATCGCCATCTGCAGGGATTTTGGAGCCCAAAAAAATAGTCTGACACTGTTTCTACTGCTTCCCCATCTATTTGCCATGAAGTGATGGGATTGGATGCCATGATCTTAGTTTTCTTAAAGTTGAGCTTTAAGCCACCTTTTTCACTCTCCTCTTTCACTTTCATCAAGAGACCTTTTAGTTCCTCTTCACTTCCTGCTATAAGGGTGGTGTCATCTGCATACCTGAGGTTATTGATATTTCTCCCAGCAATCTTGATTCCAGCTTGTGCTTCTTCCAGCCCAGCATTTCTCATGATGTACTCTGCGTATAAGTCAAATAAACAAGGTGACAATTTACAGCCTTGACGTACTCCTTTTCCTATTTGGAACCAGTCTGTTGTTCTATGTCCAGTTCTAACTGTTGCTTCCTGACCTGCATATAGGTTTCTCAAGAGGCAGGTTAGGGGGTCTGGTATTCCCATCTCTTTCAGAATTTTCCACAGTTTATTGTGATCCACACAGTCAAAGGCTTTGGAATAGTCAATAAAGCAGAAATAGGTGTTTTTCTGGAACTCTCTTGCTTTTTTGATGATCCAGCGGATGGTGGCAATTAGATCTCTGGTTCCTCTGCCTTTTCTAAAACCAGCTTGAACATCAGTAAGTTCACTGTTCACTTATTGCTGAAGCCTGGCTTGGAGAATTTTGAGCATTACTTTACTAGCATGTGAGATGAGTGCAATTGTGCAGTACTTTGAGCATTCTTTGGGGTTGCCTTTCTTTGCGATTGGAATGAAAATTGACCTTTTCCAGTCCTGTGGCCACTGCTGAGTTTTCCAAATTTGCTGGCGTATTGAGTGCAGCACTTGCACAGCCTCATTTTTTAGGATTTGAAATAGCTTAACTCGAATTCCATCACCTCCACTAACTTTGTTCGTAGTGATGCTTTCTAAGGCCCACTTGACTTCACATTCTCAGATGTCTGGCTCTAGGTGAGTGATCATACCATTGTGATTATCTGGGTCGTGAAGATCTTTTTTGTACAGTTCTTCTGTGTATTCTTGCCACCTCTTCTTAACATCTTCTGCTTCTGTTAGGTCCATGCCATTTCTGTCCTTTATCGAACCCATCTTCACATGGAATGTTCCTTTGATTTCTCTAATTTTCTTGAAGAGATCTTTAGTCTTTCCCATTCTGTTGTTTTCCTCTATTTCTTTGCATCGATCGTAAAGTTACACATCAATTATACCTCAAAAAAGTTCATCCTTCAATTATATCATTAATCATATACTGCCTTGACTATTACTCTGAATTTATTTCATGTACTGAACCTTCTACTACAAAAATCCAGCCTTGCATTAATATGGTTCAAAGAATAGATAGATAGATAGATAGATGTCCATATATGTATATCAGTTCAGTTCAGTTCAATTGCTCAGTCGTGTCCGACTCTTAGCAACCCCATGGACTGCAGCACACCAGGCCTCCAGATCCATCACCAACTCCTGGAGTTTACTCAAACTCATGTCCATGAGTCGGTGATGCCATCCAACCATCTCATCCTCTGTCATCCCCGTCTCCTCCCCTCTTCAATCTTTCCTGGCATCAGGGTCTTTTCAAATGAGTCAGTTCTTCACACTAGGTGGCCAAAGTATTGGTGTCTCAGCTACAGCATCAGTCTTTCCAATGACTATTCAGGACTGATTTCCTTTAGGATAGACTGGTTGAATCTCCTTGCTGTCCAAGGAACCCTCAAGGGTCTTCTCCAACACCTCAGTTTAAAAGCATCAATTCTTTGGCACTCAGCTTTCTTTATAGTTCAACTCTCACATCCATGCATGACTACTGAAAAAACCATAGCTTTGACTAGGCAGACCTTTGTCAGCAAAGTAATGTCTCTGCTTTTAATATGCTGTCTAGGTTGGTCATAACTTTTCTTCCAAGGAGCAAGTGTCTTTTAATTTCATGGCTGCAGTCACCATCTGCTGTGATTCTGCAGCCCCCCAAAATAAAGTCTGTCACTGTTTCCACTGTTTCCCATCCACTTGCCATGAAATGATGGGACCAGATGCCATGATCTTAGTTTTCTGAATGTTAGTTTTAAGCCAACTTTTCCACTCTCCTCTTTCACTTTCATCAAGAGACCTATATATAAACATAATCTTTGCAAGATTGAAAGATGGACAATAAAGTAATCTTAAGGAGAAGCATATGAATAGGCCTCTGAGACTGAATATAGTATATAAGGATATTTGTGTCCCACAATATGCTGACCAGAAAGCATCCATGAAGAGGATACTCTTAATAATTAAGATGACCCATCCTATGAAATTCTGTCAGGTGCCCTCCTATATGCTTATAAAGTGTCCATGATAGCAGGGAGAAAGGCAATGCATGCCCTCTAAGTGTACAGTATCCTTCACCAAGGCTGATCTTCCATCTATCACTATTAAGGATCCAACTGACAAGTGCAAAAACAAATTCTGACTCTTTGATCTGGCACAATACCCTGGCAGTACCAGCCATGGTGGCAGGCTTTTTCTACCATCCTCTAGCATTATGGAAGGAGTAGTGATCGATCCTCCGATGAATAGATTCACATACCAGATTACTACTCGGGTTTGCCTTTCTAGTCTGAAATGTTTCTGTCGCCACCATCATTCATGCTTTATCTGCCCTTTTGACATTTCACACATCATCATGGGATTCAGTTCGTGGCAAAGGATAACCTACTGGAGGCTCAATGGTAAAACTCACCTGGGATATACAAACTGGGATGCTGTTCTGTGAGATGTGGTATATTCATCCTAGCAGAGGTCACAAATGGTGTCTTCTACTCTAGAGCCATCTACTCACTAACAAAGGAACAGAAAAGAAAATGTCCCCCTCACTGGAAGCAAACATATCACTTTCCCGTATCTGTAAACTTGATCAGTTGTTTGGGAGGTTTTAGTGGAGGAACAATAATATTGGCTGATGAGACTGACTCTAAATTCTCATAGCCAATTGAGCCACTGTTACTCAATGAGGATAAGGAGAATATAGTGAAGACCAGACATTATCACTGACGCACTGCTTGAAAATGAAAGTGAAGTCGCTCAGTCGTGTTCACTCTTTGCAACCCCATGGACTGTAGCATACCAGGTTCCTCCATCCATGGGATTTTCCAGGCAAGAGTACTGGAGTGGGTTGTCATTTCCTTCTGCAGGAGATCTCCCCGACCCAGGGACTGAACCCGGGTCTCCCTCATTGTAGGCACTGCTTCATATTCCTTTTAAGTGAATGCTAGTACACTGGAAATTTTTACATGACAACTTAATAGAAGCATGATCACCAAGAATTCCGTTTATGTAAATACACAGGTTTTGATCACTTCATGGAAGAAGAATCTTATATAAATGAGATCCTGATAAAAAGCAATCATCAATCACAAGCACTGAATATAATTATTTTGTTTTTACTCATTACAATCTTAATTGGCCAGAAAGTTGTTTTAATTCACATTTTTTCATGCATTTTAACAGCAATAAAATATTTTGCCATCAGAAGATTAGACATATGATTACATAGATACCCATGTAATCATTTATGAGTTTTATACCTTTGACTCTTAGTCCATTTGAAATTTGATGCTTGAGGTGTCTTCAAATTTGAAGTTTGAAGTGTCTATATGTTTCTGCCTCAATAATTAATAATCTTACCAACCATAATTGAATGGTTTTAAATTTATTTATTTTAATTATAATGTATAATGAATGATTTCTCAGATGGGTGAAGCATAATCTTTACAACTTACAAACTTATTTTGTATGAAACAAAACAAATACATTTTATTTCAACTGCTGATGATGTAATTTCTTTTCATATAGAACCCTTTTAGAGGAGGAGCACATACACATAAGTTAATAAAATGATGTAGGAAGTTTTCTGGTTAAAAGCCAGAACTAGTGAACATTTTATCACGTGCATGTGTGCCCAGTTGCATCCATCTCTTTGCAACCCTCTGTACTGTAGCCCACCAGCCTCCTCTAGTCCATGGGATTCTCTAGGCAAAAATACTGGAGTGGGTTGCAGTGCCCTCCTCCAGGGGAATCTTCTTCACTCAGAAATCAAACCCATGTCTCTTGCACTCCTGCACTGCAGGTGGATTCTTTACCTGCTGAGCCACCTAGGAAGCCCCCATTTTATCACAGTTCAGTATTTTTAATTCCTTTTTTTCCCTTCCTCCACTTGCACGTGCCCCTTGCAAATTTGCCATTTCTCTTGTTCATTCTATTCCTTCTCTATGTTGCTCATTAAAATGTTACAGTCTGTAACCCAGTATTGTTCCCAAATTACAAGACTTTTATCATTTAGGTATAAGTAATTGATTTGCTACACAGCTGGTTTCCAGCATGATCTAACTGCTTTTGTGATATGTCTCAGACACCTCATGCCACACAGAGCATTGCTCAGCTTTTCCCATAAGTAAATTATATTATTTGGAGATGAACTTCTTTTATAACATGTATCTGGAAAGATTCAGCTCATTTAGTAAGATATTTAACAGCAAATTACACTGAAAATGTACCTACAATCACTAAATATTTTATATTATGTCTATCATATCCCTGATTTATTTGTTTTTTATCATATATTTCTACAACATAACTTTATGAGAACTGTTTTAAATGTTCATACGAAATTTTATGCCTTTATTTTAGTGATTTCTTTCTAATTTCAATTGTAATGTACTACTCAAAATTTGTTATCAAAGAAGCTTAATTGAGCTGTCCTTTTTGTTTGTTTTCATGGTTGTGAAAGTGAAAATGAAGTCGCTCAGTTGAGTCCGACTCTTTGCGATCCCATGCCTACCAGGATCCTCCATCCATGGGATTTTCCAGGCAAGAGTACTGGAGTGGGTTGCCATTTCCTTCTCCAGAGGATCCTCCCAACCCAGGAATCGAACCTGTGTTTCCCTCATTGTAGGCAGATGCTTTTCTGTCTGAGCCACCATGGGTTTGCATGGTTAGTTTATTGTTATTAATATATGCCATATCACTTAAAGTCCATTTTGGAAAATTAGTTAATTGGTTTTAGCTTCACATCTTGCATTATTTTCAAGAGATCAAAATTTTGTCATCTTACTTTAGATCATGTTTAAATTTCAAGCTACTGCCATAATTAATTAAATGTTGGCATGTGTGAGTGAAACACTTCATTTTAATTTTATGAAGTATTTTGGGAAAAAAATACATAGGCAAAGAGTAACAATAAAATCAAGTAATGGCTCTACTGGAAGTTTAACATAATTATATCCATCTTTCCTTTCAGAAATTGAGTTTTGGTGAAAAATAATTGTGTTTACTACCTCCATTACTTTGTATTCACAAAAACAGAGACATTACTTTGCCAACAAAGATTCGTCTAGTCAAAGCTATGGTTTTTCCAGTAATCATGTATGGATGTGAGAGCCGGACTATAAAGAAAGCTGAGTGCCAAAGAATTGGTGCTTTTGAACTGTGGTGTTGGAAAAGATTCTTGAGAATCCCTTGGACTACAAGGAGATCCAACCAGTCCACTCTAAAGGAAATCAGTCCTGAATATTCATTGGAAGTACTGATGCTGAAACTGAGAAGCCAATATTTTGGCTACCTGATGTGAAGAACTGACTCATTTGAAAAGACCCTGACACTGGGGAAGATTGAAGGTGGGAGGAGAAGGGATGACAGAGGATGAGATGGTTGGATGGCATCACTGACTCAATGGACATGAGTTTGAGTAAGCTCTGGGAGTTGGTGATGAACAGGGAAGGGCATGCTGTAGTCCATGGGGTCACAAAGAGTTGGGCATGACTGAATGACTGAACTGACTAATGAAATAATCAAGCAGAGATACGGAGAGGTTGGGAACTGTGAACCTGACACTGCTGCAGGAAAAACAAAACCCACCTACAGAAATTTTAAAACCTATGTATGTAAACACTAATACCTTTAACCCAAGTTTAAATAGGCATGTATGTTATTTGCTTACATACTAACCTTTCCTACCCTATCAATGCGAACATGTGAAACATTTGCCTATAAATTACAAGAAGTTGTAATTCCTTATATAGGAACCACATATTGTTGCATTTTCAGTATATAATCACTTAAAATATGTTTTTAAAGTTCTCAGAAGTGTAAAAATGCCAGAACTATGTATAGCAATAGAAGAAATTAGATACTAACTGAGTATTGTAAACAGTCAAATAGGGGAACTAAAATGGGACTATAACTACAAAGATGGATCATGAATACTGATGAAAGACAAGCATATTCAGAAGTTAGTAAGAAAAGCAAACCGGCCAGGACTAGATCAGGACTAATCAAGCTCTAGAAGTGTCACATGAGAAAAGTTCAGTGGAGTGTAATCACCAGGAAGGAGCATAGAATATTTGTGCATTATGTATCTAAAGATACTGGGACAAATTTTAGAAACATTAAATGTGCAAAGTGCAGCCATGATTGAAAGAATTCAATCAAGCCACATTCTATAACATTTGCTCTATTTTAAAAAAGCTTAAGGACTTTCCTGGTGGCTCAGTAGTAAAGAACCTGCCTTCCAATGCAGAAGACATGGATTTGATCCCTGGTTCAGGAAGATCCCCCAGAGAAGGAAACAGCAACTCACTTCAGTATTCTTGCCTGGGAAATCCCATGGACAGAGGAAGCGAGTGGGCTACAGTCCATGGGGTCCCAAGAGTCAGATACAACTTAGCGACTAAACAACCACCACCACCAAGGGAGATATATGAGAAGCAAAAAGTATAGAGAACATACATGAGAATACCAATTTGGAAAAAAAATTTACATGAACAGATAAAAAGGTTAAACCAAACCCTGAAAATATCCCTTATGTCAAATGCAAAGCTTACTAACACAGTTTGAAATCTGCTGAGAATGGTATAAGTTTCCCAGTATATATCTACTTATAATTTATGAAAACAGAAAATATGGGCTACCCAAGGCAAACATATGTTCAGCATGATTATAAAGCAGACTGTTATTGATATTGATGGACTCACCTCTTTTGAAGTCTCCTTTAGGACAACAAAGAAACCTAAAAAGTGTCATCATCTGTATTGTCTTATGTAGGTTACATTTCTTTTTAAATTACATTCATGCTTAGAGAACATTTTGCAAATTATTTTAAATCAAGTCGCTGAATATCTAATTGCCCTCTAGAGCAGTCTAACATTGATCTCATGATCAATGGTGATTGTGCTGTGCTATTTTTTTCACTTTTTATTCAATGAAAAATGATTTTGTGAGTTTAATATACAATGGTTTAAGCAGTTTATTGTGTCAATATGAGCAAGAGATTTAAAAAAGATAAAATCTACTGACTGAATTAATATCAGGCACTATTTCTCCAGCTGTGATTATTATTAATAAAACAAAATAATATTCTGGTTTATGTGTCATGAAACGGTAATACATAGCAAAATAGAAGTAAAAGGACCATTTTAAAATTTTAAGATGTATAAGATGTAGTTTGAGAGAGAACATATGGACTCAAAAATGAAAGGAAATTCCAGGGCCCAGGATCTATAATTATAGTGAATACACTGATATCAAGATGTGTGTGTGTGTGCGCGCACACACGTGTGTCTTGGAGAGTTGCTAGGAAAGATTTCCCTGAGTTGGTATTCGAAATGGGTGGTTTTATTTATCTGAATGACAGTGTGAAATTGCAAAGTTTTCCTAAAAAAAAAAAAAGAGAGAGACAGCAAAAGTAAAGGCTCTTGGCTCTGAGGCAGTATGGTATGTCTGGGCACAGACGATTTTTTTTTAATTGGAGTATAGTGGTTTGACAATGTTGTGATAGTTTCTGCCGTACAAAGAAGTGAATCAGCCATATTCCCCGACTCTTGGACCTCCCTCCACCCCCTGGGTGAGATGGCCTCTAGGTTATCACAGAGCATCAGTCTGAGCTCCCTGTGATATACAGCAGGTTCCCACTAGCTTTCCATTTTCTACACGGTCCTATGGGTATGTCGATCCTCATCTCCCAATTCATCCCACACTCCCCATCCTCCGCTGTGCTATTCTCTCCGTGTCCGATCTCTACATCTGTGCCTCTATTCCTGCCCTACAAACAGGTTTATCCACACCATTTTTTTTTTAGACTTCACATTTATGCGATGATATGCTTTTTTTTTTTTTTCTCTTTCTGATTTACTTCACTCTGTATGCCAGTCTTTAGGTTCATCCATGTATCCACAAATGACTCAGTTTCATTCCTTTTTATGTGAGCATGGGTGATTTTGTGCTGTCAAAAAGCAAGGGATAAAAGAGTTGCTCAGGAATTTAGAATTTGGAAGGATCTGGAGAAGTAATAATTTTAAACATGGGAGTAATTTGCTTATGTTTGCTTGCAGAGCCACAATTCTGGCATGGATATAGATTTACCAATTCTGCAAATTAGAATTATTCAACTTTCCATTGATAAAACTACAATATCCAATAACAAATACTAAGAATAATTATTTAAACACGTTGCTAACTTAATGAAAGCAATCATTTGGAAAGGAACAAAAAGGAAATCGCAGAGATAACCTAGTTCTGGTTCCAGCATGAGTCCTGAAAGTACTCACCAGAATACTGGGACCCTGAGTTGCCACCTAGATGACAGCAAGGCACAAAGAACAGGATATAAAGATAGGACCTCTGCTTCTGTGTATGATGCAGTAGCCTGAATCTAATCTAACTGACTCTCAATTGTTAACAGTTAGAGAAGCAGGGGGGTGGGGGATAAACTACCTGATGCCCCTGGAACACAAGCAACACACTCAGGAACTGAGGGACTATTGTGATTCTTGAAACAAGGGTCACACACAAGGTGGGCTCCCACTGGCCTGACTGTGTCCAGGAAGCCATTCCTCAGATTGCTGTATTGCAGTGGCACAGGGCCAAACATAAGGAAGTCTTCTTAGGGGAAAGGCTGTGTTGGACCCCATAAAGTGATTAGACAAGATTAACTTGTACCACCACTGAGTATGCTGACAGTTTTACTTTGATTTTGCTTTTCAATTTTCACAGTAATGCTGTACAAATAGACTCCCTGTCTCCATATATTTATGGAGAGAGAGAGAGAGAGAGATTTTTTAATACTAATGAGGGTTAAGGATTTTTTATACTAACAAGGAATACAAAATAATCTTATTTTGTTAAAATAAGGAGACACTGCTTAACATGACTTACTCCAGTCCAAAATTTCCTCTTACCCAACTCCCTTTAAACTCATTTTGGGTCTAATTGTCAGAAAAATGCATATGAAAGAAATCCAGAACAAATTTGGTCTTCTTATCTAGCTGCCTTAAATTACCTTTGAATCAATATGGGAAAAAATCACAGAAAAGAAGAGAGATGGCCTTATGATGACCAATAAAGATAATTTCAGTATGTGTTAATATTTATTATTGTGAAAACTTGTGATCATTTAATTAAGTTGCCTTATCTTTTGCCTTAAATTCTTTAAAAAAATATTAATTCAGCCAAATAAGCACTTCAGAATTTTAAAAGTCTATTGATTTTTTTTTTCTCCTAAAATCTCAATAAGATTTGTCCCTAGAGAATTCTATAAAAGGGCAAACGATGTCCTTGCAGCCTTGGCTCTTTCAGACTGTTGGCAGTTTAATGACTCACTGTACTTATAAATGTTCCTGATTAAGCTCTTTTCGTTTTATTCTGTAATTTAGTTTATATCATTACATTTCACACATAGTTTCTCATTTCTGCTACTGGATTCACATATCATTAAACATTGACTTGTGCAATTGACAGTCTCTTGTAAACATCAAGTGTGTTTTCTCTACTTGACCTTTGCTAACCTTCTATAACAGACCTTTTCTTTCAAATGGGCAGAAATGACTTTTTGTATGTAAGTTAACTATCACAAAGGGTGAAAAATCATTTATCTTAAAATGAAACTTCAACTGTACAGACACTGATGTTGAGAAAAAGATGATGCTAGAAATTAATGATGTCCCTTGGGTTTAGTTTTATCCAGATCTTGGAAAAGATGTAACACTGAAACAGCTGTTTGCTTACTAGAGTATGAAAGTTTCCCACAGCAGAGCTTGATGTTTCAGATCAGAAGATGTAGAACTGAGTGTTAAAATATGATTTGACACTGAAGCAGAAGTTCTTCTGTGACATATGAAATTCCACCAAAAGTTGCCAGACCAAAATACAATCTTCCACAAGATAATTGGGTCTAGAATTCTTGAACCCTTGCTCCTACTTTGAGAGTATAAAATAATCAAATGGAACACTATAAAATAAACTTTCTTTGATGAGGAATTTTGCCTTCCCCCTTGCCAAAGAGGAGGCATGAGGTCCTTTCTCCACTTCAAGCCACAAAAGGAGGCCTCCATGGAGGTTGCAGATAGAGACTATTCCTCCAGTTCTGTAGACACAGCTGAACGGGGCCTGACTAATGTCTGAGAGAGCCAACACTGCCTTTGAACTGGGAATATGACTCTTACCTAGAAAATCTAGAGACCAAGGACAAAGCAGATGAGCTGTTTGGGGGCAGATTTAAGGAACATCACTGCCATGAGCTAGGTCTGCACTCTGAGGGTTTTCAGACATCAGTTGCACAAATGTTTTCCAGGGATAGGAGTCTCATGTAATTGCAGAGAAGAAAGAAGCCAGAGGTATAATTCCTGATACCCTGGGTGTCACAAACAGTCATACACATCGGGGAACTTCAAGGGAGAAAGACAGCAAAAATCGCCTGAAGAGCTCTGCAGAGAGTTGGCTTAAACCAGCTGCCAGGGCTGGGAGGCTGGAAAGGATCCACAGACAGAGATTATTTAATCACATTTCCTTTCCTTCCGCCCTCTTCCCTTGACCATGATGGAAGCCAAAATATAAACCAGCTGCGGAAAATCTGGAATAGCACTGAGGCAAGAAAAACAAACCCTAAATTGAGTTTGATATTTTTATTTTTGTAAAGAATTTGACTTTTCAACTACTAAATTAAGATAGCATCTGCAAATTAAAATGTCTTGAAAGGCTTACCTATGAGCAAGTAGAAACACACGTGTGCACGCGCGCGCACACACACACACACACACACACACCCACACCCACATGGGACCAATGAAAGCTTTCATATGAGCTAAAGAGTAAGGAGTATTTACCCCAACTGAATACTTTAAAGGGATTGTTGTTGTTTAGTTGCTAAAGTCATGTCTAATTCAGCATACCAGGCTCCCCTGTCCTTCACTATCTCCTGGAATTTGCTCAAACTCATGTCCATTGAGTCACTGATGCCATCCAACTATCTCATTCTCTGTCACCCCCTTCCCCTCAAACTTTCCTAGTATCAGGGTCTTTCCTGATGAGTCAGCTCTTTGCATCAGGTGTGGCAGGCAAAAAACTAGGGATATTATTATGCCATGAGATCTACTGACTTAGCATGATTATGACATAGTTTTTGAAGGGTTAAAGAAAAGTACTTCATGTGATTGAAAATATATCTCACTTAATTAAAAGTAATTACATCTTTCTGTTTCTAAAATGTGATACTAAAACATTAAATACTGTCACAAGAAGTTTCCTAAAATTATATTGAGTGAGTGAGTGAAGTCGCTCAGTCATATACGACTCTTTGTGACCCCATGGACGGTAGCCTACCAGGCTTCTCCACCCATAGGGTTTTTCAGGCAACAGTGCCAGAGTGGGTTGCCCTTTCCTGCTCCAGGGGATCTTCCCGACCCAGGGATCGAATCCGGGTTTCCCGCATTGCGGGCAGGCGCTTTATCCTCTGAGCAACCACTTAATCCGGTAAATATCAGGCTTGAACTTAACTAGAGTTTCAATCTAGAATAAATTATATAAATTTGCTATTTTTAAACTATTTTTTTAACTATAAGCATTTGAAAAGGAAGACTAGGTCTTGTATGTTTGTTCACCATTGAGTCAGTGATGCCATCCAACCATCTCAACCTCTGTCATCCCCATCCTCCTGCCTTCAATCTTTCCCAGCATCAGGGTCTCTTCCAATGAGTCAGTTCTTTCTCCAGTAGCATACTGGGCACCTACCAACCTGGGAAGTTTATCTTTCACTGTCATATTTTTTTGCCTTTTCATACTGTTCATGGGGTTCTCAAGACAAGAATAATGAAGTGGTCTGCCATTCCCTTCTCCAGTGGACCACGTTTTGTCAGAACTCTCCACCATGACCCGTCTGTCTTGGGTGGCCCTACACTGCATGGCTCATAGTTTCATTGAGTGAGACAAGGCTGTGGTCCATGTCACCAGTTTAATTAGTCTTCTGTGATTGTGGTTTTCATTCTGTCTGCCCTCTGTTAGAAATTGACTTCTTTATTTTTTTGAATATTTTTAGAAGTTCTATACATACTTTAGATCTCCAAGGGATCTTCCCAACCCAGGGAACAAACCCAGGTTTCCCACATTGAAGGCAGATTCTTTACCAGCTTAGACCTCCATTTAGGCCTACCATAACACATGACAAAATGTATCACCTTTAAATGTTTGGTGACTAATTCACATGGGGGTTTTGAATAATTCAAATTAATAAAATTAATAAAAATTGATAAAAGTGATTTCAAGTTAATGAAAGCTCATATTTCTAGCCAATCAATGTGCTATGAAGGAAGTTATTATTCTCTCCAATATCAAAAAAGAATAATCTACCCTCAGAATGTTTGCCACTTACCCCAAATCACAGTAGCAGCAAAGTTAGAAGTGAAAATTGTCTTACCAACTCCAAAGGCCACACTTTTTCCACTTCACTGTATCTCCAGGTGAGCCAAATAATTTCATATTTTCAAAATATAATTAATCAAATTCAAGTTCTCAATATACTACTGAAATAGGTCACTTTACAAAGTTCTGATTTGCTTAGTTTGTTATAAAGTCAGGAAAATTCTGGAATTGATTTATCTTGAAATATTTACAAAAGAGAGAAAGCATGCATTCTCTCACATTTGTATTCATTGATTCATCAGGTGTCTGTTGACTGACTGTGAACTTCTCTAGATTCAGAAGATTAATCTGTGAATAAGACAATGTCTCTATTTTATATAACTTACATTTATATGGGAGAAGACAATAATCACAAACAATTTTTCAGTAATATTAAAATTATTATTAAAAGTCTTCCATGTAATAGTATTTTCTAAAACAAAATAATTTTTAAATGCTTTGAAGTAGTTATTAACATAAAGATTGAAACAAAAGTGCTCAACCATTGGCTAGATACATTTTATCCTGACTGAGAGAGCTTCACTGATGGCTCAGTGGGTAAAGAATCTGCCTGCAATGCAGTTCTACCCCTGGGTCAAGAAGATACCCTGGAGGGTCAAATGACAACCCTCCCCAGTATTCTTGCTTTAAAAATCCCATGGACAGAGGAGCCTGGCAGGCAATAGCCCAAAGGGTTGCAAAGAGCTGGACACAGCTAAGCAACTAAGGATTCACACATGCACGAGAGGCAAGTACTGAAAAGTGTTAACACTTCCCTATTATTCATAGATACAAAAACACCCTTTAATATCTTTATATTTAGCAGCAGTATCTGAAAACACCACAAGAGGGTGACATTACTCTTTAAAAATAAATCTTTGGGTCCAATAGTATAAACATTCTTCAGTTTCCTAAAGCAAAAACTGAAATGTTCTTCTTGCTTTTGTTTTTCTTTTCTTTTTTTTTTTTTTTAGTGTTTTAAAAGCAAATGTGAGATTCCAAGAATATATAACTGTGGAAATCACATAAAAGAGTGATTTTCCAAGTTAATATGTTAACAATCTACGACATATTTTAAAATAGCAGTGTGAATAAATGAATCAACTAGAGCTTTGGCAAATATTGATGTCTCACTATTAAAATTCCTGACCCAAAATTATTGTGGCTCATCTGCTATGTTTACACACAATATTTTTTTGTGTGTAACTTCACCATTTGGACTTCCCTTGGCTGTCCTTGATAACAATTTGCAGAATGATTTTATATATCAGAATAACTTAGAATATCTTGATATCAAAAGAGACTGCATTGATGATTCTAACTATATTAAAGAGATGACTTGTTACAGGATTACATTTATAACTGTCAAATGCTAAGAATTTAAGCTAGTAAAACATTCTAAAGTAATCATGTATGTCTTTCGAATTTATCAGATTTTTTTATTTTCCCTGGTTATCAGATGTCTTGCTGTTAACTAAATTCTAACACTCCGCACAATTTCCTCTGAATCATGGGCGAATCTGTTTCCAGTGTGTTCTTAGATGAAGATCTGACAGTAAGAGATTCTCACTTGAGATCTGAAAAGCAGAAGAAAAGGAAAATCCTTTATTTTCTGATGGCAGTTGCAAGCAGGAATGTAAGTTATCAGTAGAGGAGAGGTTTGCAGAGACTTCCAAAATGATATCCTGTATAAACCATCTGTCTCAGAGTTACAAGCACGTGGAATGGGGAGTTTTCCTGATGTCATTCAAGTTGATAATATCTAAGTGATCTTTTGCAAATACCCATTTGAATTGTAGGCAGCTGAGATCATTGACTGCAATGTAATTTTTGTAACCTCTAGTGGCATTTTTTCAGATCTTCACTTCCCAGTCCATGTCAATGGATGTATAAACTTCCAGTTCCTTGTATTAAAACTAGTATATCTCTTGGAATACATAGAGCGGCCACTGCTTTCCTGATTTGACCAAAACTGAGGTGCTCAGAGGGCTTCTAAGGTGGCGCTAGGGGTAAAGAACCCAGCTGCCAATGCAGGAGAGGTAAAAGATGCGGTTTCACTCCCTGGATCAGGAAGATGCCCTGGAGGAGGGCATGGCAACCTACTCCAGTATGTTGGCCTGTAAAATCCCATGGACCCAGAAGCCTGGTGGGCTACAATCCAAGGGGTCGCAAAGAATCGGATACATCTGAAGCAACATAGCACACAGGCTACACATGCGTGATACGTATATTAGAGAATTTTTGAATGCATCTTTTTGGATATCAGACGGAGTTGTATATTTTGGCACTGCAAGGATTTCTCTAATAAATTGCATTTTCCAGTTATATGGTGATGGAATATGAAAATAGAGTTGAAATTTTTTCTGATATCCAGAAACTGCTATGAATGAAAATAAACATCTTTAGTGAATTCCTTGGTGGTTCAGTGGTTAGGACTCAGTACTTTCACTACTGTGGCCTGGGTTCAATCCCTGGTTGGGGAACTCAAATCCCACAAGGCCCACTGTGTGGCAGAAAAGAAAGAAATCATCTTTAGAGTCTATATACAAAGGCATATTTTTTCAAAATATTGATAATATTATTTTTGTCTGATCCTTATATGTCTCTTTTATAAATTTCTTTTTCCTGCCTTATTTTATCAGCCAGCCCAATGGAAGAGAAGTGATGGCTCCTTTATTCATTCACCATGTTAGAGAGAAAGTTATCAACTATCACCACCGGCTGTGAGATGGGCAATAGGTTTTCACACATGCACACTTTATATTAGGGAAGTTTCTCTCTGCTTTTACTTTACTAGGAAGTTTTACCATCCATAGATATTGCATTTTTTCCAAATGTTTTTATGTATCTGTTCAAACAATCAAATAAGTTTCCCTTTATTCTACTAATGTGGTGAATCAAAGAATGTGTTTGATCAAAGAATGTCAAAAAAATCTTTGAATTCTTAATAAAAGCTCAACTTTCTCATGACATATGCTTTTTATACACAGCTTGATCAAGTGTTTTAATATTTTTTCTCAGATATTTGCATTTATATTCTTAAGTAAAATTGACATATAATGTTCCTTTCTTGAAAAGTCCTTGTTAGGTTTTTGTAACAAATCTTGCTTGGTACCAAATGCTACCTTCAGTTGTGAGCTAAAAAAATTTTTTTGTTTTGCTCTATAGGAATATTTTTCCCTAAGTGTTCAGTGGAATTCACTGAAAAAAACTGGAATTTATAACATTTGAAAACCTTAAATGATGGTTTCATTTTCTTAAGAGTTTTTAACTGACTAAAAATTTCTCACCTCTTCTCAGTTTTGGTAAATTTTGTATTTAAAGGGATTTGTAAATTTCACTGAGATTTTCAAATATATCAGGTTATACTTGGTCATAAAGTTCTCTTAATACTTTTTGACATCTGAACTACCAATAGTGATGTTTCCTTTTACATTCTTAATTAACCTTTTTTTTCTCAGTTTTTTATCACTTTAAGTTGAGGCTTACTTTTAAAAAAGCTTTCCTTTGTACCAAAGAAAGGTTTTCCTTTGTCTTATTTGATTTTCATTTATGCAAATTATCTATTTCATTAATTTAATTCATTAATAATTTCATTAATTTACTCAATTTCACTAATTTATCTTCTCACCTTTATTATTTTCCTCCTTAAACTTTTTTGGATTATATGTTGCTGTTTATTTTTCAACTTCCATAGTTGGATTCACATGAAGTTGAAAAATTGTTACCCTGTTTCTTTAACTTATATGCAGAGTGCATCATGAGAAATGCTGGGCTGGAAGAAGCACAAGTTGGAATCAAGATTGCCGGGAGAAATATCAGTAACCCCAGATATGCAGATGACACTACCCTTATGGTAGAAAGTGAAGAGGAAATAAAGAGCCTCTTGATGAAAGTGAAAGAGAAGAGTGAAAAAATTGGCTTAAAGCTCAACAATCAGAAAACTAAGATCATGGCATCTGGTCCCATCACCTCATGGGAAATAGATGGGGAAACAGTGGAAACAATGGCTGACTTTATTTTTCTGGGCTCCAAAATCACTGCAAATGGTGATTGCAGCCACGAAATTAAAAGACACTTACTCCTTGGAAGGAAAGTTATGCAACCTAGACAGCATATTAAAAAGCAGAGACATTACTGTGTCAACAAAGGTCCTCTAGTCAAGGCTATGGTTTTTCCAGTGGTCACGTATGGGTGTGAGAGTTGGACTGTGAAGAAAGCTGAGTGCTGAAGAATTGATGCTTTTGAACTGTGGTGTGGAGAAGACTTTTGAGAGTCCCTTGGACTTCAAGGAGATCCAACCAGTCCATCCTTAAGGAGCTCAGTCCTGGGTGTTCATTGGAAGGACTGATGCTAAAGCTGAAACTCCAATATTTTGGCCACCTCATGCGAAGAGTTGACACATTGGGAAAGACCCTGATCTGGGAGGGATTGGGGGCAGGAGGAGAAGGGGACGACAGAGGATGAGATGGCTTGATGGCATCACTGACTCAATGGACATGAGTTTGAGTAAACTCCGGGAGTTGGTGATGGACAGGGAGGCCTGGGTGCTGTGATTCATGGGGTTGCAAAGAGTCGGACACGACTGAGTGACTGAACTGAACTGAACTGATACATATATATATTAGCCAGGGCTTCCCTGATGGCTCAGATGGTAAAGAATCTGCCTGCAATTTGGAAGACCCAGGTTCAATCCCTGGTTTGGAAAGATCCCCTGGAGAAGGGAATGGCTACCCACTCTAGTATTTTTGCCAGGCGAATTCCATGGACAGAGAGGCCTGGCAGGTTGTATTTCTTTCTTTCTTTTTTTTTTTTCTTCAGGCTGTAATTCTTAAGGTCATAAAGAGTCACATATTTCTAGAAGAAAGAAGTCAGAGAAAATAAGAGCTATTAAAGACAAAAAATTATGGATTGTGTAATAATGCTAAAGAGGTCAAGTGAAAATATAGGAACTATCTATTGGATCTGATACTGAAAGTCAAACTGCTGTGCACTCAGACACATTTTAATGAGATAACTGGTAACTCTACCACTGTATTTTTCTGTAGTCTTAAATTCACTCTCATTCTAGTAATTTAGCTTTGGCCATTAAATGGAAAATTGTCCAAGGTTATCAGTGATGTCATTCTAGGAAAATCCCTTGTCTTGTGATCTTGCTATCATCATATTTTTACCTTATTTGCACTAAGTTGTTTGGCATAGAATTTGTGATATAGAAAAGAAAAGAGAAATAATTTTCAAGGTAAATTGGAAATATGCCCAATAAAGTATTTCTAAACATGCTCAGATTCTTTAAACTTTGACTTTTATGAATTAGCAAGATATTCATTATTTTCTGTATTTTTTACATAAAAATGCATATTGGAATCTATATTAACAAAAATGTCAAAACATATTAGAGCTTGTTGTTGTTTAGTTGCTAACTTGTATCTGACCCTTTGAGACCCCCTAGACTGTAGCCTTCTAGGCTCCTCTGTCCAGGGGATTCTCCAGGCAAGAATACTGGAATGGGTTGCCATGCCCTCCTGCAGGGGATCTTCCCAACCCAGGGATTGACAGGCATCTCCTGTATCTCCTGCATTGGCAGGCAGATTCTTTATCACCGTGCCACCTGGGAAGCCCCATATTAGTGCCTAGAGAGCAATAATATTCATATTAAGAATTAAAATCTGAAGAATATTTAATAACATGGAGATTTCATGATAACCTATTAAATGAAATAGCAAGTCAAAGAATCAAGGTATTTGAAGCTACCAATGAGAATGATAGCCCAAAATATTAGCAATTGAAAGTTGGATTCACTCCAGATGAAATAAAAGTAACTGACATTTTTGAGAAGATTTTTTTTAAATGTTCAGTCTTTAGAAAGCTAACAAAAGTAATTGCATCACCAGAGTATTTTCTCCAAAACTGAAAAAGCATAAGCTATACAAATACATGCGTCAAGAAGTGAATAAATTGAAAATCTGAGACGTCAAAATATGATCTCTAGAAAAAAAACCTCCAACAGGAGAGACTTGAACACAGTCAAAGAGTACTGATGAACTGGAAGATAATGGGGGAATCAACTCAGAATGCAGTATTGAGAGACACAAAATTTAGAAATATAAAAGAGCACTAAGAGAAATGAAGCATAGCTTGAGACTCCACCTACAATTAGAATCCAAGAATCCCAGATGAATAGCAGAAAAGTCACCCAAAGAAGCAGTAAATACACGTGAATCCTACACAAAAATTTGCAGGCTGAGCTCCAAAAAGGATAAATAAGTTCTCACCTAGTCAGTTTGACCCCTTCCGCGAAGGCTCAGCGGTAAAGAATCTGCCTGCAATGCAGCAGTCACAGAAGACATGGATTCGATTCCTGGGTTGGGAAAATCCCTTGGAGGAGGAAATGGCAACCCACTTCAGTATTCTTGCCTGAAGAATCTCACAGACATTGGAGCCTGGCGGGCTACAGTCCAGAGGGTTGCAGAGTTAGACATGACTGAGTACACACACACACACGTCAGATTACACTGAAACTACAACTTATCAAGAATTAAAGAGAAACGATCATAAATGCAAATGGAAAGTCAGATCACAAACAAAAAAAAAGAAAAACAGAGAACAGATTCACAATATACTTACTATCAGCAATCATAAATATCAGAAAACAGTGGTATGACGTAGCTAAGGAAAATAACTTTCAACTGAAATTTCTGTTTCTAGCTGCCTTATTATTTAAGAATATCAATAAAATAAAGATACTTTCAGACATCAAAAGCACAAGAGTTCATAGTCCATCGACACATTAAAATGTATATTTAAACTCTTTTGGATCAGAGCTTTCCAGCTGAAATATCATGTGACATACATAGATAGTTCTAAATTTTCTATTGGCACATTTTTAAAAAGTAAAATGATACCAGTAAAATTAATTTTAACAATATTTTATTTAACCCGATATATACAAAATGTTACCATTTCAATGTATGTAAGCAGTATAAAAGCACTTTATATTTTTTAATAGTAACTGAAATTATTTTATGCTTATAGCATATCTCTTATGAGACAGCCACATATCAAGTGCTCAATAACCAGTGTGAGTCCTACTGTATTGGATAGCATAGGTTTACATGGTGAATTTACCACGTAGAGTCCACTTTCACCTGGAATTGCTGAGTTATGTTACAGATCCACAATGTATTTTGTATGAGAGAGAAATGAATCTTTGTTAACACAGAAAATTATGGCATTCTTCATATTGCATCATAGTTTACAAATCACAAAAATACAAAGATAGCAATAATCATGGCTTCCTAGGCAAGTTAAAAAATAGACCTTTGAAATATACAAAGGAAAGGCTGATATAATCTCAAGAATAATTCATGAAACATGAATCAAAGAGGCTTTTATGCATGTCTGTGAAAAAGTTATTGACATTAGCTTAAAACTTAATAAGGTTATAGAAACTGAATTCACAGTTATTCTAATGTACATGTATAAATGGAACCTGTATCTCACAATAGACATTATTTTTTGAGTATACTTTGAGCATTTTCTATATAATTTTGAAGGAATTATCAATAAAACAAAAAAATTCAATATTATATAGATACACTCAACATAATGTAATATATTATAATAAAAGACTAAAAAAAATCTCAAAGGAGATCAAAGTTTGATGGGTTTCGAAACTATATACAGATAGCACTAAGTTACTAAGTCGTGTCTGACTCTTGTGATCCCATGAACTGTAGCCTGCCAGGTTCCTCATTCCATGGGATTCTACAGAATACTGGAGTGAATTGCTATTTCCTTCTCCAGGGGAACTTCCTGACCCAGGAACTGAACTCAGGTCTTCCGCACTGCAAGCAGATACTTTACCAACTGAGCTACATGGGAAGCCTCATTCACTCAGTCGTGTCCGACTCTTTGCAACCCCGTGGACTATACAGTCCATGGAATTCTCCAGGCCACAATACTGGAGTGCCTTTCCCTTCTCCAGGAGATCTTCCCAACCCAGGGACTGAACCCAGGTCTCCTGCATTGCAGGCAGATTCTTTACCAGTTGAGCCACAAGGGAAGTCCATATATATTCATGATATATAAAATAGCATGCATATATATATAAATTCCTCAATGACTCATAAAGAAAAATGATAACAGTTTTCAATATCTTCAGAATCGTGGACAATAAAAATAATGCATAACAATTAACCTCAGTTCAGTTCAGTTCAATCACTCAATTGGGTCTGATTCTTTGCGACCCCATGGATTGCAGCACACAAGGCCTCCCTGTCCATCACCAACTCCCAGAGTTAACTCAAACTCATGTCCATTGAGTCGGTGATGCCATCCAACCATCTCATCCTCTGTCATCCCCTTTTCCTTCCACCTTCAATCTTTCCCAGCATCAGGGTCTTTTCAAATGAGTCAGCTCTTCTCATCAGGTGACCAAAGTATTGGAGCAGCATCAGTCCTTCCAATGAACACCCAGGACTGATCTCCTTTAAGATGGACTGGTTGGATCTCCTTACAGTCCAAAGGACTCTCAAGAGTCTTCTCCAACACCACAGTTCAAAAGCATCAATTCTTTGCAGTCAGCTTTCTTTATAGTACAACTCTCACATCCATACATGACTACTAGAAAAATCATAGCCTTGACTAGGCAGACCTTTGTTGGCAAAGTAATGTCTCTGCTTTTTAATATGCTATCTAGGTCGGTCATAACTTTCCTTCCAAGGAGTAAGCGTCTTTTAATTTCATGGCTGCAGTCACCATCAGCAGTGATTTTGGAGCCCCAAAAAATAAAGTCTGCCACTGTTTCCACTGTTCCCCTATGTATTTGCCATGAAGTGATGGGACCAGATGCCAAGATGCAGCTAAATAGTTTTTAGTGGAAATTTTATGATCTTAAATGCATTCATCAATTTAACAAGAAATTTTAAAAGAAATTGTTAAGCAGTCAATTCAAGAGGCTTAGAAAAAGGAGGCAGCTTCATCTTAAAAAAGTATGATTATTTTAATATCTGTTTGTAAGGGGGTGGTACAAAGGTAGAGTATGAAATTTGAAACCTATACTTTTCAGAAGATAAATTGGTCCTAAACTCAAAATAGCTTATCAATATATCATAGATTATTTCCCTACTGATAGATGGGAAAATAGGCTAGTCTATGGAAATGCTAGCACTTCATGAAGTTTTTGCTCTGTAATGGTCTATAAACAATTTGTGTGTGTGTGTGTGTGTGTGTGTGTGTGTGTGTGTGTGCATATGTGCACACTCAGTCGTATCTGACTCTTTGCAACCCCAGGGATTATAGCCTGCCAGGCTCCTCTGTCTGCACACCAGGCTCCACTGTCCATTAAATTATCCAAGCAAGAGTACTGGAGTGAGTTTCCATTTCCTACTACAGGGGATCTTCCTGACCCAGGGACTGAACTTTTGTCTCCTGTCTCCTGCATTGTAGGTGGATTCTCTACACACTAAGCTATTACACAATAACTTAAGAAATTAACATTTCCACAGTAATCATGTATTGTGCAATCCTCATGGTATGCTATGAAGTAATTTCACAACATGAAGTTCAAGTTATTTTGATGGATGGACTAAATACTTAAGGCACAACATGATGAAATTACAAGCTCCTTGCTTTAGTTATCAGTGTTTACCAAGATAACATGTTGATTTATTAATTTAAACCAGGCAGAAAGATATAGTGAGGGGATATTGGAAAAAAGAAATCTCAGGATTTCGGGCTATCAGATACTTATGAATAAACCAAGATATCCTCAAGTACATAATAAAGAGAAAAAAGGATAGCTATCTAAATATGGAAAGGGACTTGCTGTTCACCATGAAGACAAAGATGTATAATGTCTTTTAATCAATATATGAATTGCTATAAATGTCATGGGGTTTTTTTAAATTCAATTCAACAAATATTTATTTGAAAAAACTATTATTTACTAGTGATTGTGAAAGATACTGCAGACACGCAGATAAAGAGTTAGACTAAGGGCAGCAAAAAAGCTCCTTGCTAAGCAAATGAAACAGGAAAATTAGCTAATAACATCTGAAAACATAGAGGTACTGCACAAGTGAAATATGTACATATAGTTACTGTAGAATAAAAGTAGATTCACTTTACCTAGGAGACAGGAAGCCTTCTCAGATGAGAGAACAGCTGATCTGAGTTCTGAGGACAGAGGGAGGAGCCTGTGTATTTGCAGGGGACAGAATACATCTGGGTGATTGGGTGTGGACAGAGAAGTGTCCCATCCCATAGCTCATGCCCATTCAGGACTCTGTACTACACTTTGACCCTGATCCTTGGTCAGAACACAACTTATCTGAGCTTTGGTCACTTACATTACCTGTCAAGAAAGGACTGTAGTACTTACTTTTAGAACTGCCATGAAATTTAGAAATATGTATTTAAAAGCAGATGGTAAAATATTGACAGTTCAGTTCAGTTCAGTTGCTCAGTCGTGTGCGACTCTTTGAGACCCCATGGACTGCAGCACACCAGATCTCCCTGTTCATCACCAACTCTCTGAGTTTACTCAAACTCATGTCCATTGAGTCGGTGATACCATCCAACCATCTCATCCTCTGCCATCCCCTTCTCCTCCCACCTTCAATCTTTCCTAGTGACAAGATCTTTTTAAATGAATCAGTTCTTCGCATCAGGTGGAAAAAGTATTGGAGTTTAAGCTTCAGCATCAGTCCTTCCAATGAACAGGGAGGACTGATTTCCTTTAGGATAGATTGGTTGGATCTTCTTACAGTCCAAGGGACTCTCAAGAGTCTTCTCCAACACCACAATTCAAAGTCATCAATTCTTCTGTGCTCAGCTTTCTTTATAGTCCAATTCTCACATCCATACATGACTACTGGAAAAACAACAGCTTTGACTAGACAGACCTTTGTTGGCAAAGTAATGTCTCTGCTTTTCAATATGTTGTCTATGTTGGTCATAACTTTTCTTCCAAGGAGTAAGCATCTTTTAATTTCATGGCTGCAGTCACCATCTGCAGTGATTTTGGAGTCCAAAAAAATAAAGTCTGTCACTGTTTCCACTGTTTCCCCATCTATTTGCCATGGAGTGATGGGACCAGATGCCATGATTTTAGTTTTCGGAATGTTGAGCTTTAACCCAACTTTTTCACTCTCCTCTTTCATCAAGAGGCTCTTTAGTCCTTCTTCACACATAGTAAAATAATGACAATAGAATCATAAAAATAACCATAACTGAGTTCTTAATTATTAAAGGCTAACATGACTACTTTTAATACATAACCATATTTAATGTCAAAGACAACCTTGTGATACATACTACTATTCTCATTATAGAGGTAAATATTGAAGCTTAGGAAAATTAAGCAGTTTCTAAAATATTATATAATATTAAACTTGAACATCACCACCTCCACCAAAATCCCATTAGGGATGAGACATTTCCATCTTACTGGTCATTTTATTCAGCATCTAGTACAGTCCTTTGTTCATAGCAGGAATTCAACAAACATTCTTTAAATAAATGAACAAGTGCTTGGGAAGTCCCAGGCATGATAAATTTCAAAAGCTATACTCAAATTACAAAGGTAAGTAAACACTAACATTCAGAAGTTATTATTATTGTAACATTTAATGTTTGCTAACTGGAAATTTAAAATACTTTCTAAATCATCTAATAGAAAGATGTTTTACTGGCAAAAACAGACAAGAGAAAGAGAAAAGTGAAGAGAAATAGAAATCAGGTAATAGAAATGGTGCTATAACTTAAATCTGGTCATAGCAGAGGTAGTAGTTAAAAGCAGCATGGTTCATCAGCTGTCAAGGCTCTCAAAAATAGAGATTAAAGAAAAGATGATGCATCACTGAGTAATCAGAAGTTAGAAATAGTCACATACAGAAGTAAGGCAAAAAGCCTCTGGGAGAATCAATATTCCACCATAAAGACAAATCAATAATAGAAGACTTCTGTAATATGTGATATGTGGAGTGGGGAGAAGGATGATGAGGTTATAGACACAAGTTACTCTGGTTTGGGGGGAGATATGTTTGAAATAAAACATATATCAGGATTTTTTTCCAATGAAGTAGACTACAGTGCCTCCTCTGTACTGATTTATTCCTCCATATCTAAAGCTCTGATTATAAAAATGTCTATAATAGTATGTCTGCACTATTGAGAAACTGTGTGTGCTTTTTTTTTACTTTGAATTTTTGAGGCATATATTAAGTTAAATTATTTTATGTGGAATGGGTTAAGAAGTCTGAGGCACATATATATATTAGAAAGATTTATAGTAAAAATTAAAGTTAAAATATTCATGCTCAGAAATTTCAATTAGCATTTAAAAGAGTGCTTATCTTGGGACTTCCCTGGCAGTCCAGTGGTTAAGACTGTGCGGGGGGACTGAGTTCAATCTCTGGTCTGGGAACTAAGATTCCACATGCTGCATGGTGTGGCCAAAAACTTAAATAAATAAAAAGCCACCAATTTCCTAAAAAAAATAAAAAAAATAAAAGAGTGGACTTGTATTTATAAAACTCAAAATCTCAATTCACTAGGCTATTTTGGGGGAACCTACACTTAATAGCATTGAATATCCTGTATTCCCAGAGTGACCCAGAGAAGACAGAGTTACTGTGTCTGAAAAAATTTGAAGACTTTTCTTGAACTTTCAGTGCTCACCAACACCATGGAAGCATTGGGTAGGACTATTAAGTCCAGCCAAGTAGAGTAAACTTAAGACACAGGATCATGCAAATCAAACTCATTTGACGTTAGGAGTCCTCTTCCAGTTCAGTCTCCAGTTCCTTTTTCTATTACAACCTACATCCTCTAATAAATAGGGATATTTCACTAGAGATTATATAAAAGGGATTATATAATAGGGATTCCCTGGTGGCTCAGATGGTAAAGAGCCTGCCTGTAATGCAGGAGACCCAGGTTTGATCCCTGAGTCAGGAAAATTCCCTGGAAACGGCAACCCAGTCCAGTATTCTTGCCTGGAAAATCCCATGGACGGAGGAGCCTGGCTGACTACAGTTCATGGGTCACAAAGAGTAGGACACGACTGAGTGGCTTCACTTTCACTTTTCACTTTATATAAAAGGGCTGTTTTGGCCTTCCCCTCATTGATTATATGGAGATCTCATACAGTGATCTTTTAGATATTAATATTTTCTGAACAACTTGTAGATTAAGCAATTGTAAATGTTTGAGAGTTATTAATGCACTCTCATACAAGACTGCTGCTGCTGCTAAGTCGCTTCAGTCGTGTCTGACTCTGTGCGACCCCATAGACGGCAGCCCACCAGGCTCCCCCGTCTCTGGGATTCTCCAGGCAAGAACTCTGGAGTGGGTTGCCATTTCCTTCTCCAATGCATGAAAGTGAAAAGTGAAAGTGAAGTCGCTCAGTCGTGTCCGACTCTTTGTGACCCCATGGACTGTAGCCCACCAGGCTCCTCTGCCCATGGGATTCTCCAGGCAAGAGTACTGGAGTGGGGTGCCATTGCCTTCTCCAACATACAAGACTAGGGGAATATAAACCAATAGATAAGCCAACCTGCCTAACCCCCGTGGTGAAAAAACTCGTGCCAAATCCAAACTCAAATTCAAATATGTTACCATTTCAAAATTATTCTGGTGTGACTTGCTAGCTGATTTGATGTCCTAATATTTCATTGAAAACTTTTACCTCTATGCTCATGAGGAATATTAGCCTGTCACTCTAGTTCTCTTTCCTGGCAGCGTTCTTATCTGGTTTGAGTATAAGGCTGGCCTCATAAAACAAGTTAGAAAGAGTTCTGTCCTTTCCAGTTTACACAAATGTTTTAAAAAACCCATCAGTGAAGTTATAAATGAACAGAATTTTCTTTGTTCAAAGTTTGAACTACAAATTCAATATCTTTAATCAGTGACCACTATTTGGTTCATTTCTCCAGATTTTTACTTCCTTCCACAGTCAGCCTAGTCTATTTTTTCTTTACTTTTATATTCAGAGGCTTCAGACAGTTACTTTTTCTGCTGGTGCTGCAACACAGAGTTTTTGCTGTTACCGTAACATACTTTTTAAAGTGAAATAAAAATTAAATGAAAGACTATAGGTACACATTAACCATCATTTTCTGAATTCCTATTATGAATCGAGGCCTTACACAGATTATTTCATTTACTCTACATGAAAAATTGTTTACTTATTTATTAGTTATTATCTCCAATTCGAAGTTGAGGATGTGGGTTCAAAAAAACATCAAATAACTTGACCAAACGCCTTCATTATAGAATAAAAGAAAAAAAAAATAAAGAATTAGAATTTGAGAACAGGTTTCTGACCCACAAGGTCTACCTACAATTTTTTTTTTTTTTACCAATAATCAGAGTCATTGGAAAAATACAATAAATGTTATATTTAGTCTTTTACTTTCATGGTCATCAGAATATAAGCTTAAACCAGCAGATATTCTTGAATTGATAAATTTGAAAATACCTAAAGAGAGTTTTCAAAATACTATTTGAAAATAGTTTTAAAATTCTTATATAGTTTACTAACTAATATTTTCTCTTGAAAATAATTATTAGTACATTCCAAATAAAACCTTAACTATCCATAATAATTATAGGATCATGTTCCTTCAAAGACCCTCATTAACTTCTTTAAAAAACACATGATGGAAACAATATGGCAAAAGTGAAAATTATATAATTTTTAACGAGATAGTCATTAATACTGTGATATTTTATCCATCTGGAAGGCTGATATAAACACCAGATTCTTATAAATTAAAAAAATCACTAATTATCATCAAGTATTCTGAAAACATAATTTTATAAAGGAGTTCTTTATTTTATTCAACAGATTTAATACCTCCAGTAATGTCCAATATTCTTTATACAACTATTTTAGTATTATATCTAATATAACTGTTAGCATTTAAATTACACTCACAACATGACATATTTTCCTATTGAATTATATGACATATAAAAGCTTTAATTTTTTAGTGGATCATCAGTTAGTAATAATTTCTAATACATTACTTATATGTGAATAACAAAAATATCAGTGTCCATATTGAGGAAATCACCAACGACATGTCTCAAATTCTAAACTATGACTTCTGCCCTAAAGAGAAATATCCTTTGTCAACATTTTTTTTCATATATTTGCTTTTAAAGCATGTATCTTCCTAAAGTTTTTTTTTTTTTAAGGAAAACATTCTCATTTCCTCCTGTAATCAGGTTGCCAAAACCATGAAATATATTTCAGGCTCATATTCATAAGGGCAGCACATGAGGAGTTACTTTTAGCATCTGCTTGTTATAAAGTTCAGTATACCCCCCAGACATACCCTTTATAAGTACTGAACCTGAGAAACACTGTTCATACCAAATGGGGCTGCATGAATAATACAGAAGTCATGAATTTAAATTATTACTAGTTTTCAGAGATAAATAAGAACCCTTAAATAAGAACTTAAATAAGAACTCCACTTTATTTCTAGAAACTGAAGTTATTAAGTTGTAAATCAGAAGCACGCCACTGTTCCAGACCTCTCCTGATCCTCAAACCATGCTAAGGTATTTCAGAAATACTACATTATATCTACATTACACCTCCTCTCAAAAGATAGTTAGGCTTACTTGAGCAAGATATGAAAGCCTTTCAATGATTTTGCTTTGCATTTTCTTATTTTTTTATAAAAGGGCAAAACAAAATATGCATCAGGTGCTGAAAGATGTCCCTGACCTAGAATATGGGAGTAGGTAGATTCACAAACTAGCATCAAGTGCTACCATTCAGCACTGCTTCAGGGCAGTATGGTTTTTTAATGAAGTTGCCTAATTTAAACATTTTTTTCTCTACTTCAAAAGTTCCCACTCTGCTTTTTTGCTACCTTGGAACCAGAATAGTACAGGATACTGTGAGCTCTATTTATAAGCAGTCATCAGGATCTGGAAAACATGATTATAAGAATCACTGCTTACATGGTAAACCCTGCCCATAATGTTATCTTCCTTTCTCTTTTCTCTCTGAATGGAACTAATTGCTTAGCAGTTCAGTTCAGTGTGGGAATCTGGAAACTATTGCAGGTTTCTAAAGTCAGAAAAATCTGAGTTTTGATTATGTCTTTGTGACGTGCTAGCAATAAGTCTAAAGCAACCTTTCTTCCCCTTACATTTCTGAGATGCGATTGTGACTGTGAAACATCTTGTACCAGAGAAGTGAGGGCAGGTTTGCAGGAAAGACAATGCAACAAGACACTTGTCAATTCCATCACAACTTTCAGAGCATAGTCAATCAAGGAATGAGCTTTTATTGTGCTTAATCCATAAATACTTAAGGTCTGAGTGTTGTAACAATTAAGATTAGATTTTAATGACTATGCTTACATACTTGTATACATTATGTAGATACATACAATACCAAAGCTAGTATTACACATAATGGGAAAAGACTGTAGCATTCTTATTAGAGTCACACACATACAAAAAAAAAAAAACAAAGCAACCCAGAAATGTACTCCAGAACCACTTTTTATCAGTGTTGTGGAATAATCATCACTGTAATTATGTAAAAGCAGTATTTCAAGGTGGGCTTCCCAGGTGACTCGGTGGTAGAGAATCTGTCTGGCAATGCAGGAGACACAGGTTTGATCCCTGGGCCAGGAGGAGCCCTTGGAGAAAGAAATGGCAACCCACTCAGGTATTCTTGCCTGGGAAATCTCATGGACAGAGGAGCCTGGCAGGCTACAGTTCACGGCATTGCAAAGAGTCAGACACTACTTAGCGACTAAAGCAACAACAATATTTCAAGGTATAAAAAATTAAAGAGACAGATATAACTATAGTTATTTGCCAGTTCTATAATTGCAATATATAACATCCAAAACAATAAATTGGGAATATAAATTTAAAATACACTTTTACTTTAAAAAAGCCAAAGAAAAAGCAATTATTAAAGGTTTGGAAGTACTTAATGTGCAGGGCTTCTAATAATAATTTGACATTTTATACATGGAATTTAATTTAATTTAGTTTTATGTTTTGGTTTTCTTAAGAAACAATACTTTTTAAGCAGAGTTCTTGAAAATTTATATTAAATACTTATTTAAGTCCTGAGTGAGCTAGATTTCATAAAGGAGCCATCAATTCTCAACATTCTTTGTGACAGTCAATATAGTGAAACATTACACTCAATCAATATCGTTCATATTCCTTACAAGTGGGAATTAGAAGAATTTCATGAAATGTTTAGTTGAATTTTCTGGAAATCTAATAAATATACTGTCAATTTCCAAGTAAATATTTTAAATATTCTAGCTGGAGTATTTTATAGGAAGAAAAAATTGATTCATAGAATCACTAGTTTACATTGTACTTTATTACAAAATATTGGGAGACAAGAATTATTATTTTTATGTAGAAATGTAATATAGAACTTAACTGATAGTAACATATTTCTTAAAGTGAAATAACATGTATCAAAATGTTCTCTTACACATTTCTTATAAAGCATTTTATTGAGCTTATTGTGATGATAGCAAGGTAATTAGCTTATGAAAATCTAAGACAGCTATGAGAATTGAGAATATATAATTTAGTTTTTATAATCTCTCGCTTTTACTTCTGCTTAAGAGGGGACTTTAGTCTGTTTCATGAGATTTTATTGCAAATAAAACAGTAAATGTAATTGCTGTGATGGATAGAGCCATAATCATGTTGTTGCTGTTTAGTCGCTCAGTCCTGTCCGACTCTTTGCAACCCCATGGAATGCAGCTTGCCAGGCTTCCCTGTCCTTCACCATCTCCTGGAGTTTGCTCAAACTCAAGTCAATTGACTTGGTGATGCCATCCAACCACCTCATCCTCTGTCATCCCCTTCTCTTCCTGCCCTCAATCTTTCCCAGCATCAGGGTCTTTTCCAATGAGTCGGGTTTTCACAACAGGTGACCAAAATATTGGAGTTTCAGGCTCAGCATCAGACCTTCCAATGAATATTCAGGATTGATTTCTTTAAGACTGACTGGTTTGATCTCTTTGCAGTCCAAGGGACTCTCAAGAGTCTTCTCCAACACCACAGTTCAAAAGCATCAATTCTTTGGACCTCAGCCTTCTTTATGGTCCAACTCTCACATCCTTACATGACAACTGGAAAAACCATGGCTTTGACTTTATGGACTTTATGGTGGTGAAGTAATGTTTCTGCTTTTTAATATGCTGTCTATTGTTTTTAGAAGCTTTTCTTCCAAGGAGCAAGCATCTTTTAGATTCATGGATGCAGTCACCATCTGCAGTGATTTTGGAGGCCAAGGAAAAAATTCTGTCACTATTTCCAGTTTCCCCACCTATTTGCCATGAAGTGATGGGACCGGATGATACAATCTTGGTTTTTTGAACACTGAATTTTAAGCTAGTTTTTTCACTCTCCTTTTTCACCTTCATCAAGAGGTTCTTTAGTTCCTCTTCATTTTTCTGCCATAAGGGTGGTGTCATCTGCATATCTGAGGTTATTGATTCCAGCTTGTGCTTCATCCAGTCTGGCATTTTGCATGATGAACTCTACATATAAGTTCAATAAACAGGGTTACAATATACAGCCTTGACATACTCCTTCCTAATTTGGAACCAGTCTGTTGTTCCATGTCCTGTTCTAACTGTTGCTTCTTGACCTGCATACAGGTTTCTCAGGAGGCAAGTAAGGTGGTCTGATATTCCCATCTCTTTAAGAATTTCCCACAGTTTGTTGTGATCCACACAGTCAAAGGTTTTGGTGTAGTCAATGAAACAGAAGCAGATGTTTTCCTGGGGTTCTCTTGCTTTTTGACGATCCAACAGATGCTGGCAATTTGATCTCTGGTTCCTCTGCCTTTTCTAAATCCAGCTTGAACATCTGGAATTTCTCAGTTTACATAGTATTGAAGCCTAGCTTGGAGAATTTTGAGCATTACTTTCCTAGCATGTGAGATGAGTGCAACTGAGTATTATTATGTAATAATCATAGTACATCTAATTCAGTTCTCAGTAAAAGTTATTTATTTCTATTTACATAGCTAAAATTAATTTAGCTCCACACAAACATAAGACTTTAGAAGATTGGTTATTTATATTTTCAATACTAGAATGACTTATGTGGAGGAATAAGTATGCTTTGGGCTTCCCAGGTGGTAAAGAATCCACCTGCCAATGCAGGAGACACAAGAGATGTGGGTTCGATTCCTGGGTTGGGAAGATCCCCTGGAATAGGAAGTGGCAACTCACTCCAGTATTCTTGCCTGGAAAATTCCATAGACAGAGGAGCCTGGTGGGTGATAGTTCATGGGCCTGCAAAGAATCAAACATGACTGACAAACAGCACACTGCAGCACACGATATGCTTTGATATTATAAATTCTAAAACTTAATGGCTAAATACTGATTTAAGTTTTATATTTTCCCTCTTTCCCCAAACTGACCCTTCAGGCAGGTCTATAATCAACATTGTCTATCAATTACATTCCTGTCTCTTTTCATTTCCATATGAACTACACGTGCATGCAATAGAGAATTTAATTATTCTTCGAATATGTCTACTGTATAATTTATATTCTAATCGCAAGTCCAAACTACTCTCCATAAAACATTTCTTTGATTTATTATATTACTCATCCACACCAAAACTTTCAATAAATTCTCACTATCCATAGGACGAAGTATATACTTTTTGCCTTTGTATTTAAACCTCATTTCATTCTCCCTCTAAACTACTTTTTAGAATGATTTTAAATTACCCTCCAACATGAAGCCTTAGTTCTACTCAAAATGGCAAACAGGATTTCACTAAAACAATTCTTGCTGAAAAAGTTTGTCACTAAACAAGTTTAAAGAAAATCCTTTACATGGTATCTAATGCCACATAGAAAACTAAACAGGATAATATAATAAAGAATGAATCAAGCAGTGCCAGTGGGAAATATTAGATATCTAATGATGAGATGAGCCATATGTAGAGTGTCTGGAACAGTCCCTGGTTCAAGTCCATGGAAAAAAACTCCCTGTCTTGGCACTAGTAGCAGTTTTGTTTAACAGGACTATCACATTAAGCAAACAGAAACTTTTAACAAAAGAATATCAATATAAGTTATGCATATTGTTCTGGTTATGTATCTAAAATAAAATCTGATCACTTATTTCCCATTGAGATTTTTGTAACACTGATTTAAAGTAAAAAGCTAATGTCCTAAAATAGTTTCTGTTCCGCCACTGAGTTGTGTCTGACTCTGCAATCACATGCATTATAGCACTCCAGGATTCTCTGTCCTTCACTCCCGGAGTTTGCTCAAACTCGTGTCCATCGAGCCGGTGATGCTATCCAACTATTTCATCCTCTTTCAGTCCCTTCTCCTCTTGCCCTCAATCTTTCCCAGCATCAGGGTCTTTTCCAGTGAGTCAGTTCTTTGTGTCAGGTTGCCAAGGAATTGGAGCTTCAGCTTCAGCATCAGTCCTTCCAGTGAACACCCAGGACTGATTTCCTATAGGATGGACTGGTTGGATCTCCTTGCAGTCCAAGGGACTCTCAAGAGTCTTCTTCAACACCACAGTTCAAAAGCATTAACTCTTCAGCGCTCAGCTATCTTTATGGTCCAACTCTCACATCCATACATGACTACTGGAAAAATTATATCTTTGACTGGATGGACCTTTGTTGGTAAAGTAATGCCTCTGCTTTTTAGTATGCTGTCTAGGTTGGTCATAACTTTTCTTCCAAGGAGCAAGAATCTTTTAATTTCATGGCTGCAGTCATCATCCACAGTGATTTTGAGGACCAAGAAAATAAAGTTTGTCACTGTTTCCATTGTTTCCCCATCTATTTGCCATGAAGTGATGGGACCGGATGCCATGATCTAAGTTTTTCGAATGTTGAGTTTTAAGCCAGCTTTTTCACTCTCCTCTTTCAGTTTCATCAAGAGGCTCTTCGGTTCCTCTTTGTTTTCTGCCATAATGGTGGTGTCATCACCCAACAGCCTAGATACACAGACCCATGGAAACACTGAGATTTATTCTGAAAATTATAGAACACAAAAAGGGAGAACAGAATGTGTAGGGAACACAACAGAGCAGAAGTATGGGAGAATATCAAAAGTTATAGCAGAAGAAAGATTTATAATAGCAATGTTGAAAATTTTCTAAAATTAATGTCCAACATCAAACCACAAATCCATGAAACTCACAGAATACCAAACAGAATAAATACAAAAAATATAGCCATATCATGTCATATCAGATTCAAACTGAAGAAAACCAAAGAAAAAGAAGAAAATATTGAAAGAAATCAGTAGCGAGGAAGGAAGAAACATCCTACCCGTAGAGGCACAAGAATAAGAACTTCTGGGATTTCTAGATGAAACCAGTGAAGAAGAGAGTAACATAAAATATTTAAAATATTGAAAAATAAAAAGTAAAATGCCACAATATAGAATTATATATCCAGTAAAATTACCCTTCAAAAGGAAGGAAAGATAAAGACTTTCTTAGACAAACAAAAACTGACATGTTCATTACCCATGGATGTGACTTTCAAATGGTTAAAAAAAAAGAAAAAAAAGCATTTTAGGAAGAAAGAAATAATATAGGATTCTCGTAAAAAATGGAACAGTGTCAGAGAAGGAATCAATAAAGATAAAATGTTTTGCTTTTCTTATTCTTAAATGATAACTATTTTATAATAACAAAAATAATGTAGAATATGATTATAGCATATGAAAAAATAAAGTGTATGACAACAATATCACAAGAAATGGGATGGCAAAATTGGGAATACTCTGGGATAATGTACCTGCTCCCATGGATGGCAGCACAATGTTATTTGAAGGTGGACTAGACTAGCTTAAAATATTTATTGTACATTCTAAGGCAACCATTAGATATTTTTAAGTAAACTGATACA
Source organism: Muntiacus reevesi (assembly GCF_963930625.1). Lineage (NCBI taxonomy): Eukaryota > Metazoa > Chordata > Mammalia > Artiodactyla > Cervidae > Muntiacus > Muntiacus reevesi. The sequence continues at coordinate 36,734,421 of NC_089249.1, read as the reverse complement.
CTATGAGAGGAGATAAAGTCAGGTCATATAAATCACTGAATTAAAACCAGAAAAGACAGAGTATGAGGAGATGCAAAAGAAACAAAGGACTAATGCAGCATTAAGAAAATAGTTGCAAAAATGGTGGGTGTTGGTCTAACCATACAGATGATCACTTCAAATTTGAATGATTTAATGCACCAATTAAAAGGCAGAGGATGTCAGAAGAGATTTAAGAGCCAAATTATACATTGTCTACAAGAAATTCACTTAAACTAAAAGACTCAAATTGAAAGTAAAGGGAAAGAGAGGGTATACAGTGCTATCACTACTCAAAATAAAGCTGGTGCAACCACATTAATTTCAGACAAAGCAGACTTCAGGATAATAAGGAACATTATATAATGACAAAGGGGTCAATTCTAAAAGAAGAAATTAGTCTTAATATATGTACCTAACAACAGGGCATCAAAGAGTATGTGAAGCAAACACCAATGTAACTTAAATGAGTATATACACTATTATAGTTGGACTCTTCAAAATATTTTTGTCAGTAATGAATAGCTCAAACTGGCAGAAAATCAGTACATGATGGATAGACAGGGAAGAATAATTGCTGTAATAGTCAGGCCACTCACTAGTTGTACTATCTATGTAATCTTATGTTATCTAAAATTCAGTACTGTATTCATATAATTGGAATAATAGTAGTATTTAATGATTCATAGAGTTGCTTGAGAGTTAAATAGATACTGCAGGTGAACTACTTATGGGTGCTTGACATATAGTAAATTCACAGTGAAATACAATATCATTATTTTACATTTAGATATTAATTTTGGATTGACTTTTTTGTCCTAAAACTCATAAGATTCATGACACTCTCAGAATGAATTTCTTACTTTTGTACTACCTGAATAATGTATTTAGTACTCTCATGATATTTTATATTGACAAAATAAGTATATTTTGCTAAACACTATAACCATCAAATAATCTGCTTCTGGTAATGTCCACAGTGCCTGAAGGTGAAGTAAAAAGCATCGTATATCACTAGATAAATATAGCAATCAATAAATTATATTTATGATTCAGCTGTTAGAAAAATATATTGATTGAGATATTTTTCTCCTAAATGCCTTAGTAAACTTTCTTAAGAATAGCAAATTCCATTCAGTCTCTTTCAAATCTACCATTTCAAATTATTCATTTGTCTCTCATTTACTAGCACCATAATGCATAATTTCTTTATTCTTTCCCTTAAAATCCTGACAGGCACACCAGGGTTTTTGTTCAAGATTAAGAATAAAAGGCTAGGAAACACCATTGTAGTGTCAGAGCCCATACAAAAGAATGTGGAAAGGAGTGAGGTGGTGAATGATGGGAATGCCAGTGGCATTTTTATTTATAACCCAGAATTCTCAAGCAAAAGAATCAAATATCATTTACCTTTCAAAAGTGTTTTCTTTTTTGGTGAAGAAAAACAAACCATGTAAAATAAGAGCTCAGTGAGGTTGATCTTCATCAGCAAATTAAAATAAACAATTACTATTTTCAATTATATTAAAACTATAATAATACTATTGAATAGATTTATGAGTACACATTAGGAAATTTGGGGGATATCTATTTTATTCCAATGACCAATGTTTTCTCTGTCTGGTAAAGGTGTCTTGATATAAAGTCAAAATATAATATAAATTTTACAACCAAAAGAATTTTTAGAGTCCTACATTAGTCACACAAAGCCACACATATTAACAAGGATGTAATATTGACAAAATAGATACTGATTTTTGATGTGAGAGTAAAATTTCTAAATAAAAAATATATACTTTTCAAATTTACCAGATATTACCAAATTACTTACCAAGTTACACTGGTTATACTCCACTTATCATGGTTTAGAAATGTTTGTTTCTCCACAACAAGCCAAAAGTTTGATGTTAGAAAATGTTTTCTTTTTTCCATTCTAATAAGTATAAAATAGTATCTCATTATTTTTTAATTTTGCACTTTCCCAAATGCATAAATGATACAATTCAACATTCATTTATATGACTAATTTACGTGGTTCACCAGGATCTTCTACTACATATTTTCCTCATTCTTCTGTTGCTAATTTTTTCTGAGTAATTTAGAAGCAATGATTACTAGTCCTTAGTCAAAGATAATTATTGTGATTATTTTCTCTAAGTCTGCAGTTTTTCTATTAATTTTTGAAGGTGGACTAGATATCTTTCCTAGAAACTTTTGTTAATATAGTCAAATTATCACAAAGTTTATTTCAGCTCTTATGACTTTGAGTCTTATTTAAGAAATGCTTAAATATCAGGAGGTCATTTTTCTTCTAAATTTTTTACAACTTTGTTTTTATCATTTCCTTTATCGATCAGGAATTTTTTTTTTTTTTGTATGTTTGCCATAAAGTAGGATTTTAACATTCTTTTCTAACATAGAAAAACATTCCTTGCACCATGGAAGAATCCATGCACCGATAGGCAGTGCTTCTTATTTCATGGGATCAAAGTTCCATTTGTCCATAAGTCTGTTTCTGAGGTTTCACCAATTAAATTGTTCTAGCAGATATTCCCCTAGACCAACATCAGCCTACCTGATTTGATACGGCTTTACAGTATGTCTTGATATCTAGATGTCAAATCGTTTCTCAAATGCTGCATATATTCCATTTGCCCTTCCACTATCACACTCTACCTTTCCTTGTCCTGTTCTATGCTTTTCATACAAAGGCACATCAGATTTTTTTTCACTTAGCAGACTTATTTGTTAGAATAGATTTGAATTTACAGAAAATTTATTAGACAGTATAGTACTGGGAGTTCCCATATATTACCCTCCCCTGCATACAGTTTCACCTATTTATTAATGTTTTACATTAATATACTAGGTATATTTTTATGCTTAATGAGCCCATATTAATACATTACTGATAACTAAATTCCATCATGTGCATTAAGATTCACCCTTGTGCTGTAATGTTCTGTGGATTTGACAAATGAATAATATCACATATCCACCCTTACAGTGTCATACAGAATAGTTTCACTGTAATAAATCCCCACCCCTCACTCCTGCCCACACCCTCTCCCCCCAGTTCCTCACCTATTTCATCCATGCCCATAATCCCTGAGCCCCCTGGAAACCAGTGCTTTTTTTTTTTTTTTTTTTAACACTGTCCCTAGAGTTTCTCTTTTTCATAATATCATACAGCAAGAATTTCACAGTACCCTTTATAGACTGGCCTCTATCACTTAGCAATATGCCTTTAAGATTCATTTATTTTTCTGTGGCTTTATAGTTAATTTTTAAAATCATTCAATAACATTCTATTGTATAAATACAACACAGTGTGTTTATTTAGTCATCTAGGGAAGGATAACTTGGTGGCTTTCAGTTTGGGGCAATTATGGATCAAACTATTTGGAGATTGTTGTGTAGGTTTTTGTGTCAACAAAGTTTTCAATTCAACCAAATAAATGCCTAGCTGACTGACTGTTGGATCATATAGTATGACTACATTTAATTTAATTCACGGAGCAAGTGAAGTTGCTCAGTTGTGTCCAACTCTTTGTGACCCCATGGACTAAATAGTCCACGGAATTCTCCAGGCCAGAATACTGAAGTGGGTTGCCATTCCCTTCTCCAGGGGATCTTCCCAACCCAGGGATCGAACCCAGGTCTATCGCATTGCAGGCAGATTCTTTAGTGTCTGAGCCATCAGGGAAGCCCAGAAACAGTCAAACTATCTTCCGATGTGGCTGGACCATTTTACATTCCTGCTCGCAATGGAGGAGAATTCCTATGGTTTTACATTCTTGCCAGCATTGAGTATTTCTCAGGTTTGGTGTTTTTTGATTTGTTTTTTTGTCAGCTTGTTTTTTGAATTTTAGCTATTCTTATAAATGTGTCGTATTGTGGTATCTCAATGTTTTAACATGCAATTCTTTAATGACATATAACTTTAAACATCTTTTCATATCCTTACAAGCCATCTGTGTATCTTTATGCGCCTAGTCGCTCAGTCGTGTCCGGCTCTTTGTGAACCCATGGACTACAGTCCACCAGGCTCCTCTGTTCATTGGATTCTCCAGGCAAGAAGACTGGAGTGGATTGCTATGCCATCCCCAAAGAGATCTTCTCAACCCAGGTATCCAACCCAGGTCCTCCGCATTGCAGGCAGATTCTTTACCGACTGAGCCACTGTATATCTTAAAGAGGAGGAGGCTTTTTAGATTCTTGACCATTCTTTAATTGGGTTGTTTGTTTTGTTATTGTGCTGTTTTAACAGTACTTTGTCTATTTTGAATACCAATACTTTAGCAGCTAAGTGTTTTGCAAATATTTTCTCCTAGTCTGTGTCTCCTTTTTTTCATTCTCCTAGCAGTGTCCTTCAGGGAGCAGAAGTTTTTTAATTTTAGTTTTTTTTTTAACTTGTCAATGTTTTCTTCTGTGGCCAGTGTTTCTGGTGTCATGTCTTAAAAATTATCACCGAATCGCAGGTCACTTAAATTTTTTTCCTGTGTCATCTTCTAGAAATTCATTGGTTTTGCATTTTACATTTAGGTCTACAGTCTAGTTTGAGTTAATTTTTGTGAAGGTGTAAAATCTGTGACTAGGTTCATTTGTTTGAATTTTGCATTCTCACTTTTCAATAGATATTTTAATGGGGCTTCCCAGGTGGCTCAGTGGTAAACAATCTGCCTGCCACTGCAGGAGACAGTTCTGGAACACCCCCTGGAGGAGGAAATGGTAACCCACTCCAGTATTCTTGCCTGGAAAATTCCACGGACAAAAGAGCCTGGCAAATTACAGTCCTTGGAGTCACAAAGAGTTGGACATGACTGAGCACACACACGCATGTATAGGGAAGACATTATTGGTTCTTTGAAGCTTTAGTATATTTTACCTTTTACCTATAAAGTTGTCTGGTTCTTGTGTCTTTGAGAGATAAGTATTTTATCTTGATTGATAATTAGAATTTTTAGTGCTTAGGGGATTTTAAATCTCTTTTCTTGAAATAATTTTGGTTATTAATTTTAGTATATGATAAATTTCATTGCATAGAATTTTTTAAATTTATTGACTTGAACATTTTCATGATATATATATGTTAAATCTTTATTATATCTCTAGCTGTTTCTCCTTTTTTTTTATTCCATATGTCAGTGATTTGTCTTTTGTTATTATTTTATTATCCTGAAAAATCTTACTAAAAATGTTTCTATTATATTCTCCTTTCTAAAGAATCAGCTTTGGCTTTGTTTTGGTCATCCTCATATGTATGTCGTATATTTTACTATTTTATATTTTATTAATTTCTGCTATCTTTATCCTGTTCACACTCCTATTTTCCTTAGGCTACATTCTCTTCCTTTTAAGTGTCCTGCATTAGATTCTTAAGTCATGAAATTTCAGTTTTTCTTGATTTAAAATACAACTGAAATTATGTTAGGAAATGTTCCAGAATTCTACCATGTCTTTGATATATCCATCCATTCAATTTTATTTTGCAGTGTCATTTTTTTCCTTCCAAGGCATGGTATTTTTTTTCTGTCCAAGGCACGGTATTTCTTTTCAAGGTATTCTAAATTTTACAACATATGCAGTTGACCCTTGAACAGCATTGGGGTAGGGATACAAACCCCCACACAGTTGAATACCTGCATATAACCTTACAATTGGCCTGTGGTTCTGCTTCTGCAAATTCAACCACCATGAATCATACTGTATGAATGAATACTGTATTACAGTATGTAATATTTACTGAAAAACATATCCACATGTAAGTGAACCAGTGCAATTCAAACCCATGTTGTTCAAGGGTCAACTATAGGGATTTTTTTTTATACATTTGTTATTCATGCATGTCTCACTTAACTGCATTATTTCAAAAAATGAGGTCTCTGTAACATGTATTTTGTAAAAATTTTTTATGTAAATATAAATGCATTTTTTATTAAAAATAAATGTATATTAGACAACAGAAATATATTAATCCCTAAAACCTAATATACAGTGAAAATGCATGAATAACAAATACAGTAAAAAAAAAAAATCCCTACAGTTGACCCTTGAACAACATGGATTTGAACTGCAATGGTTCACTTATATTCTCTAATTTTTTTCAGCTTTGTTTTATAAATGTTAAAGCCAAGTTATTAGGTGCAAGCAAATTCAACAGTACTATATCTTGTTTGTACATTCACTTGATTACTAAATTGCATTTTCTTTATCTTTTTATCTGGTATAAATATTATAGCATCAGGGTTTTGGGGTAATACTTCTCTGTTTACCCTCTCTTTCGACTTGGATTCATTTTCTTCATGCTCAGTTAATGCCTTTACTACTTCTTTCTGTGACAGTCTTAAGAGCAGAAAGCTTGCCTATGATTCACAAATGCCTTTATTTTTCTTTCTCATGGGTGATAGTTTAGCTATCATAAAATACTAAGTTCTAAGGAACTTAGACAATATCTTGGTAAAGTATTCTGGTATTTATAGTTGTCAATGACACACACTCTTAATCTACTTGTCATACTTTCACAGAAAATGTCATTTGTCTTCAACATATTATAAAATTTTCATTTCACCTTTAGTATCTTACAATTTCACTCTGATTTGCTGAGCATAGCATTACGTTAGTTTAACTGGCATAGTACACAGAGTATACATTTGATTTGGAGACCCATAATTTCCTTCAATTCTGGAAGATTCTAAGTTGTCTGTTTAAATACTTCTTTTTCTCCTTTTGTTCCTCTGCCATACCTTGTTTTTAGTGTACTAAATATTCACCACATCTGATGAAGGGTTATTTGTCTCTACACATTATAATCAGACTTGCCCATGTGGCTTGCTTTGGTCAATGAAATTTAAGTGGGAGTGGCATATGCCACATTCTAAGCAGATGCATTAAGAGTAATGACATAGTTGGACTCTGCTTTCAGGGACATGTTCTGCGAATGAAAACTCAAGATGTATAATTTTTAATGCACTTCTGTCATTTTTACTTAGGTATGTGTTAACATAACCTGACTTATAAAAACCTATGAAATAAACATCAAATTTCTCAGCCTATTCTCTTTTAAATCTTCTATTATATACTTGATCTTCTGCACTCCTCACCCTGGGAGTATTTCTCAATAACTACTAATATAATGTGTCAGTGAAAATTTCTCAGAAACTGATAGCTTAATTCAGTCTTCAACTAAAGAGTATTTAATCGATCAGCTATTTTCAGCTGTGAGGGCATGCCTAGGGAAACTGTGAGTGGTAAAACAACCAGGAGAAATAATAGTGGGAAATCTAGTTTGAGGTCTGAAGAACAAAGGAAGAGAACGGTTTCAGGAAACAGTAAGTGTGGACTGATGCTGTGACAGGAGGTAAGGCCTCTAGGAACTATAAGCAGGCACAGAGAAACACAGGCATTGCCAGAATCACCATGAGTCCTAGCACAAGCATAGTAAAAAAAAAAAAAAAAAAAAAAAAAAATCCTTACTCTTTCTATCCTAATAACTCACTTTCTACTGTCAGAGACCCCCAGTGCCTGGTCCCAACTAGAAGTTAAAACAGTAGCCCAGATAATGCAGTCCACAGAATATAGTCGCTAAGAGCATAGAATGTGACACAAAATAGCAGGTTTGGAGGAAGAGGAAAATGAAGAATAATCAGAACACTTCTTTTTTTGGTCACACTGTGCAGCATGTGGGATCTTAGTTCCCCAACCAGGGATGGAACCGGCAACCCTGCATTGTAAGGCAGAGTCTTAACCCCCAGACTACCAGGGAAGTCCCTCAGAACATGTTTTAAACCACAGATTTCTCTGTTTGTCCAAGTTCAATAAAGAAGTTAATGGTCATTTTCCTTTCATTTTCTTTCTTATTGGATGACATTTTAAGTTACAAGGAACAGAAGCTGAGTCTGCATAACTGGACTATTATTAAAAGAAAAGTGAGTAGACTTTAAATCTGGTTATTAGACAATAAATTGTGTAAAAGTAAGCCATCTTCCAAAAACAACTCTAAAAACAATGCAAAATACATGAAACACCTATTTGAATTCTTCATAAAGGAGACAACAGAGAATTCTGGGGTCTGTGATCCTCAAGAGAAGGGAAATGCATGGATACGAGTTCTATGTTCACCTTTGTTTCAAACTTGAGGGCATTTGCCAATTGTCAGTGAAGGACAACACAGTATGAACAGAAAGCCCTGATCTCACTGAGATAAGGAAGCAGAGATATGAAATCCAGAATTTCCAAAGAGATGAAGATGAAGGGGAGAAAACTGCTGAAAAGTAAAGCCAAAAATTTGCATGAAATTTTATTTAGAAAAGTTTGGATGAAAAAGCTGTTCATGAGAAGGACATGTCTTAAAAAATAGACAAACACAAAATACCAGAAAGCAGCAGCTGGAATGCTAAACAGAGAGATGAGCAGAAGTTTTCAGCAGATTTATAGTTCTGGGAAGACAGAAGGTGAAGTTCAAGAGACTGGTAAAGACCTCAGGCTTTCAGTGAAGATTTGTGAAGGTTTACTAAATCAGAGGTATAGTAAGAAGTACCCGGCATCACTCAAGCACAGGTTTTATCAAAAATATTTTACCTAAATCAAGTCATAAATACACTATTTAATATAAAATTTGGTTGTTCTACAAGACAAAAGGCCTGGGCTCTTCAATGAATCAGATATGAAGAATGACAGGAAACTTTAGGATTGTTATAGATTGTGAGAAATTGAAGGGATATAACCAATGATAGTTCATCAAACTTGACTGAATCCTCAATGGGGTAAAACAGATCCTTAATAGACATTTTTTGCTACAACTGAGGAAATTTTGCATGTTGCAAATTTAATGCTAAATTTCTGAAGTGTAATATATTGTGGTTTGTTAGGAAAATGTCCTTGTCTTGGATGGTTCATGTTGAAGTAGTTAGAAATGAAATGTCTTGATGTTTCCACCATCCATTTGGTCAGACAAAGTGAAAAATAAAGCAGATAGGAGCTTAGTAATTGGTCAAAGTTGGTTATGATGCATAGGTATTGATTTCACTCTTCATTCAGCTTTTCTGAGTCTTTGAAACTTTTCAGAATAAAAGACAAACTTTTAAAAATTTCAAAGCTGACCTCTAAATTAAAGCATGTTTTATTTTTGAAAGCTGATTTCTCACTTAAATGAATTTGACACAGGTCCAAACTAATTATCAAAGCCTGAGCCTTTTGATTGGTACCATTAATTGAAATTTAGAGCTGAGATACTAACTATTCAGAGTGAAGTGGTTATTTTACAAGCAACTTGCTTTTTTCACAAGGTCTGATACAAATTATTTCGAGTGTTTTTCTTTTTTGATTGAAAACACCAAGGTTTTATTTAATTGTATAAATTATGCCCTTGGCTTTGGAAACTCTTACAAAATAGATGCAAAAAATTAATTACAACATTGTCAGAATCAACCATTAAACAGCAGGATACAAGCATCATAAAATCAGCATTTTCATCTAATCATTCTAGTGTCATCTGCTAATTGCAAACAGGCCCTATAAACAGAAATTATTTTTCAAAGCATCCTTACACAAACCCTTAATTCATACTGAACCTTGTGACAACATTTGGAGTCAGTCAAAGTTCTGAAAGAGATAATCCTTACTTCTCAAAAAGAAATTTGAAGAATCATGGTTTATTTACTTTCAATTCATACTCACAAAGAAGGTGAATACTATGCAAAAAAAAACAAAAACAAAAAAAACCAGATGTTATTTGCCTTAGTTCTTATGACTGGGAATACTTCCAAAGACTGACATTTTCAACTGCTCAATATAGCACTCCTTTAGCTAAATCTTGTCAGAATACATTTCTTTTCTGTCTTCTCATTGCATTCTCACAAGTATTAAATAAAATGCTCTTGTTATACTAAAGAAAGAAAAGAAAGAAAGTGAAGTAGCTCAGTCATGTCCAACTCTTTGCGACCCTATGGACTGTAGCCTATCAGACTCCTCCATCCATGGAATTTTCCAGGCAAGAATTCTGGAGTGGGTTGCCATTTAAGAGACCATAAAGATGGCTGAGCACCAATGAAATGATTCTTTCAAATTGTGGTGCTTGAGAAGACTCTCTGAGACTGCAAGGAGGTCAAAGCAGTCAATTCTAAAGGAAATCAACCCTAAATATTCATTGGAAGGACTAATGTTGAAGCTGAACCTCCTATGGTCAACTGATGGAAAGAGCCTTCTCAATGGGAAAGACCCTGATGTTGGGAAAGATAGAAGGCAAGAGGAGAAGCGGGCAGCAGGGGATGAAATGATTAGATAGCATCACTGACTCAATGAACGTAAATTTGAGCAAACTCCAAGAGATAGTGAGGCTGGGGGAGGTCTGGGGTGCTGCAGTCCAGGGATCACAAAGAGTCGTACATGACTTAGAGACTGAACAGCAACAATACTAAAAAGGTGTACAGTTTTCAAACTTTTGTGATAGTAAATACTGAACTTTCCTGAAAATCTCTCAAATGTTCCTTTTCCTAATAAGCAGCCTACAAAAAAGGTTCATCACTTTTGTGTATCCACAATGTTTATCATTTTTAGGTGTTTAAGAAACATGTGATATTAAAAATGAATTCTGTACCTGAAATACTTTTCTCAATATACTGCACCTCCATCTTTTAACATCCATATGTACAAACTCTCTCTTGACTGGTTCATGATCCCTTCTATCTTTCCTTCAACAAATATGTATTGAAAACCTACTACATGTTAGATCAGTGTTAGCATCTGGATTTACAAAAATCATTAAGGCATGCCATCTGCCCTTTTGTGTGAAGGCTCAGTCACTTCAATCGTGTCTGATTCTGCAACCCATGGACCATAACCCATCAGGCTCCTCTGTCCATGGGATTCTCCAGGCAAGAATACTGGAGTGGGATGCCATGCACTCTTCCACAGGATCTTCTCAATCCAGGGATCAAAACTGAGTTGCCTGCATCACCTGCATTGCAGGTGGATTCTTTCCACTGAGCCACCAGGGAAGAAACCCTTATCTGCTCCTTTAGGGAATCCTAAATACATTGGGGAGAGAAACATGAAAATCAATCTTATAATAGCAATAAAGAAATTATCTGCAAAGTCACAAGACCTAAATGATAAGTGATAATACTTTTGTCATCATTCCAAATGGCTGATTCCTCTTCTTCATATCAGAAGATATATATATATATATTAGGGCAAGAGCAGATAAATCCTTAAAATATACAGCTCTTAAATATTAGAGTGAAAGTGAAGGTCGCTCAGTTGTCTCCGACTCTTTGCGACCCCATGGACTATATAGTTCATAGAATTCTCCAGGCCAGAATACTGGAGTGGGTAGCCTTTCCACTCTCCAGGGATCTTCCCAACCCAGAAATCGAACCAGGGTCTCCTGCATTGAAGGAGGATTCTTTACCAACTAAGCTATGAGAGAAGCGCACATGAGAAGATTCTACACATGGACATCACCAGATGGCCAACACCGAAATCAGATTGATTATATTCTTTGCAGCCAAAGATGGAGATGCTCTATACAGTCAGGAAAAACAAGACCAGGATCTGACTGTTGCTCAGATCATGAACTCCTTATTGCCAAATTCAGACTGAAATTGAAGAAAGTAGGGGAAACCACTAGACCATTCAGGTATGACCTAAATCAAATCCCTTATGACTATACAGTGGAAGTGAGAAATAGATTTAAGGGACTAGATCTGATAGACAGAGTGCCTGATGAATTATAGACAGAGGTTCGTGACATTATACAGGAGACAAGAATCAAGACCATCCCCAAGGAAAAGAAATGCAAAAAAACAAAATGGTTGTCTGAGGAGGCCTTACAAATAGTTGTGAAAAGAACAGAAGTGAAAAGCAAAGGAAAAAAGGAAAGATATACCCATTTGAATACAGAGTTCCAAAGAATAGCAAGGAGAGATAAGAAAGCTTTCCTCAGTGATCAACGTAAAGAAATAGAGGAAAACAATAGCATGGGAAAGACTAGAGATCGCTTCAAGAAAATTAGAGATACCAAGGGAATATTTCATGCAAAGATGGGCTCAATGAAGGACAGAATTTGCATGAACCTGACAGAAACAGAAGATATTAAGAGGTGGCAAGAATACACAGAACTGTACAAAAAAAAGATCTTCACAATCTAGATAATCATGATGGTGTGATCACTCACCTAGAGCCAGACATCCTGGAATGTGAAGTCAAGCTGGCCTTAGGAAGAATCACTATGAACAAAGCTAGTGGAGGTGATGGAATTCCAGTTAAGGTATTTCAAATCCTAAAAGATGATGCTGTGAAAGTGCTGCACTCAATACACCAGCAAATTTGGAAAACTCAGCAGTGGTCACAGGACAGGAAAAGGTCAGTTTTCATTCCAATCCCAAAGAAAAGCAATGCCAAAGAATGCTCATACTATCGCACAATTGCACTCATCTCACATGCTAGTAAAGAAAAGCTCAAAATTCTCCAAGCCAGGCTTCAAAAATACGTGAACCACGAGCTTTCAGATGCTCAAGTTGGTTTTAGAAAAGGCAGAGAAACCAGAGATCAAATTGCCAAATCCACTGGATCATCAAAAAACCAGGAGAGTTCCAGAAAAACATATATTTCTGCTTTATTGACTATGTCAAAGCCTTTGTGTGGATCTCAATAAACTGGGGAAAGTTCTAAAAGAGATGGTAATACCAGATCACTTTACCTGTCTCTTGAGAAACCTGTATGTAGGTCAGGAAGCAACAGTTAGAACTGGACATGGAGCAACAGACTGGTTCCAAATAGGAAAAGGAGTACGTCAAGGCTGAATATTGTCACCCTGATTATTTAACTTATATGCAGAGTACATCATGAGAAACGCTGGTCTGGATGAAGCACAAGTTGGAATCAAGATTTCCAGGAGAAATATCAATAACCTCAGATATGCAGATTTCACCACCCTTATGGCAGAAAGTGAAGAAGAACTAAAGAGCCTCTTGATGAAAGTGAAAGAGGAGAGTGAAAAATTTGGCTTAAATTTCATTCAGAAAACTAAGATCATGGGGAATAGATAGATGGGGAACTAATAGATGGGGAAACAGTGGCTGAGTTTATTTTGGGGGAGCTCCAAAACCACTGCAGATGGTAACTTCAGCCATGAAATTAAAGACGCTTACTCCTTGGAAGGAAAGTTATGACCAACCTAGATAGCATATTAAAAAGCAGAGACATTACTTTGCCAACAAAGGTCCATCTATTCAAAGCTATTTTTTTTTTCCCAGTAGTCAAGTGTGGATGTGAGAGTTGGACTATAAAGAAAGCTGAGCACTGAAGAATTGATGCTTTTGAATTATGGTGTTGGAGAAGACTCTTGAGAGTCCCTTGGACTGCAAGGAGATCCAACCAGTCCATCCTAAAGGAAATCAGCCCTGAATATTTATTGGAAGGACTGATGTTGAAGCTGAAACACCAATATTTTGGCCACCTGATGAGAAGAGCTGACTCATTTGAAAAGATCTGATGCTGGGAAAGATTGAATGCAGGAGAAGAAGGGGACAACAGAAGATGAGATGGTTGGATGGCATCACTGACTCAATGGACATGAGTTTGGGTAAACTCTGGGAGTTGGTGATGGACAGGGAGGCCTGGCTGTGCTGCGCTTCATGAGGTCACAACAAGTCGGACACAATGGAGAGATGGAACTGAACTGAATTGAAATATTAGAGATCTATCAATATTTTTACTCAAGATAAATAACAGAGCTAGATAGTTGAAGAAAAAATAAAAATCCAGAAAGAAAAGTTTACTGAAACCCATCATTTAATAATCTACACTTGTCTCAATCTGAATTTGTTCCTGTTATTAACAGAAATATCTATTGAAAATCGTTTTGGAAACTTCTGAGTTTCTTTAAATCTTGCATTTCTTTGAATATTATGTATCTTTTTCTATTTTATTTAACCTTGCCAATATACTGTATTAGTGAGATCCAATAATAAAGCAGAGATTTCTGATCATAAAAGTTGCTCAGGACCTATGAAAATATCAAATATTCTCATCAAGAAGACCAGTAGAAAAAATAATTGTTAATATAACGTAGATATGAATTAGATTCTGTAAAGAGTATATTTAAAAGCTTGGGTTAAAAGGAAATTCTTTGGGTTGAAATACTGGGTTGTAGGAGTGAGTTCTGTAGTCATTACAAAACTCTAAGCATTGGAGGAAAGGAAATCAATCATGGTTATTAAGGATTCTATGGGGAGGCAGGTGCTCAACTTTTGCTATTGCCTCTAGAATTTTTTTCTTGTCTTGGAGAATGAAGTATCCATAACTCATCTGAGGACACTCTTCACCTGTGTTTGGAATTTCATTGCCACCTGCTACCCCAGGGACCTTAACGCTAGTAGTTTAAAAGTCAAATACTGATCTACTCTCCAGCTCAGCATTTTTTCAAGAACCAATACCCATGCATCTGTACTTCCAATCTAACATTCCTAATTGTACATCCTACAGTTGACTGAATTTAAATTATTTAACCAAGAATCAGTAGTTGCAAGACACAGAAGCCAACTCTAGATCATTTAAATGCCCAATTATTTTTTTAAAGGGCCAAACAACCTAGATTAAGAAGGTGCTGTGCTGTGTTTAGTCACTCAGTCGTGTCCAACTCTTTGCAACCCCATGGAACCCTGCCAGGCTCCTCTGTCCTTGGGGATTCTCCAGGCAAGAATACTGGAGTGGGTTGTCATGCCCTCCTCCAGGGGATCTTCTCAACCCAGGGATAGAACCCAGGTCTCCCGCATTGCGAGCGGATTCTTTACTGTCTGAGCCATCACGGAAGCCCAAGAATACTGGAGTGGATAGCTATCCATTCTCCAGGAGATCTTCCAACCCAGGAATTAAACCAGGGTCTCCTGCATTGCAGGTGGATTCTTTACCAGCTGAGCTACCAGGGAAGCCTGGATTAAGGCTAAACACCTAAAAATTGTTACCAAACTGCAGCGTAGAATGATTCCTTGCCAACATGGCTGAGCAATAAACACCAGCCAGTATTTTTGCACCAGGCAACTGACTTTGCAGTTTTTACCCTATATGATGACTACAACTGTTACTACTGTTGCTGTTACTACTACTTACTATTTGAGAGAGGGAAGAGTGATGGGGGAGAGAAAGACCAACCCCATCGTGAACCAGCCTGTGTCACCAGTTTTAGAATCAAAGTCCACTGCAAGAGAATGTTGGAGCCAAGATCACACCTCTGCATCTTGTTCCACTGAGGCAGAGAAAGTGTCTACTCCAATATCCAATGTTGAATTCATTATATTTTCTCTGATTTTCACCCTATATTTTATTTCTTTAAGTGTCATCACCTCTCAGTTGCTAACTTACATCATAAACTTGAAACCCGTCTTTGAATTTACTCCCCCATTCCCAATCATTACTGGTCTTATATATCAATCTTCTTAGTATCTGTTAAATTTGTCTTCTTTTTTACATCACCAATCATAATATGATGGAAATACCTATGTGTTTTTAAGGTGTGGCTCTTAGTGAGTGACTTGATGTTAAAGGGCAAGTGGTTCTCTCTCACCCAGAACCTAGGGCAAGACAGATAAATTTTGTAGTCTTATTTTGTGAGTAGGTAGATTTATTCTCACAGTCCTTTTCAATGACTGAGATCTGAAAGAGCCTAGCTTTATGGAGTAGTCTCAGTTTCAAATCCATCCATTGTTCACAATTAAGAACCAAGACTCTTTTAATTACTTAAGTGACCAACAACCTCAGGTTGATAAGTTTACACCAGGGCTATAACTCTCTTTTCTAAGTTTTTTCTTTTCTTTTTCTCTATTGTCTATTTTTTCTTGTTTTTTGTTTTGTTTTGTTTCTTTTTTTAGGGTCTTTCTTTACTTTGTTATGAGCACAGGAATACAATAAAAGGATATGTCTTACATTTTTCCTTTACTGATATCTCCTAGCTTTTTAATTGTCTTCTTGTCTTTGCTAAATCCAGTGACGAACAGATTCCATGACAAATGCCACTTTCAGTGGACTGTAATGGCTGTTTGAAGTTCTCTGTAGAAATGGTTCCAAGGTCAATTCCAGTGTAATAGAGTTCTGGAGTTGACTGGTGATGCTTGGAGTGGTTGAGGAAATAGGCAGTCTAGGGCAAATGCTGTATGATTGCTGCCATGCATCCAGTCCTTTCACTCCAGACCACAAATACCTCTCAGTTTAATCCTCCCCTAGTTTTTATCTGCCATTTGTGATATTGACTCATTTATCTAACTAAACACAACTTTATCTCAAAGTGAAAGGACATGATATTACCTTACTACAAGACAACTACATCTTGTATAAAATGTGGGACAACAGTTCACTTACCTATTTCAGAGAATACTTGTGAAAATCAAATGAGAGAATATGTATAAAAATGCCATACATATTCTGTATTGATAAATTATGATATGCTTTTTTAAAGCCCAAGATATATCATTAATCTTTACTTCCAAGAAGCAGTACCTAGAACAAAGCCTTGCATACTAGAGATGGACAATAAATGTTTTTTGAATTGAGTTATGTACTCACTTGCTCTATGGAAGTCTTTTCTGGTGATTTTGACCTGGAGAATGAGGGTCTGTTTGTGTATGCAGCACTGGAGGATTATAACTTTAGTAGGTCAAAATCAATAAGTTATCATTTTGAAAAGCCATGTGTAACTGATAATGGTTTTTGGCATTTCTCTTTTGCAATATAACCTCCCTGGGGGAAAGGAGCTATGCTTCTTCATATCTAGTAAATTATGTAATAAAATGTCCTATTCTGGAGATATGAGATAAATAATAATTAATATTGGTGGATTAGCCTGATGAAACCTTCTGTAAATAGCATCCCAAAAGACTATGAAATATGACTTGCTCTAAAATTAAAGTAAGTCTGCTAGCTTGTTAATCCCTCACATTTTTTTTTTTTAATCTTGGGGAAAAATGGTTTTTCAGGACCATTAACCTATTTGGCAGAGTTCTACTCTGATATTTGCCAGTCTCTATACCTGGATTTGTTGTAAAGCCATGCTCATTCTAGCAAGTTTATAGGATTTCTACCAGAACACTCAACCTCAGGATTTATGATATAATTTTAACAGTGATTAAAAAACAACAACTTTCCAACTTACTGTTTCATTGGATAACATAAAACCACATGCATATTTAAACTGACTAGGACTTGATTCCCTGATATCTCACCAGTTCAAATCTGTTCCGCTTTCTGCATTTTCAAATCACTCATAATGAATCACACTTTATTCATTCATTCAAGCGATAAGGTTTCAAATCATCCTTGTATTTTGCTTCTCTTTGGCCACTGCACTCAGTCATGTACAAAGTAAGAGTACTCAACTTTACCTCTTGTGTATCTTTGACTACCTTCTCTTCGACTCCACTGTCCTTGATCTCAGTCAGATGATTTTAGGAGACAACAGCCATAGCATCTCAACTGCTCTCTCTTGCCCTCTCTGCTTTTCAAATTATTGGCAATGCTGAATTCAACTTATCCTTCAAAAATAAAAGTGTCACACTCCTACAGTAAGAACTCTGACAATCACTGCTCACAAAATAAATAATGTATTAAAATCCCCCTAGAAATATGAGCCATACATAAACTCTTTTTTCTTTCCTGTGTATTACATATTAATTAAATTTTGCTTTTACTGAGAAGAAACTATGCACCCTAATACTTCATATAATGTATCCAAATTGTTAGATGCTTTTCCATTACTGAAGACATAAGTTTATTAGTTGGGTGGTTGAAAAGATTCTTGGAGGAAAATATATATATATATTTATAATTCACATATGTCATTTTGTTAAAAAAAAAAAATCATGAGAAACTAATCTATTCAACTCAAGCTGCCAAAATTTGGGTGTGTGCTCAGTCAGTTCTTGTCTGACTCTTTGCATGCCCATGAACTGTGGCCCACCAGGCTCCTCTGTCCATGGAATTCTCCAGGTAAAGAATATTGAAGTGGGTTGCCATTTCCTTCTCCAGGGGATCTTCCTGACCCAGGGATCAAACGCATGTCTCTTGTGTCTGCTGCATTTGCAGGCAGATTCTTTATCACTAGTGCCACCTGGGAAGCCCTAACATTTGTACTATCATATTAATATTAATGAAATACTGAAGCTAGCAGTGAAGCACAATAATCATCTTTTCCTGTCAAACTTAGTTTGAGGGCAGAGAAAAATTTCCATACATTTTTCTGAGGACAGGATAGCACAAGAATCAGATCTGGAGATAATCCTGACATATATGAGAATTTAAAGACTTGTAAACAACGTAACCTTCAAAATGTTATCATGTCTGTAGCTCATTCACCTGTGAAATAGAAATAGCATCTAAATATATAGATTTCTGTGAATTAAATCAGCTATCACTAATTAAGCATTTGGTACCATAAATAACATACAGCAGATCTTTGAAAGATTCAAGTAGTCTTGTAGTCATTGTAAGTGAATTTGTATTTCCAATGTCTGGATTGGTATATATAACTAAAAGGTCACAAAATGTGCACTATGCTCATGTTGCTATATCTATTTCAAATATCTGAGTCATTAAAGATACAACTTACATATTGTCAGATCTAACATATCTGACAACTTACATTTAAATTCTGACTAGGCCTGGTTGTTTCAAATTTTATACACTGGAATGAATTTGATTCTTGGAAATATTGGAGATTAAAATGCTAGAGAGTAAAAAGATGTCTAAGGGCATTCAAATTCAGTTTTGATTTTGCTTTTGAACTCGTTCCATTCAAAAACAAGTTAGGTGCTTCAAATTTTTATTCACTAGAATGAATAAACATAACAATGGTGATTGTGGAGAATTCTCTGGTAGTCCAGTGGATAAAACTCAGTGCTTTCATGGCTGGGGTCTGGGTTAAATCCCTAATCCTTTGTCAGAGAACTAAGATCCTGCAAGTCTTGTGGTGTAGCTAAAATAAGAGACATTTCTCCAAAGAAGATATACAGATGGTCAAAAAACACATGAAATGATGTTCAACAGCACTAATTATTCAGTAAGTTCAGTTCAGTCACTCAGTCGTGTCCGACTCTTTGCGACCCCATGAATCGCAGCACGCCAGGCCTCCCTGTCCATCACCAACTCCTGGAGTTTACTCAAACTCATGCCCATCGAGTTGGTGATGCCATCCAGCCATCTTATTCTCTGTCACCCCCTTCTTCTCCTGCCCCCAATCCCTCCCAGCACCAGAATCTTTTCCAATGAGTCAACTCTTCACATGAGGTGGCCAGAGTATTGGAGTTTCAGCTTCAGCATCAGTCCTTCCAATGAACACCCAGGACTGGTCTCCTTTAAGATGGAATAGTTGGATCTCCGTGCAGTCCAAGACACTCTCAAGAGTCTTCTCTAACACCACAGTTCAAAAGCATCAATTTTTTGGCACTCAGCTTTCTTCACCGTCCAACTCTCACATCCATACATGACCACTGGAAAAACCATAGCCTTGACCAGACAGACCTTTGTTGGCAAAGTAATGTCTCTGCTTTTTAATATGCTATCTAGGTTGGTCATAACTTTCCTTCCAAGGAGTAAGCGTCCTTTAATTTCATGGCTGCAATCACCATCTGCAGGGATTTTGGAGCCCAAAAAATAAAGCCAACCACTGTTTTCACTGTCTCCCCGTCTATTTCCCATGAGGTGATGGGATCAGATGCCATGATCTTAGTTTCCTGAATGTTAAGCTTTAAGCCAACTTTTCCACTCTCCTCTTTCACTTTTATCAAGAGGCTTTTTAGTAACTCTTCACTTTCTGCCATAAGGGTGGCGTCATCTGCATATCTGAGGTTATTGATATTTCTTCCGAGAATCTTGACTCCAGCTTGTGCTTCTTCCAGTCCAGCGTTTCTCATGATGTACTCTACATATGAGTTAAATAAGCAGGGTGATAATATACAGCCTTGACATACTCCTTTTCCAATTTGGAACCAGTCTGTTGTTCCATGCCCAGTTCTAACTGTTGCTTCCTGACCTGCATACAGGTTTCTCAAGAGGCAGGTCAGGTGGTCTGGTGTTCCCATCTCTTTCAGAATTTTCAACAGTTTATTATGATACACACAGTCGAAGGCTTTGGCGTAGTCAATAAAGCAGAAATAGATGTTTTTCTGGAACTCTCTTGCTTTTTCGATGATCCAGCGGATGTTGGCAATTTGATCTGTGGTTCCTCTGCTTTTTCTAAAACTAGCTTGAACATCTGGAAGTTCACAGTTCACGTATTGCTGAAGCCTGGCTTGGAGAATTTCAAGCATTACTTTACTAGCACATGAGATGAGTGCAATTGTGCGGTAGTTTGAGCATTCTTTGACATTGTCTTTCTTAGGGATTGGAATGAAAACTGACCTTTTCCAGTCCTGTGGCCTCTGCTGAGTTTTCCAAATTTGCTGGCATATTGAGTGCAGCACTTTCACAGCATCATATTTCAGGATTTGAAATAGCTCAACTGGAATTCCATCACCTCCACTAAATTTGCTCGTAGTGATGTTTTCTAAGGCCCACTTGACTCCAGGATGTCTGGCTCTAGGTGAGTAATCACACCATTGTGATTATCTGGGTCGTGAAGTTCTTTTTTGTATAGTTCTTCTGTGTATTCTTGCCACCTCTTCTTAATATCTTCTGCTTCTGTTAGGTCCATACTGTTTCCCTTGATATCTCTAATTTTCTTGAAGAGATCTCTAGTCTTTCCCATTCTGTTGTTTTCCTCAGTTTCTTTGCATTGACCACTGAGGAAGGCTTTCTTATCTCTCCTGGCTATTCTTTGCAACTCTGCATTCAAATGGGTATATCTTTCCTTTTCTCCTTTGCTTTTTGCTTCTTTTCTTTTCACAGCTATTTGTAAGGCCTCCTCAGACAACCATTTTGCCTTTTTGCATTTCTTTTTCTTGGGGATGGTCTTGATCCCTGTCTCCTGTACAATGTTACGAACCTCCATCCATAGTTCATCAGACTCTCTGTCTATCAGATCTAGTCCCTTAAATCTATTCCTCACTTCCACTGTATAGTCATAAGGGATTTGATTTAGGTCATACCTGAATGGTCTAGTGGTTTTCCCTACTTTCTTCAGTTTCATTCTGAATTTGGCAATGAGGAGTTCATGATCTGAGCCACAGTCAGCTCCTGGTCTTTTTTTTGCTTACTGTATAGAGCTTCTCCATCTTTGGCTGAAAAGAATATAATCTATCTGATTTCAGTGTTGACCATCTGGTGATGTCCATGTGTAGAGTCTTCTCTTGTGTTTTTGGAAGAGGGTGTTTTCTATGACCAGTGCGTTCTCTTGGCAAACTCTATTAGCTTTTGCCCTGCTTCATTCCGTACTCCAAGGCCAAATTTCCCTGTTACTCCAGGTGTTTCTTGACTTCCTACTGTTGCATTCCAGTTCCTTATAATGAAAAGGACATCTTTTGGGGGTGTTAGTTCTAAAAGGTCTTGTAGGTCTTCATAGAACCTTTCAACTTCTTCAGCGTTTCTGGTTGGGGCATAGACTTGGATTACCATAATATTGAATGGTTTGCCTTGGAAACGAATAGAGATCATTCTGTCGTTTTTGAGATTGCATCCAAGCACTACATTTCGGACTCTTTGTTGACCATGATGGCTACTCCATTTCTTCTAAGGGATTCCTGCCCACAGTAGTAGATGTAATGGTCATCTGAGTTAAAGTCACCCATTCCAGTCCATTTTCGTTCGCTGATTCCTAGAATGTCGACATTCACTCATCCATCTCGTTTGACCACTTTCAATTTGCCTTGATTCATGGACCTAACATTCCAGGTTCCTATGCAATATTCCTCTTTACAGCATCGGACCTTGCTTCTATCACCAGGCACATCCACAACTGGGTATTGTTTTTGCTTTGGCTCCATCCCTTCATTCTTTCTGGAGTTATTTCTCCACTGATCTCCAGTAGCGTATTTGGCACCTACCTATCTGGGGAGTTCCTCTTTAAGTATCCTATCATTTTGCCTTTTTATACTGTTCATGGGGTTCTCAAGGCAAGAATCCTTAAGTGGTTTGCCATTCCCTTCTCCAGTGGACCACATTCTGTCAGACCTCTCCACCATGACCCAACCGTCTTGGGTGGCCCCACACGTCCTGGCTTAGTTTCATTGAGTTAGACAAGGCTGTGGTCCTGTGATCAGATTGTCTAGTTTTCTATGATTATGGTTTTAGTGTGTCTGCCCTCCAATGCCCTCTCGCAACACCTACCATCTTACTTGGGTTTCTCTTACCTCGGACGTGGGATTTCTCTTCACGGCTGCTCCAGCAAAGTGCAGCCAGTGCTCCTTACCTTGGATGAGGGGTATCTAATTATTACAGAAATGCTAGTCAGTACTACAATGAGGTTTCACTTCACACTAGTCAGCATAACCATCATAAAAAAATCAACAAGCACTAAATGCTAGAGAGAGTATGGAGAAAAGAGAACCTTCCTATACTGTTGGTGGGAATATATATTGGTACAACCACTCTGGAGAACAGTACAAAGGTTCTCTAAAAGACTAAAAATAGAAAACTACCCAACAATTCCACTCTTGGGTATAATCTGGAGAGAACCATAATTTGAAAAGATACATGCACTCCAAAGTTCATAGCAGCATTATTTACAACAGTCAGGACGTGGAAGCAATTTAATGTCCATCATCAGAAGATGTGGTACATATATACAATGGAATATTACTCAGCCATCAAAAAGAACAAAGGTTGCCATATTGAGTGAAGTAAGTCAGACACAGAAAGACAAATATCATATAACATTCCTTATATGTGGACTCTAAAACAGGTACAAATGAACTTAACTTACAAAACAGAAATAGGGTCACAGATGCAGAAAACAAACTTATGGTTACTAGGAGATAAATGTAAGGGATAAATTGGGAGATTGGGATTGACATATACACATTTCTACATGTAAAATAGATAGCTAATAAAAACTTGCTGTGTAGCACAGGAAACTCTACTCAGTACTCTTTAATGGCCTAAATGAGAAAAGAATCTAAAAAGTGGAGATATATATATATATATACACACACACACACACACACACACACATATATATATATATATATATATGTATATATATGTTTAACTGAGTCACTTTGCAGTACACCTACAGCATTGTATTATCAACTATGCTCCAATAATTTTTTTAAGTTGACTGTAGTAACATGTATCATGTTACAGATTAACAGGTGTTTGTTACAGCAAATACCAGCTTTACTTTTGCTGACACATTTGTAACTGATTGAAATATATACACATGAATAATAGAGATGAAGATCAAGATAAGAGTTTTCTAGAGAAAAACTGAATCAGTGTACATAGCTTTCATGTAGGGTTACAATGTGCTTCCTAATGTTTCATTCTAGAATTCACTTCCTCTACCAAACAGGAGCCTTCACCCTTACATGGACAAAATTCAACCTATAATGGCTATCACATGATAAGAAAAGCAAATCACAATATCACCTCAGGACCCACAGGGTACTGAACTAGTAAGTCACTGTCCTCTCCTTGGCAGGAAGGAGTAAGAAAGTGTGGGAGAGGTGAACGTGTCCTGTCTCAGTTTTTCCTTCGTGGAAGCAGAATGGAAATTCTACCCTCTTATGCAGGTATATTGCTGTTCAGTTGCTCATCTGTGCCCAACTCTTTGCGATCCTGTGGACTACAGCACACCAGGCCTCCCAGTTGCTCACTATCTCCCAAAGTTTGCCCAAGTTCATGTCCATTAAGTTGGTGATGCTATCCAATCATATATGCAATATAATTAGTGGTGAATAAGTGTTTGCCCCTTAATAATCTCTAAGATACTACTTGTATATATCAGTATATTCAAAAAGGATGTCTTTTTTTAGTAATAACAATATTGTGTGATTAAAGCCAGTTCCTAACACCAAAAAAATCCATATGACTAATTACTTGCTCTGTCATACAATCCTAATTATGAAACAAAATAGGAAAACAGGAGTTTCATAAATGATTTGAGGCTCTTATAGTACAAAGACTCTGTGCTCACTATAATGTTAAGAAAATTAGCACATATTTGTGTGTATGTGTGTGTGCATGTGCACTCAGTCATGTCCAACTCTTTGTGACCCCATAGACTGCAGTCCGCCAGGCTCTTCTGTCCATGGATTGTTTTCCAGGCAAGAATACTGGGGTGGGTTGCCATTTCCTCCTCCAGGGGATCTTCTTGACCCAGTGATTGAGAATCTCTTATGTCCACTGGATTAGCAGGTGGATTTCTTACCACTGGAGCCACCTTAAGTTTGCCCAAAATATAATAGCACTTTAGACAATTCATAATCATGGTTTGCTCTCAGGTTGCTGCTGCTGCTAAGTCACTTCAGTCGTGTCCGACTCTGTGCGACCCCATAGACGGCAGCCCACCAGGCTCCCCCATCCCTGGGATTCTGCAGGCAAGAA
Source organism: Muntiacus reevesi (assembly GCF_963930625.1). Lineage (NCBI taxonomy): Eukaryota > Metazoa > Chordata > Mammalia > Artiodactyla > Cervidae > Muntiacus > Muntiacus reevesi. Next base: position 36,709,935 of record NC_089249.1, on the reverse strand, counting down.
CACTGGAGTGGGTTGCCATTTCCTTCTCCAATGTGTGAAAGTAAAAAGCGAAAGTGAAGTCTCTCAGTTGTGTCTGACTCTTAGCAACCCCATGGACTGCAGCCTACCAGGCTCCTCCATCCCTGGGATTTTCCAGGCAAGAGTACTGGAGTGGGGTGCCATTGCCTTCCCCGGCTCCCAGGCTAAAATATATCAATTCAAAAGACATCAATTCATGTTTGTAGAAGTTGAAGAAATAGTGTGAGCATTGCCATCATCCCAAGAAAAGAGAGAGAGATCAGAGGGAGGGGATAAGAGTTCTGGTGAGCTGTCCTTCAAGAGGGGTGAGAACACCCGCCTCGTGTGCAGAGTGGGTTTCTCATAAGCGCTGACACAGGCGAACGCTCCAGGGATCAGGGGGAATTGGTGATCTAGTAAAATACGGTCTTTAGCTAAAGGTCAAATGAAATTGTACTGGGAACCTTGGGGATACTTTAAAGTGGGAGCTAAAGACGGGGGCTGCTCATTAGAGCTTGTGCTTAAGTACCAGTTTCACTTTATCAGGGAAATTGTTCATTTGTGTGAAAATGTGACCTCTGTCAGCGTGCCAAGCAGGCTGGGCCCAAGGGTGATCTCAGGCTCACGTGCGCTGGCAGAAGTTAAAGCTACCCGGGGACTACTTTCAAAGGACGTTGCCAAGGTTAGCAGACCCAAAATCTGACCTTCCTCTTCTTTCTTTCCATTTATATCTGTTTGTAAAGTTCAAATAGTTCTCTTTTATCCCCCCCAAAAAAGAAAGCGCTTCAAATGCAATAAAATGATAAAAGATTCCAAGGGGAGGCAGCTATAAAAAGAGAAAGTGAAATAAAAATGTTTCGCTTAGGAAGCCTGGTTATTTAGGGAAATAGAAGTCAGATACCTTGGTAACAATTACCGTATTTCTTAACCAAGATTAGAGTTAGCCTTAAAATTTTATGGTGCTGTCTGTCACCCTTTAACCAGAGCTAAGTGTTACTGCCGATGCATTAATGAAGAAAAGGAGGAAAGAGGCCTTTCCACAGGATGTTTGCTAGCCAAAGAATCTAGTAATTCAGAATTCTTTGAATTCTCCAAATATATGGACCCGCATATATTACAAAGCTACAAAGAAAAGGAATGATGGGCAGTGATTTAATGGTATGAATATATAATGATTAAAGAAAATTTGAATTTTAAAAATATACATAAAGTATCTACTAAGATTAGGTACTTTAATATTTTAATTTTTATTTCATATCTTTATATGCGATTATTTATTTTTTTAATATATCTACCTGCTTATTATAAGTCTCCCCTTACTAGCATATATTCCTCCAGAGATAATGGATTTTATTTTATTATTTGCTGTATTCCTGACATCTAGAAGAGCACCTGACATATTTGTTTGTACTGTTTCTAAATAATACCTATTTGTACTACTTTTTCTTTACTGAGTAAATACATGACAGACATGCTCATATATATGATCATTTTAACAATCACATGAATTAGTTACTTAAAAATACAATATTAATGTTTACTCTCATAGCTAATAAGTGGTTAAAATGTAACTATAATTTCTAATTGTATAGACATCTCGTGTATCACATAGAGGGTATGTTTATTTGTGATAGAGAGAGTGTTTTATTTACATTGTCAGCTTATAGCTCTGAACAATTTTCCTAGCATAATTAAAATTACTTCAAGTCAAGCAGCTTATTGAGAGCTTTGCATACAATTAGTTTATTTATATATATGTGGGAATGCAAGGTTATTTTAGTCTGAATCAGAAGAAATCTTCAGTACTCCACTATTTTTAACCTGCATAAACAGCAGTTTCATTTGGTTCAGTCAAATATGATTTCCATGTTACAAGGAGTAATTGAGGTTTAGAGAAATTAAATAAATTGTACAAGGCCAATACCAGTAAGCAATATACTTAAGATCTGAACTTATATTTAATTACAAGTGCATTTTCTCTCTCTTGCTTCTCCAATATGACTTTGGCAGTGGAACTCAAGAGTACTGAAGTCAGGGATAAACATCACACAGTAGTTTGGACATGGAATTATATAAAGTACAATGCAAAAATTACATGAATTCTTAACAAGAGGCTCCGGAAAATTCTTACACTATGTGGGATGACCTTCTTCTAAAAGTACAATACAACAAAAAGGTAGGAAGCAGAGTCCATTTGCTCCTAGAGCACACGCCCTTATGCTACTATCTTAGAGTAAATGCTGACAATGAGATTTGCTACTGATCAATACAACTGTACAATATGTTGAGGACAAGAAAAAGGCTATTTTCTTTGAAGGAAAAAAATTTACATATCATAAATGTCATCAAAATGCAATGATTTGCTTCAGATAGTGTGTGTGCATGCTTGCTAAATCACTTCAACCATGTCCGACTCCGTAGCCCAGTTCTGTAGAGCTCTTCTGTCCATGGGATTCTCCAGACAATAATACTGGAGTGGGTTGCCATGCCCTCCTCCAGGGGATCTTCCCAACCCAGGGATTGAACCCTGGTCTCCTGAGTCTCCTGCATTGCAGGCAATTCTTTACCACTGAGCCACCTAGGAAGCCCCCCTGTTAAACATTAATATATCAATATTTTCCTATACTTCAGAAATGAATACTAATTGATGTGGAATATACTCAAGTAAAACATACCTTTTTTGAAAATTAATAAAGATTTTTTTTCCCAATTACTTTCTAGACCCTGGAATGGACTGGCTCAGCTTGGGGCCCATACTCACCCCTATGCTCAGACAGGTGGGTGGGTTATGAAGATGCCAAACTTCCACCAGGAACACATGATACAAGTGGAGAGTGGAGACAACTCCAAAAGGAAGAGAAATATTATTCTAGAAGTATGGAGGGTTGATGGGTGGATCTTAATAATGGTTCGCTATTATCATCACATTCTAAAACTTTGATTTAAAACAAAATTATGTATGTAAAATTAATATCATGTACTAGCCAGGAGATTCTATCTAGATTTGAATTTCCTTCTTCTTTTTTTTTTTAACCATTCTATTAACCCAGACAACCAATAAATTGCTGACTAAGCATCTTAAAAGCACAAAATAGAATCTAAAAACATAGACAAGCAGAGCAAAAAAATTAAAATTACTTCCTATATTCATTACTTTGTTTCTTAACATCAAATTTATAGTTGCTACATTTCTATATAATACATCATTAAAATGAGAGTATTTCTGAAAACTTTCATTATCTCGAAGGTAATATTTAACTTCTGATTGTAATTTAGAAACTTATGAGATCTTCGAACAACCTTTTTTATTTAGGCAGCAAATGATAAAGATTCAAAAACACAAAGTATTCAAATATATTTTTTGAAAAGAGAATAGTACAAATAAATAGTTCAGTGACTCAGGTGTTATTTATATAGGTAATTATCTCAATTGACCTTCAATGAATGCATTCCTTTTCAATTAGAATTCTGAGTGGGAGCACATAAATTATTTAATGAACTGATTATCAAGGTTATAGTCCTCAAATACAGCTTTCTGAGTGGCATCATTTTCCTAAAATAACATGTATTCTCTACAGACATAAAAACATGAAAATGACTTTGACCTCTAAAGATTTTTTTTTTTTTTTTGGTTTTACCTTGAATTCTCATTGAATGAGCAAAAGATTATGTGAAAGAAAATTAAATTTGGATGGGACCTTATGCTTAGCTGACTTCCACACTGCTACCCAAACTCCTGGGCTTCCCAGGTGACACTAGTGATAAAGAATCCACAGGCAATGCAAAAGACTGAGGTTTGATCCCTGGGTCAGGAAGATCCCCTGGAGGAGGGCATGGCAACCCACTCCAGTATTCTTGCCTGGAGAATCCCCATGGACAGAGGAGCCTGGCGGGTTACAATCATTAGGGTCGCAATGAGTTGGACATGACTGAAGTGACTGAGAACACATGCACACATGCAAACTCCTATTTATATTTTACTAAAGCAGTTAGAAAAAAAAATTTCCCATGCAGAACTCACACTTCATACTAGCACCTCATTCACTTTCCAGGGTGTTTTATCAAGAAGTAATAAGTAGAGCAAAAATGGTGTTTGCTTTTAAACAGGGTATAATGTGACTGGGGATAACTTCTATAATCTTCAAAAGACATAGACGGAAGAGTTGTTTTGTTCTGTTTTCCCTTAAGGAGGTGAAAAAGTTAAAGTCATGCTGAACATTAAGATCTGAAATTGATAAGCAAGAAGCAGCCAAGATGCAGTGCTTCCCTGTCACAGCCAGCTGGAGCTAATTTTATTAGTTATGATAATACTGCCCTCCAGAGGAACTTCGCAGGTATTTGAAAGGCATAGGGAAAATGAAAGGATATGAAAATGATGAATTTAAATACACACTTGTAGTAAATTAACATATTAATCCTACCCAGATAATTAAAATATACTTAAATAGTTTAAATTAAGTGCTAAAAAGCAACACTGTATTCATAAGAAAAATGTCAACAAACAAATGCTTTTTAATATTTTAGGCCAACTGTGAATCTTTACTTACATATTTATATTCTTGGTATATTCTAAAGTACATGATATGTTATTTTAAGGTAAGTTTAATTCCAGGAACAAATAAAGGACTGAGATTAGGAATCTAAATTTGTGATACCATTGTTACTTCTCCTTAGTGGTATTTCTTTTGGTAATTCTTTAGAATTTAGTGTAAGTAGAGCTATATTCTTAAGTTAGTATCACTGAAATGAGGCAAAATTATAAACAAGCATTATTAATCATTGAAAACAAACTGAAACGAGGGACTCTAAAGCACTAAGTTATATAGATAGTAAGCCCCATTTAACATCACAAAATGTTAACAAGTTAAAAACAGGTAATAAGTACAGGAAGTGAAAAATAAGGTGCCTTTTTTGTCATTTAAATATTTATACTTTCTTAATTTTAGAGAATGCATAATGATTATTTCACATGATTTATTGTCATTATCATCAAAATTGCTTTCACTATTTTATCATGCTAGGCACTGAGGCAAAGGCAGGGAAAAGGGAATCCATATTTAATGATTTCTCTGCTTTTTCCCTCACTCACCATTGTCAGCCACCACCATAATTATTTTCTGCATTTGAAACCTTGGAGGAAAAGACAAATTAGAAAGCAAATTCCTTTTAGTACTTTACTAAAATAGCTATAAAAGAGTTGAAATTTTTCCTCTTAAAATTTATTACCAGAAACCACAAAAAGAAGAAACGGAGAAAAAAGCAAAAATAAGAACAAAGCACAAGGATAATAGAAAGAAAACACTAAGAAACATGGTAGAGAAACCCAACTATGTCAATAATTACATTGTATGTCAATGATCTAATGGAAGTCGCTTAGTCGTGTCCAACTCTTTGCAACCCCATGGACTGTATAGTCCATGGAATTCTCCAGGCCAGGATACTGGAGTGGGTAGCCTTTCCCTTCTCCAGGGGATCTTCCCAACCAGGGATCAAACTCAGGTCTCCTGCATTGCAGGTAGATAGATTCTTTACCAGCTGAGCCACAAGGGAAGCCCGATGATCTAAACTCACCAACTAAAAGACAGATTGTCTGAGTGAATCAGAAAACAACACCCAGTGTATGTTATTGACAAGAAATTCACTTTAAGTATAAAGACACATATTAAAAGTAAATGGATTTGTAATGTCACTACATTATTTATGCACATGTGCGTGTGCTCAGCCACTTCAGTCCTGTCCAACTCTGCAACCTCATGGACTGCAGCCCACCAGGCTCCTCTGTCCATGGTGTTTCTCCAGGCAAGAACACTGGAGTGGGTTGCCATGCCCTCCTCCATGGGATCTTCCCGACCCAGGTCTCTTATGCCTCCTGCATTGGCAGGCCAGTTCTTTACTACTAGTGTCACCAGGGAAGCCCTCCATATGCACATCAGTTCAGTTCAGTCTCTCAGTCATGTCCAACTCTTTGAGACCCCATGGACCGCAGCATGCCAGGCCTCCCTGTCCATTGTCTTATTTGTTAAACCCTGTTCAAATAGCATATCTTTTAAGTTCCTGTCATGTATAATGATTCTGGAGACCTAGAGGGTTAAATTTTTCTTATACTGCTCTTACTATCAAAATTATATTAGCCAATCTTGTTCCTTGGCCTGTCCCAATGATCTGTAGAAGAGCTTATTAAGTTTCATGAAAGAATATGTTGAGATTTTACTTAAGCATCACACTCACTTAATAGTTTAATTCGAGGAGGACTGGGAAGACCCAGAGGGATGGGATGGGGAGGGAGGTGGGAGGGGGGATCGGGATGGGGAACACATGTAAATCCATGGCTGATTCATGTCAATGTATGGCAAAAACCACTACAGTATTATAAAGTAATTAGCCTCCAACTAATAAAAATAAATGGAAAAAACAATCTGAAAACTAAAAAAAAAAAATATACTGAATGTTTACATCCATGACAGCGATAATGCCCCAGTTACTATGTGCTGTTTTATTTTCTTCATTACTAACTGCTTTCTCTGTAAAGATTCCATATTTTGTTACATTTGTTCCTACATGTATTACTGGGGACAAATTGAAAGGACAAAGTGGGTGATAAATAGTTAATCTCACTAGGAGACTGCAAGTAAAAAAATATTGCTATATTTTTATAGCTATACATATGCTTTTTAAGCTATATTCTATAGGCTAATGATCACTTAAGAAAGCAGCTTAGCTTAACCACAAAACCTGGCAGGCTTGATTAGCAACAAAACCATGCAACAGAAGCACGGGACATGCCCCAAAACATTCAAACAATGGTGGCATGAGACCCACATCCTGCCCAGTGAGCTCGGTAAGTTAATGATCCCTAGCATATGCTCTTTGCACACATAAAGGCTTTTAAAAAGTATACAAATGTCGATCCCTCCTTACCTGAGGGACAGACCCTTTTGAGCATACATTGCATAGTGCACTCTGCTCCAGCCATCAGATACAAAATTCAATAAACTACTGATGGTCCTCAGATCCCTATGAATGACTTGTTCCAATTGGCTTATTTGGTTTTCAATAACAGTGATATGGCCAAAAAGGTGGAATGAACACAGAGAGATAAACAAAAAACCAAATGATAACAAAGTCTTTGTCCACTCAGAGACCACCAAAGAGGCCAGGCTTTCTGGGCCAGTTTGGCCATGGTATACCACATGGCCCATGGGTACCCAGGCAAAATCTGTGTGCTTGTGTGGACAGAAGGGATGCTGGAGTAAAGACCGTGATTGATACTCCACACTACTAGTGTGGCAGGGGCCCCTCTGCCTTTGAAGGCTTCACAATCTAAAGAGTGATGGGGCCCAATGCCTAAAGTGTCTTTGCCTTAGAGATGCCACCTACATAACTAATGCCAAACCTCAGGTGGTCATTGAAATGGCAGGTCACTTGATAAAATTTCTCATAGACACTGGTGCAGCCTTCTCAGTAGTAACCAAAAAGGTTGAAAACCTTAACGACTATAAGAAATAGGTAATAGGAATCAGTATCAGTTCAGTCACTCAGTCATGTCCGACTCACTGTGATCCCATGAACTGCAGCATGACAGGCCTCCCTGTCCATCATCAACTGCTGGAGTCTATCCATACCCATGTCCATCGAGTCGGTGATGAATCCAACCATCTCATCCTCTGTCATCCCCTTCTCCTCCTGCCCTCAATCTTTCCCAGCATCAGGGTCTTTTCAAATGACTCAGCTCTTCACATCAGGTGGCCAAAATATCGGAGTTTCAGCTTCAACATCAGTCCTTCCAATGAACACACAGGACTGATCTCTTTTAGGATGGACTGGTTGGATCTCCTTGCAGTCCAAGAGACTCTCAAGAGTTTTTTCCAACACCACAGTTCAAAAACATCAATTCTTCAGTGCTCAGCCTTCTTTATAGTCCAACTCTCACATCCATACATGACCACTGGAAAAGCCATAGTCTTGAGTAGATGGACCTTTGTTGGCAAAGTAATGTCTCTGCTTCTTAATAAGCTGTCTAGCTTGGTCATAACTTTCCTTCCAAGGAGTAAGTGTCTTTTAATTTCATGGCTGCAATCACCATCTGCAGTGATTTTGGAGCCCAGAACAATAAAGTCAGCCACTGTTTCCACAGTTTCCCCATCTATTTGCCATAAAGTGATGGGACTAGATGCCATGATCTTAGTTTTCTGAATGTTGAGCTTTAAGCCAACTTTTTCACTCACCTCTTTCACTTTCATCAAGAGGCTCTTTAGTTCTTATTAAGAAAGATACTTTATCACTTTCCTGGGACCTCTTTTCTATAACATCAATGGCCAATTGCTTAGTTTCTCAGTCATGTCTGACTCTTTGCAACCCCATAGACTTAGCCCACCAGGCTCCTTTGACCTTGGAGGTTCTCCAGGCAAAAATACTGGAGTGCATTGCCATGCCCTCCTCCAGGGGATCTATCCTACCCAGGGATCAAACCCAGGCTTCTTCTTTGCAGGTGGATTCTTTACCATCTGAGCCACCAGGGAAACCCATCTGCTCTACAACATCAACAGCCAATTGTTGTCATACTGCTTTCTGTTTGCGCCTGACTGTCCTATTTCTTTAGTGGAAGGTACATATTAACTAAATTAGAAGCCAACTGTGTCTCAAGGGCCAAGGAAGCCACTTTTATCATCCAAGGATATTAACAGAAAATAATAAAGAACAGATTAAATATATAACTGAGATAAATTATTCAATAGACCCTAAAATATAAAACATTGAGCTTCTGGAATAAATGAATAGCATTCTACTGTGTATAATAAAGAAATGTGAACAATGTCTCCAGAATATCTTTTTTGGTTTTTTTTTTTTTTTAATTATTTTTTTATTGAAGGATAATTGATTTGCAGAATTCTTCTGTTTTCTGCCAAACCTCGACATGAATCAGCCATAGGTATACATATATCCCCTCCTTTTTGAAAATCCATCCCATCTCCCTCCCCATCCCACCCCTCTAGGTTGATACAGAGCCCCTGCTTGAGTTTCTGGAGCCATACAGGACATTCCCGTTGGCTATCTATTTTACATACGGTAATGTAAGTTTCCATGTTACTCTTTCCATACATTTCACCCTCTCCTCCCCTCTCCCCATGTCCATAAACCTATTCTCTACATCTGTTTCACCACTGTTGCCCTGTAAATAAATTATTTAGTACCATTTTTCTAGATTCCATATATATGTCTTAGAACACGGTATTTATCTTTCTCTTTCTGACTAACTTCACTCTGTAAAATATGTTCCACCTCATTAGAACTGACTCAAATATATTCCTTCTTATGGCTGAGTAATAGTCCATTGTGTATATATACCACTACTTCTTTATCCATTCATCTGTCAATGGACATCTACTTGCTTCCATTTTCTAGCTATTATAAATAATACTGCAATGAACAATGGGATTCATGTGTCTCTTTCAATTTTGGTATCCTCAGGGTATACGTCTAGGAGTGTGATTGCGAGCTCATATGGTGGTTTTATTCCTAGTATTTTAAAGAATCTCAAATATCATCTTCCATAGTGGCTGTTTCAATTGACATTCCCACCAACACTACAAGAGTGTTCACTTTTCTCCACACCCTTTCCAGAAATTACTGTTTGTAGACTTTTTGATGAGGGTCATTCTGATCAGAGATACCAAGTGAACATTTCATGCAAAGATGGGAACAATAAAGGACAGAAATGGTAGGGACCTAACAGAAGCAGAAGATATTAAGAGGTGGCAAGAATATACAGAAGAATTGTACAAAAAAGATCTTCACAACCTAGATAATCATGATGGTGTGGGCACTCACCTAGAGTCAGACATCCTGGATTGTGAAGTCAAATGGGCCTTAGGAATCATCACTATGAACAAAGCTAGTGGAGGTGATGGAATTCCAGTTGAGCTATTTAAAATCCTGAAAGATGACTCTGTGAAGGTGCTACACTCAATATGCCAGCAAATTTGGAAAACTCAGCAGTGGCCACAGGACTGGAAAAAGTCAGTTTTCATTCCAATCCCAAAGAAAGGCAATGCCAAAGAATGCTCAAACTACAGCACAATTGCACTCATCTCACGTGCTAATAAAGTAATACTTAAAATTCTCCAAGCCAGGCTTCAGCAATATGTGAAACATGAACTTCCAGATATTCAAGCTGGTTTTAGAAAAGGCAGAGTTCAAATCACCAACATCTGCTGGATCATCGAAAAGTCAAGAGAGTTCCAGAAAAACATCTATTTCTGCTTTGTTGACTATGCCAAAGCCTTTGACTGTGTGGATCACAGTAAACTGTGGAAAATTCTGAAAGAGATGGGTATATCAGACCACCTGTCCTGCCTCTTGAGAAACTTGTATGAAGGTAAGGAAGCAGCTGTTAAAACTGGACATGGAACAACAGACTGGTTCCAAATAGGAAAAGGAGTACGTCAAGGCTGTACATTGTCACCCTGCTTATTTAACTTATATGCAGAGTACATCATGAGAAACGCTGGGCTGCAGGAAACACAAGTTGGAATCAAGATTGCCAGGAGAAATATCAATAACCTCAGATATGCAGATGATACCACCCTCAAGGCAAAACGTGAAGAACTAAAGAGCCTCTTGATGAAGGTGAAAGAGGAGAGTGAAAAAGTTGGCTTAAAGCTCAACATTCAGAAAACTAAGATCATGGCATCCAGTCCCATCACTTCATGGCAAATAGATGGGAAAACAGTAGAAATAGTGGCTGACTTTATCGTTCTGGGCTCCAAAATCACTGCACTTGGTGAGTGCAGCCATGAAATTAAAAGATGCTTACTCCTTGGAAGGAAAATTATGACTGCCTAGACAGCATATTAAAAAGCAGAGACATTACTTTGCCAACAAAGGTCCATCTACTCAAGGCTATGGTTTTTCCAGTGGTCATGTATGGATGTGAGAGTTGGACTATAAAGAGGCTGAGCACTGAAGAATTGATGCTTTTGAACTGTGGTGTTGGAAAAGACTCTTGAGAGTCTCTTGGACAGCAAGGAGATCCAACCAGTCCATCCTAAAAGAGATCAGTCCTGTGTGTTCATTGGAAGGACTGATGTTGAAGCTGAAACTCCAATATTTTGGCCACCTGATGTGAAGAGCTGAGTCATTTGAAAAGACCCTGATGCTGGGAAAGATTGAGGGCAGGAGGAGAAGGGGATGACAGAGGATGAGATGGTTGGATTCATCACCGACTCAATGGACATGGATGTGGATAGACTCCAGCAGTTGGTGATGGACAGGGAGGCCTGGCGTGCTATAGTTCATGGGGTTGCAAAGAGTTGGACCTGACTGAGCGACTGAACCGAACTGAACTGATTCTGACCGGTGTGAGATGATAGCTCCTTGTAGTTTTGATTTGCATTTCTCTAATGTTGAGCAATGTTGAGCACCTTTTCATGTGTTTGTTAGCCATCTGTATGTCTTCTTTGGAGAAATGTCTGTTTAGGTCTGTTTCTCACTTTTTGAGTATTTTGTTTGTTTTTCTGGTATTGAGTTGTATGAGCTGCTTGTATATTTTGGAAATTAATCCTTTGTCAGTTGTCTCATTTGCTATTATTTTCTGCCATTCTGAGGGTTTTCTTTTCACCTTGCTTGTAGGTTCCTTTGCTGTGCAAAAGCTTTTAAGTTTAATCAGGTCCCACTTGTTTACTTTTGTTTTTATTTCTGTTACTCTAGGAGGTGTGTCATAGAGGATCTTGCTTTGATTTATGTCATCAAGTGTTCTGCCTATATTTTCCTCTAAGAGTTTTATAGTTTCTGGTCTTAAATTTAGGTCTTTAATCCCTTTTGAGTTTATCTTTGTGTATGGTGTTAAGAAGTGTTCTAATTTCATTCTTTTACATGTAGCAGTCCAGTTTTCCCAGCACCATTTATTGAAAAGGCTGTCTTTGCCCCATTGTATAGCCTTGCCTTCTGTGCATGGGTTTATTTTTGGGCTTTCTAGCTTGTTCCATTGGTCTATATTTCTGTTTTTGTACCAAGATTGTCTTGATAACTGTAGCTTCATAGAATAATCTGAAGTCAAGAAGGTTGATTCCTCCAGTTCCATTCTTCTTTCTCAAGACTGCTTTGGCTATTCGGGGTCTTTTATGAATTGAATTGTGAATTGAAAATGAATTGTGAAAATTTTTGTTCTAATTCTGTGAAAAATGCCAGTGGTAATTTGACAGGGATTGCACTGAATCTGTAGATTGTGTTTGGTAGTATAGTCATTTTCACAGGATTGAGTCTTCCTACCCAGGAACATGGAATATCTCTCTGTTTATGCCATCTTTGATTTATTTTGTCAGTGTCCTATAATTTTCTGTGTATAGTTCTTTAGTCTCCTTAGGTAAGTTTATTCCTAGATATTTAATTCTTTTTGTTGTAGTGGTGAGTGGGATTGATTCCTTTATTTCTCTTTCTGATTTTTCATTGTTAGTATGTAGAAATGCAAGTGATTTCTGTGTATTGATTTTGTCTCCTGCAACTTTGCTAAATTTACTGGTTAGCTTTAGTAATTTTCTGATACTATCTTTAGGGTTTTCTATGTACATTATCATATCATCTGCCAACAGTGAGAGCTTTACTTCTTTCCTGATCTGGATTCTTTTTGTTTCCTTTTTTTTTCTTCTCTGATTGCTGTAGCTAGAACTTTCAGAACTATGTTGAATAACATAGTTCCTGATCTTAGGAGGAATGTTTTCTGTTTTTCACCATTGAGAACCATGCTTGCTGTAGGCTTACCATATATGGCCTTTACTATATTAAGGTAGTTTCCTTCTATGCCATTTTTTAAAGAGTTTTAATAATAAAAAAAGAGTTTTAATAATAAATAGGTGCTAAATTTTGTCAAAGGCTTTTTCTGCATCTATTGAGATGATCGCGTGGTTTTTATCTTTCAATTTGTTAATATGGTGTATCACATTGATTTCCATATACTGAAGAATCCTTGCATCCCTCAAGTAAACCTAACTTGATCATGATGTATGAGCTTTTTGATGTGTTGCTGACTTCTGTTTGCTAAAATTTTGTTGAGGATTTTTGCATCTATGTTCATCAGTGATATTGGCCTCCAGTTTTCTTTTTTTGCATTGTCTTTGTCTGGTTTTGGTAGTAGGGTGATGGTGGCCTTGTAGAATGAGTTTGGCAGTGCTTCCTTCCTCTGCAGTTTTTTGAAAGAGCTTTAGAAGGATAGGCATTAGCTCTTCTCTAAATGTTTGATAGAACTCTCCTGTGAAGCCATCTGGTCCTGGGTTCTTGTTTGTTGGGAGATTTTTTATCACAGCTTCAATTTCAGTGCTTGTAATTGGGATGTTTGTAATTTCTATTTCTTCCTGGTTCAGTCTTGGAAGATTGAACTTTTCTAAGAATCTGTCCATTTCTTCCAGGTTATCTATTTTATTGCCATATATTTGTTCATAATAGTCTCTTATAATCCTTTGTATTTCTGCATTTTCTGTTGTAACCTCTCCTTTTTCATTTCTAATTTTGTTGATCTGATTCTCCTTTATTTTTTTTTTTTTCTTGATGCATCTGGCCAAGGGTTTGTCAATTTTGTTTGTCTTCTCAAAGAACCAGCTTTTAGTTTTATTAATCTTTATTTCTCCCATTTCTTTTTAATTTATTTCTGCTCAGATCTTTATAATTTCTTTCCTTCTACTAATTTTGAAATTTTTTTTCTTCTTTTTCCAGTTGCTTTAGGTGTAAAGTTAGGTTTTCTATTTGATATTTTTCTCATTTCTTGAGGTAGTATTGTGTTGCAATAAAGGTAAAGTGTCTGCCTGCAATACGGGAGACCTGAGTTTGATCCCTGGGTCAGGAAGATCCCCTGGAGAAGGAAATGGCAACCCACTCCAGTACTCTTGCCTGGAAAATTCCATGGACAGAGGAGCCTGGTAGGCTACAGTCCATGGAGTTGCAAAGAGTCAGACACAACTGAACAACTTCACTTTCTCCCTCTTAGAACTGCTTTTGCTGCATCCCATAGGTTTTGAGTTGTTGTGTTCTCATTGTCATTTGTTTCTAGAAATTTTTTGATTTCCCTTTTTTCAGTAACCTGTTGGCTATTTAAAAACGTGTTGTTTAATCTCCACGTGTTTGTGTTTCTTACAGTTTTTTCCTTGTAATTGATATCTAGTCTCATAGCATTGAAGTCAGAGAAGATGCTTGATATGATTTCAATTTTCTTAAATTTACTGAGGTTTGATTTGTGACCCAGGATGTGGTCTATCCTGGAGAATGTTCAATGTGCACTTTAAAAGATGTTCTTCTGCATTTGGATGGAACGTTCTGAAGATATCAATGAGATCCATCTCACCTGATGTATCATTTAAGACTTCTGTTTCCTTATTAATTTTCTGTTTTGATGATCTGTCCATTGGTGTCAGTGGGGTGTTAAAGTCTCTTCCTATTATTGTGCTACTGTCAATTTCTCCTTTTAAGTCTGTTCATGCTTGTCTTATGTATTGAGGTGCTCCTATATCGGGTGCATAGATATTTACAATTGTTATGTCTTCCTCTTGGATTGATCCCTTGATCATTGTGTCGTGTCCTTCCTTATATCTTGTAATCTTCTTTATTTTAAGGTCTATTTTGTCTGATATGAGATTTGCTCCTCCAGCTTTCTTTTGCTTCCCATTTGCATGAAATATATTTTTCCATACTCTTGCTTTCAGTCTATATGTGTCTTGAGGTCTGAAGTGGGTTTCTTGTAGACAGCATATATATGGGTCTTGTTTTTGTATCTATTCAGCCAGTCTGTGTCTTTTGGTTGGAGCATTTAATCCATTTACATTTAAAGTAAGTATTGATATATATGTTCCTATTGTCATTCTCTAATTGTTTGGGATTGATTTTGTACATCTTTTTTCTGCTGTTGTATTTCATGACTATAGAAATCCATTTAACATGTGTTGTAAAGCTGGTTTGGTGGTACTGAATTCTCTTAACGTATGCATGTCTGAAAAGCTTTTGATTTCTACATCAATTTTGAATGAGATCCTTGCCAGCTACAGTAATATTGATTGTAGATTTTTCTCTTTCAGTATGTTAAATATACCCTGCCATTCCCTTCTGGCCTGCAGAGTTTCTGCTGAAAGATCAGCTGTTAAGCATATGGGGTTTCCCTTGTATGTTACTTGTTGCTTTTCCCTTGCTGCTTTTAATATTATTTCTTTGTGTTTAATATTTGTTAGTTTGATTAGTATATGTCTTGGCATGTTTCTCCTTGGGTTTATCCTGTATGGGACTCTTTGTGCCTCTTGGACTTCATTGGCTATTTTTTTCATGTTGGGGAAATTTTCAACTATAATCTCTTCAAAATTTTTCTCATATGCTTTCTTTCTCTCTTCTTCTTCTGGGGTCCCTATAATTCAAATGTTGGTGCATTTGATATGGTCCCAGAGGTCTTTGAGACTGCCCTCAGCTCTTCTCATTCTTTTTACTTTATTCTGCTCTTCAGATGTTATTTCCATCATTTTATCTTCCAACTCACTTATTCATTCTTCTGTTTCAGATATTCTGCTACTGATTCCTAATAGAGTATTTTTAATTTCAGTAATTGTGTTGTTTGTCTCTGTATGCTTATTTTTTCATTCTTCTAGGTCTTTGTTAATTGATTCTTGTATTTTCTCCATTTTGTTTTCAAGGTTTTTGATCATATTTACTATCATTATTCTGGATTCTTTTTCAGGTAATTTTCCTATTTCCTCTTCATTTATTTGAACTTCTGTGTTTCTAGTTTTCCCCTTTTTTTGTGCAGTGTTTCTCTGCCTTTTCTTTCTTTTTTTTTTTTTAAGTTATTGTGTTTGAGTTCACCTTTTACCAGGCTTCAGTGAAAGTTGAATTCTTTCCTTGAAGAAGGTTGACTCTTTCTTCCTTTTGGTTTCTGCCCTCCAAATCTTGGTCCAGTGGTTTGTGTGAGCTTTGTATAGGGTGAGATTTGTGCTGAGTTTTTGTTTGTTTGTTTGTTTTTCCTCTGATGGGCAAGGCTGAGTGACATGGTACTCCTGTCTGCTGATGATTTGGTTTGTATTTTTTTGTTTGTTTGTTGTTTATATGAGGCATCCTGCACAGTGTTACTGGTGGTTGGGTGATGCCAGGTCTTGTATTCAAGTGGTTTTCTTTTTGTGAGTCCTCACTATTTGACACTCCCTAGGGTTAGTGCTCTGGGAGTCTAGAGTCTTGGAGTCAGTTCTCCCACTCCAAATGTTCTGGGTTTGATCTCTAGTTAGGAACGAATATTCCACAAGTGTTTTGTTATGGCATTGCTGCTGCTGCTGATGCTAAGCTGCTTCAGTCGTGTCTGACTCCGTGCAACCCCATAGACAGCAGCCCACCAGGCTCCCCCATCCCTGGGGTTCTCCAGGCAAGAACACTGGAGTGGGTTGCCATGTCCTTCTCCGGTGCATGAAAGTGAAAAGTGAAAGTGAAGTTGCCCAGTCGTGTCTGACTCTTAGTGACCCCATGGACTGCAGCCTACCAGGCTCCTTTGTCCATGGGATTTTCCAGGCAAGAGTACTGGAGTGGGTTGCCATTGCCTTCTCCTTGTTATGGCATTAAGGGAGAGTAAAACAAATACCAAAAAAAAAAAAAAAGAGAGAGAGAGAGAAACCAAAGATGAACCCCATATCAGTGGCAATTACAAAATCAGGCAAATAATAATTATGTATAGCTGTGGCAAGGACTGCCTGATTCTCATTCCATTTAGGCTGCACAGATCAGCTGTTTCACTCTCGGCCTTAAATGTTTATCCTCTCAGACAACTGCCCTTATGTGGGGATCAAATCCCTGCATCAGTTCCCCCACCCACCGAGGGCAGGTCCAGTCCTACTAACACTCCTGTTTTTCCCCCTAGTTCCTTTGTCCTACTGAGTTTTGCGTGGTTCTGTATATTCTTTTCCACTGGTCAAATACTCCTTTCTGCTCTCAGCTGGTGTTCTGCATGTTCTTCTGTGAATGAAGGTGTATTCCTGATGTATCCATGGAGAGAGATATACTCCACATCCGCCTACTCCTCTGCCGTCTTGTTCTCCTGGCTTTCATTTTTCTCATACTAATACAGATATCACAATTTCCTTTCACAGATTATCTGCTGATATATCTTTTATATTATCTAGTTTAAAACTTCTCTGTGTTCATTGTTCCTATTTTTCACCTTTTATGTAATGTACTTACTGCTTATTTTCTCTCTCCCACTAGAAATTGAATTTCATGGTCACAGGAATATTTGTATGTTTGACTCAATGAAGTACTGGAATATCTAGAACAATGCTTGGCACATAATAGGATCTCAAAACATACTTGTTAAGCGAAATTCATGATGTCATTTATAGTTTATATTTAACTGGACATTTTCCATTTTAATCTAAACCAGAGTCTCTGTTTCCTTTGTTTTCTTGCTACTGTTGTTCAGTCTCTGCTTCATGTCTGGAGTGGGTAGCCTAGGGGATCTTCCTATCCTAGGGATCGAACCTGGGACTCCCGCATTGCAGGTAGTCTTTACCATCTGAGTCACCGGCTTGAATACAAATATATATATATATATATATATATATATATACATATATATATATGTATGTGTGTGTGTGTATAAAAGATATGTGTGTACATATATATATATACATATACGTGTATATATATATACGTAATCTGTTTTTTCTGTATTATGTTTATTGTGCATAATTTCTATTTTGTCTATCTTTACAGTATTTTGTTCTATCCTTACAGATTTTACACTTTATTGCTTTAATAATTTTAAACACATCAGATTCATTTTATTATTTTCATTTAGTCTTGTTATCTCAAAATTCTGGCTTATTTTTGCTAGAACTGATCCTTTACTCATGACACTTTTTGTTCATTCACTTGTGTTGTGATTTATTTTAATCTAAAGCTGCTTTGTAGTGAGGATTGTAATTTTTCCCTACTGAATTCCTCCCAGCCTTACATTATAAGAGGGTGGCTCTAGAGCAGTATTACAGGTTTACAAGGGTATCTCTGGACCAGGACAAATATTTTTGCTAATCTCGGACTGAGGATTTGGCACAGTTGGTGCCTTTTAATCATACTTGATTTCACCTAAGACACAGACCTTGGGTCTTGATTTCTCACAAGGAGACATTTTCCCTTAGCCAACAGGGAAATGTTTTGAACTTCTTTCTCCCAAGACTGGCAGTCAGAGTATATCTAATACATCTCATTAGGGAGGTTTTTGGGTTTTTGTGTGTGTGTGTGGATTCAATTCTTATTCCAAGGTCTGTTTAAACTCACACCCCAAAGTAATCATAGGATTATCTTAACTCTAGAGCTTTTAACCCTAGTTTTTGTACCTTCTCAGAGTGTACCACTGGGGATTTCTTGTCTTTTCTAAGACGTCAGATGAGCAATCCATATTATCAGTACATTCAATTTTTATAGGAACAAAGGATAGGTTTTTAACTTGATAAAAAGCCCTGAAATGATGCTTCAGAATCAATGTGTATTTTATAATATACTACAAAAGGAAAATAAACCAATTATTACTCAGATCTATGAAAGAGAATGGTATAGGCACATTGTCAACAAAGAGAATTTTTAAGAATTCTTTTTTAATAAAGAAAAATCCTTACTTAGGAATATAATTCAATTAGCTCAAAAATGCTATTACTACTTTTTAAAGGAGGTTTCAAAGTATTTCAGGGATAAATTTCCCTAACTAATTTTTTAGATAAATAAAAAATGGAAAAATACAATTGTACCCTAATGTAATCCCATTTCTAATAACAATATTGAAACAATATAAAGTTACAAAAGCTACAATATGTAGCTTATAACAAACTCACACTACACTAAATTTCATGCAATTTTTATACTCTGAGGATCATGAAAAACCATTTACCCTTTAGTTTTTAAAGATTTCATAAATGAAGCAACCAAAATTAAGAGGTTAAGAGTTTAAAAAATCTGAAAGCCTTACTCTAAGTTCAGGAACAAGATGAGTATGTCCTTTCATATCACTTTTATTCAAAATAGTGCTAGAAGTCCCATTCAGAGCAACTAGACAAGAAAAATGAATTGGGACCACATGAAAAGACTATACCAAAATCTGCTAGAACTAATAAACAAAATAGGTAGTTTAGCAGAATACAATATCAATATTAAAAAAAAAAACAGTTGTCTTTATATACAGTAACAACTATCAAGAAGATATAAAACAACCCTGTTTATAATAACATCAAAAAGAACAAAATATTTAAGAAAATATTTAATCAAGAAAGCAAAAGATCTGTACTTAACACAATAAGACACTGATGAACAAACTGAAGAATGCATAAATAAATGGAAAGATATTCCATTCTCATGGACTGGAAGAATTAATACTGTTAAAATGACTATACTACCAAAGAAATCTAGAGATTTAATGTGATCCAAATCAAAACTTTGATGTTCTTTTTTTTATAGAAATTGAACAAAAAGTCTAAAATCTATGTGGAATCATGAAAGATCGTACATAGCTAAGCAATCTTGGAAACAAAATAAAAGCTTGATGTATCACACATCCTGGTATCAAAATATATCACAAAGGTGTAATAATCAAACAACAATATGACACTGTTATAAAAACAAACAGAGATCCATAGAACAGAGAGAACAGAAATAAACCCACACAAACATGGTCAATTATTTTATGACAAAGAAGCCAAGAATACACAATGGTTTGGGGAAAACTGGACAAAAGACAAGAAATGTCGGTGAGGATGTGGATAAAAGGAAATCTTTGTGCATTGTTGGTGAGAATGGAAGCTCGTACAGCCACTATAGAAAACAGTATGGAAGTTCCTCAAAAATTAAAAATCAAAATACCATATGATTCAGCAATCCCACTTCTGGGTATATATACAAAAGAAATAAAAATAAAATCTCAAAGAGATATATACACTCTCATGTTTACTAAAGCATTATTCACAATAGCCAAGACATGGAAAACAACTTTCATGTCCATCAATGGAGGATAGAGAAAGAAGGCATGGTTTACATATATAGATATATATTACATATGTACAGTATATATAATATATATACATATATATAGTGAAATATTATCCAGCTGTGAATAAGCACATTCTGTCATTTTTGACAACACAAAAGAACCTCGAGGGCATTATGCTAAATGAAATGAGTCAGTCAGAGAAAGATAAATACTGTATGATATCACTTGCATGTGGAATCTAAAAATGCTGAACTCACAAAAACAGACAGCAGAGTGGTGTTTACCAGGTTCTGGGTAGGAGGAGGAGAAGGGAATGGGAGATACTGATCATATGGTACATACCTCTGATCATAAGATACATGATACATGTGTTCTAGAAATCTAATATATAGCAATTCATGATCGTTATTAACTATAATACTGTATTATATACTTAAAAGTAGCTAAGAGAGTAAATCTCAAATGTTTTAACCACAGAAAACAAATAGCAATTAGGTGACATGATGCACATTTTAGCTAACCCTAAGCAGTAATAATTTTGCAGTGTCAGTTTAGTACAATTCAGTCACTCAGTTGTGTCCAGCTCTTTGTGACCCCATGGACTGTAGCATGCTAGGCCTCCCTGTCCATCACCAACTCCCAGAGTTTACTCAAACTCATGTCCATCACGTTGGTGATGCCATCCAACCATCTCATCCTCTGTCCTCCCCTTCTCTTCCTGCCTTCAATCTTTCCCAGTATCAGGGTCTTTTCCAATAAGTCAGTTCTTTTCATCAGGTGGCCAAAGTACTGGAGCTTCAGCTTCAGCATCAGTCCTTCCAATGAATATTCAGGACTGATTTCCCTTAGGATGGACTGGTTTGATCCCCTTGCAGTCCAAGGGACTCTCAACAGTCTTCTCCAACACCGCAGTTCAAAAGCATCAATTCTTCAGCGCTCAGCTTTCTTTATAGTCCAACTCTCACATCCATACATCACTTCAGGAAAAACCATAACTTTGACTAGATGAACTTTTGTTGGCAAAGTAATGTCTCTGTTTTTTTAATATGCTATATAGGTTGGTCACAACTTTTCTTCCAAGGAGCAAGTGTTTTTTAGTATATATGTATTAAATCAACATGTGGCCTACCTTAACTCTGCCCTAAGTTACATGTCAGCTACCTCTCAATCTGGCTGAAAAAAAGAACTTCAGAGAAAAATTAATACATATATATATTTAAAATAGTTCTCAATTATCATTTCTAATATGATGTCTTTATATACACATATACATACATATATGTAAACTATATGAATAAAAGCTATTCAGTAGTTCTTAAGAGGATAAAATATTACTGGGAGCAAAAAGTTTTGAGAATTAATCCATTAGACTGAACTCTATTCTTTAAAAGACAGTGAATCCAGTAATTTCCTTGTAGGGAAGAAATATAAGTACAAAGCTACAGCACACATTTTTAATTCCCATTCCATTAAATTATCAATGGAACTTTTAAATTTTATATGGGTGACAGAAAAAGAGAGTGAGAATCCCAAAGAATAATAAAATTTCTTTAAAAATGTATAGAAGTCCTTTTATAGCCTTGAGCCCCTGTCCAGGCCATGGAAGTCAGTGAAAGAGGGAGCATTAAATAGCTAGACTGTTACTGGTAACTGTTTAATCGTATAAATTAAATGTGTCAACAGTAAGAGTTAACGGAAGAGATTGGAGAAAATTATTTTTGATGGTGGTCGTGCCAATCATTGAAGGTTCTCAAACAAAGTATGGGAACATGTAATTTTATTTGCACAGCAACTGATAAGATAAAATCAAGGGTGAACAAAACTCCTTTCATAATGTGTAGTGAATCATTAAACATGAAATGAGCTTCTGAGCTCACTCTGTTTGCTTTCTAATGAGGAGAGAAATACAATTATAATAAAGAAGAAATAATAAGGTAAGTAATACTGCTGTACATTGTGTTATAAAATATTATCTGTATTTAAGTAATGATAGAAATGCCTAAAGAATTGCAAAAATGATTAAGTCATAAATGGCATTAGAATTCCCATAAGCAAAGTTTTCTACAATGTATATTTTTCAAATTTCAGGGATAATTTTTCTGGGTAAAAATGAAACAGCATATGGCAAGAATATTTTGTTTAATCATTTAATTGTTGAAGATTTGTTTTGAAACTCTTCTTTTAGAGACAGGACTCTAAAACCCAGAAAGTTTAAAAGGTATGGTCAAGGTCAGTAGTTCATTTCCACTTGGTCTAAAAAACCAAGTGGAATTCAAATTCAAAGAAATGAGGTAAAATAGAAACTTTAGAAACACAGATCACTCTAGATATTTTAGTCACAAATAAGAGTGTGCAGTTAAAGAATGTTAATAAAAGTTCTTAGCATTTAAGAAACCAGTGGCAGGATAATAAAGTTCTCATTACAGAGCTATCATTTTGGGATTTTATTTTTATCTTCTAGTTTGTGAAACTAGCTTTCATTTTTAATGTGTACACACTCTTCCTACAGTTCTTGCATTTTCAAATAGAATTTAAACTTTGGAAACTCCTAAATGTGATACAGACACAGAATCTGTTATTGTAACAATATGTAGAGCATAAGCCTAAGCTTATTAATGTAATATTTTGAGTCTTTTTAATGCTAGATATTACTATAGACAAAAGAAATATTGAGAAAATTATGACTGAATCCTTGCTTTCAAGACTTTATGTTCAGGAGGAGAGAACAAAGTGACAATTACAGTTCAAGATACTGTGAGCTAATAATTATGAGATAAGAGGCTCTACTGTAAAAATTTAGTGTGAAAACAGTGATAGAATATTAGCTGTCACAGTGATCTTAGTAAATTATAGAATTAAGCAAAATAACTTTATATGCCAAAGAAAATGTCTGGAAGAAAAGAACATTTTTCCCAAATTTCAGGATACATAATAAAGTGGAAAACTAACTGCCTATCAGTATCAATAACAATATAATCAGATGTCTAATAACAGAATCTAAAAGTATAATAAAAGAAACCTAAGATAATCCGGGTATCATCAGCTCTTGGTCAAGTCCTTTATATTAACAGAAGAAGACATTGTAGATTCTAGCAGTTAGGCAGTATATAACAAATTGGGATTCTGCAGGTTCCTGGTGGATTGCTAAAAGAGTATAATAAAACAGAGCACTTGGTAGGCAGAGATTTTTCATTACTTTTGGTGGAATTCGGAGCCTTTTTCATACCTAATTTCTGAGTTTCTGAGAACTACCTTAATCCAGGAAACACATGAATCATGTAATTTTCTCTGATATCTTAAATTATTTTTCTAAAGTGATTTTAAATTATCAATAAAGTGTTAACCAAGCCAGAAGAGTACTAGGATTTCCAATCATGACTGGATAAGGTGCATCTTTAGCACTGCTCTAATGCCATTAAAAAGAGCTATGGAGAATAGCTAAGTAGACACAGTTTCATCCTCAGGACATTTATTACAGCTTTTTAATACAAACATTAATTTAAAAAACAACTCAGAAATGATGTATGTCAAATGGAGTTACATTCAAAGTGTGTAAGTGTGTAGTATAGATTAATACATTCTATTGATGGTGTCTGGGAAGGAAAAAAGCACAGTTTTTTTTAATATAGCAAGGTAGATTATAATAAAAGATTAATTCTGAAATCAAAGATATGGATGAGATTCCAAGATTTACAATTTTCCCATATGCTGTCATGGAAGTCCTACATTCCTTCTGGCTCTCAATTTTTGAACTATAAAAGGAATGTATTTTCATATGCCCAGAGTCTTTCAAGAATTTCTGTATCAAGTGTTAAAAGAATGAGAACTGCACTGCATGATATTAATAATTGGGCATCTGAATTTTAAAGTATTCCATTAAAGAGGTAATGTGAGCCCCTCCCCCACAAAATAGGGAAAAGCTTATGGAAGAAAAAAGGCATATTTGATAATATATAGTTCAAGTTTGGGAGTATTTATTACTTAACAAGCACAGTGTTTTATTCTTTCTATTTTATTATCACTTATTGCCAATGAATTCACATTTTAACTCAAAGCTAACATCAGCATTTTATACTTTTTGATGCTGGTGTAATATAACTAAACACTGAGAAGAGTCCTACCTCATAGGACTATAAGCGAAAGATTTACTTACATTTCAATATCATATCACAAAAATGTTGCAGCATTCTGTTACATAACTGATGTATAAAGAGGAGTCCAATTAGTAATTCATCATTAGCAATATGACTGTTATGCAGACAGGAAATCTCTGATGGTCAAAACTAGGACATTCTCTCCCTACAGGCTGACCTATATAGAATCCCAAATTATTATTATAATCAATTGTTTGCTTGGAAGACTCTGAAGCAAAGAGGAATATTATAATTTGAATCTTTAATGGCAATAGACTAAGGTGATGAGAATCATTTATTTTCATGTTGGAGACCGTCTATCCCAAAACTTTCCAAATCATATCACAATGGGCTGATAAAGAAAAATGATATACTCTATAAAACACAATTGGGTACACATTTGTACCCAATGAAAGTTGCTTCCTCCCTTAGGGTTTCTCCCTGCTTTTAACATGCCAGTGTTCATCATTAATGTCTCAGAGAGAAATATCATAAGCCCTATTTTCCCAAATGGAGTTTTTTTGGTGCTAGGGGAGGCGTAAGAACTCTGATATCTCCCAGAATTAGAGATCCAGGAAACCCAGGTTCAGATTATGGAATTATAATACTGCAAAGGCTCCAGCTTCTTCTCACAGATGTGTGGACATCTCTTTTGTGGCATGTCCAGCATCTATAAGGAGGAAGATCCAGGGCAATCAGAATCAGTGAGATTTCAATTTGCCAGAACAGGTAGGAAGCAAAAATTAACTTCCTGGATTGTGAGCTATGGAGGTAATGTGTTGTGCTCACTTGCTCAGTCCTGTCCAGCTCTTTTGTGACCCCATGAACTGTAGCCTGCTAGGCTCCTCTGTCCATGGAATTTTTTAGGTGAGAGTACTAGAGTGGTTGCCATTCCCTTCTCCAGGGGATCTTCCCAACCCAGGGAACCAACTCATGTCTCTTATGTCTCCGGCATTGGCAAGGCGGTTCTTTACCACTAGTGCCACCTGAGAAGCCCTTCTTCCCCTCTCTCCCTTCTAAACATAAACTGCAACCAAAATTAGCTTTACTGATTAACAGGGGCAATATCTGGTTAGATTCCTTCCACTCTGATTTCATGACTGCTTTTTGTATGTTTCCATTACTGCTCAATCACTCTTAAGATTATATTATTTATATATATCAAGGTCAAACATTATATATAAGACAATACTTTGGGGCACGTCTTGCCCTTATTAATCTCTTTGATATGATTTCTCTCTTCTCTGATCCATTATCTTGGTTTTAAATGTATTTCTCAATGGAATTTTATTTGCTAGTTCTCCTCAACTTCTCCCCCCATACTACTTGTAGGCATAATAATGAATGCAAATGAAATATTTCCAACTATCTCCTTTTATGTCAGTCTCTCTGACTCTTTACAGTACTTTAGGACTCTGGCATACATTCTCTATATCTTTAGCATCATAACCAGTATCTAGCACTTAATAGGCTTGAAGATTGTTGGACTTCTTCCTAGACAAAGTAATCAATCTACTATTTTATCTTGTTTTGGGTTCTGCTCTCTTTGGAATGCACATGTGCTCAAAATTGGGTCTATGTTCTCCTCCTCCACTCCAAGAACAGATGGTTCTCTGATGACTGATGCTTTTAAGAAATAAATATAATAAAACTGTTAATGACTTGTATGGTTTTATGTTTCTGACCTTATGTTAGTCGTTCCTATTGAAAAAGAACTACTTTCAAAAGAATAAATATTTAATGGTGGAATTTAATTGAAGATAGTATGAGACTATTAGTACTATTTGCTGACTCAAATTATATCATTAAAGGACCTGTCTTTCCACATTTTTCTTAAAACTGATATTTCTCTTCCTCATATTTTTCTCCCATCCCAACTGCAAACATTTTACTTTTCATCCTTCTTGTGGTTCCTCTGTGTGTTGTGCACGCTTCAGTCATATTTGACTCTTTGCGACCCCATGGATTATAGCCCACCAGGCTCCTCTGTCCATGGGATTCTCCAAGCAAGAATACTGGAGTGGGTTGCCATTTCCTCCTCCATGGGATCTTCCCAACCCAGGGATCGAACACACATCTGTGTCTCTTGCATTGGCAGGTGGGTTCTTTACCACTAGAGCCATCTGTTTCCTCTAGGGTCTCAATAATCAGTAAGTTTCATCTCATAAATGAACTGTATTCTATCCAGAGGATAACTGGAGTAAAACATTGTATATACTGCTTCCTGGATTCATAGAAAAACAGAGGCAAGTTCATTTAGTAATACTTGCTGTGGGCATGAGTGGTTACTCATGTACAATAAATTTACTCTTCCAGATATAGCCAATGTTTGTATGAAACCACTAAGATTAACTGACTAGTATATATCTACATAGTCCTCAAGTGAGCAGAATTAAAAATTAACACAGAAATTATGAATTTTAAAATCTTCAGCAGATTTTTTTATTTAAAAAGTGAAACCTCGGAAACATATTTTACAAAGTTCACATTTTAGAAATAAAACTATCATTAAAAAAAATCTGTTTACACATACTCATCTTCACCCCATAAGTTTCCAACAAAGAAATACCAATAGTTTATTTTATTTTTTTTTAAGTTCTAACACTAACACTGTGAAAACAATCGTACCTCAGAGGTGGCAAATGTGGGTTACCCCATACTTAAATGTGAACTCTGGCTATTAACAAGTTTAACTAGCTTGACGTAGTTAGAATTAGTCAGAAAAATCCTGATTGTCTCATGTCTTATGTCAAACAAAATGTATATTCATTAACTAGCCTTTAGAACAGGATGATTAACTGGAACTGTAGAGGCTTAGCTCATTCTTAATGGTGTGAACAATGGTGTTACTTATTTCTATGTACTATTATTAGATGTAAAAATGTCATGTATTACAGAAGTAGAACAACTTTGTGGTTCTAAAAAGGGGCAGGGGGAAGTAAATACAACAGAATTTTATTCCTAATATAAGCAATTAGAAATTTTCACTTATTCTGCAGCTGTTACACGCCAGTGTCTTCTTTAATTCCCCAGGGCTGGAGGCGGAGAATATTTGGTTAAAAGGAACTTATGTTCCTGATGAAGCATGAGTTTTCTCAGTACCAAGTCCTAAATCTACCACAATAACAATGAACTGCTTCCTGACATTTGCAGAAGCATTTCATTTCCAGAAGGTGGCGATATAGAATAGTTGGAAACGGGTCTGCTTCTGTTTGAAACTAAGCAGAGATGCATTCAATCACTGTTCAATTAACTGAAAATCTAGAAACACAGATTGGACTATTCAAACCAAAAAAAAAAAAAAAAAAGGTCCTGCTGTCTTCTTATTGATAGCATTTAAAAGTTCAAATATTTGTGTCCATGATCTAACTTATTTTCTTGAGAAAACTAGCAACATGACAGTTTAGATATTGCAGCGTTTAAACAAAAATGAAAGAACAAACATTACAAAACAGAGTTACAAATACAGAGAAGAAACAAGTGGTTGCCAAAGGAGAGGGGGAGCTGGAGGAGGAAAGAAATTGGTGAGAAAAATCAAGAGGTAAATGAGTCACAAGTATGAAATGAACAAGGTGGAGAATATAGTCAATAACTATGAGATACTTACACATGGTGATAGATGCTAACTAGACTTACCATGGTGATTAGTTTGAAATGTCCAGAAATATCAAATTATTATGTGGTGTAACAGGAACTAACATAGCTTTACAGGTCAATTATACTTTAAAAACAAAACAAATTCATAGAAAAAGAGATCAGATTTGTGGTTACCGGAGACAGGGGGTAGGAAAGGGGGAACTGAATAAAGGTGGTCCAAAGAGACAACTTCCCAGTTATAAGATAGGTGAGTACTGGGGATGTGGCGTACAGCATGACTGATATAATTAACACTGCTGTACGTTATATGTCAAAGTTGTTAAAAGAGTGAATGCTAAGAGTTCTCATCACAAGAAAAAATTTTTGTCTATTTCTTCAAATCTGTATATACATGAGATGATAGATGTGCACTGAACTTGTGATGACCATTTCATGATGAACGTAAGTCAAATCATTATGCTGTATATCTTAGACTTATATGAGGTCATAGGTTACTTATATCTCAATGAAACTGGAAAAAATAGACATAAAATATAACAAGCAATGTTAGAAAACTTGGCCAGTTTTACATAAAAGTATACCAGTTTCTGTTGTGACTTTTAATAAAGTTCATTTGTAAATGTATTTGAATAATAGTTGATGCCATACAATTATGTTATACAAAAATATGCAAAATTATACATTTATGGAAAATTTTGATTTCTCTTTGATTACTTAGAATGCACTTGAAATTATAAAATCTTTGGCCTGTAATAAGCATACAGAGAAGCTGAAAGAGAGTGAAAAAATTAGAAAAGACATTAAAAATGATTTCTTCAGGAAAGGTTAATTCTTGAGTTTTCTAAACAAAGTTTTTAGAAATCTTTGCCCCATGAAAATGTGTGTGGCACCAAAGAAGTAATAAAGCTTGACAGTAAACTGATCCATTTTCTCTTCAGAGACAATTTGAGAAGATTGTGATCTTGCCAGAGATTAGGAATATTTTTAGTAGTTTTATTTATTTCTATCAGCAATAAGAATTTATTCAGTGATCAAAGGAAAACTATGTTTAGAATGTCAAAGACCATTAAAAATGTCAGCTAATAAGTTATCTGTAAGAGTTGTAAGTTTTAGTCAGAATCATTTGTATCCTAAGAGCTATTTGTCTATCTGAGTATTGCTGTCTGCCAGTTGTTATATTAAACAATCCACAAATGGATCTCTAACATAGCTGTATGTGACCATATTATAGACTGACAAGAAAACATATATGAAATACATCATGTAAAATATATTTAGAACATCACTTAATATCACAATGAATTATAGAAGTATACATACCACATTCATTTGTAAAGATTTGGGAGGATATCTGAAAATTAAATCAGTAATTCATCTTAAGGGAAAAAGATCAAGGGTACCAAAATTACATGAGATATTTGGCAATATTAACATCTTTACTAGGACTTGCCTGGTGGTCTACTGGTTAAGAATTTACCTTCCAATGCAGGGGGTGTGGGTTCAACCCTGGTTGGGGAGCTAAGATCTCACATGACATGCAGCACAGCCAAAAAAGTAAAATTAAATTTTATATATATATATATATATATATACACATATCTATATATCTACTAATAATCCATCTCTGATTATGATAAACTCTACTTTGCCTTAAAATAGAGTTGGTCCCAGAAAATTGATGCAAGAAACATTCAGATAAAAGACTATGAGACACAACTCATTCAAATATTAACATTCAGAATTAAGTGACTCAAAGTTTTCAGAAAATATGGACACACATTATCATAATTTTCTCGGCAGTCTATTTATGTATAGGCTACAACTGAAGCTATAGAACTCATTGTGAAGTAGGAAGTTCTGACTCAGTTTTGCTCCAAGACTGAGATGAGGAGGGAACATTATATTTTAAGTTTAACATAGTTATACACTGTATACACACAATTTTAAGATAAAATGTAACATCTTAAATAAATTTTATACTTCCTATAGACCAGTATAGATTCCCTTTGTCAATAAGGAATTTTATTGGAAAAATTTGAGAGAAACTGATAAGTATATTTTATTTCCTAAATTGTATTATTTTTTTTAGAACTGGATTTTCTTCCTTAAGTCAATTTAACATCCAGTTCAGTTCAGTTTAGTTCAGTTCAGTCGCTCAGTGGTGTTCGACTATTTGCGATCCCATGGACGGCAGCATGCCAGGCCTCCCTGTCCATCACCAACTCCCAGAGTTTACTCAAACTCATGTCCATTGAGTCGGTGATGCCATTCAACCACTTCATCCTCCGTCATCCCCTTCTCTTCCTGCCCTCAATCTTTCCCAGCATCAGGGTCTTTTCAAATGAGTCAGTTTCTCACATCAGCTAGCCAAAGTATTGGAGTTTCAGCTTCAGAATCAGTCCTTCCAATGAATATTCAGGTCTGTTTTCCTTTAGGATGGACTAGTTGGATCTCCTTGCAGTCCAAGGGACTCTCAAAAGTATTCTCCAACACCACAGTTCAAAACATCAATTCTTTGGCACTCAGCTTTCTTTATAGTCCAACTCTCGCATCCATACATGACTACTGGAAAAACCATAGCTTTGACTAGATGGACCTTTGTTGGCAAAGTAATATCTCTGCTTTTTAATATGCTGTCTAGGTTGGTCGTAACTTTTCTTCCAAGTAATAAGCGTATTTTAATTTCATGGCCGCAATCACCATCTGCAGTGATTTTGGAGTCCCAAATAATAAAGTCTCTCACTGTTTCCACTGTTTTCCCATCTATTTGCCATGAAGTGATGGAACCGAATGCCATGATCTTAGTTTTCTGTATGTTGAACTTTAAGCCAACATTTCCACTCTCCTCTTTCACTTTCATCAAGAGGCTCTTTAGTTCTTCACTTTCTGCCATAAGGGTGGTAATAATCTGTATATCTGAGGTTATTGATATTTCTCCCAGCTATCTTGATTCCAGCTTGTGCTTCATCTAGTCCAGCATTTCTCATGATGTACTCTGCATAGAAGTTAAATAAGCAGGGTGACAATATACAGCCTTGACATACTCTTTTTCCTATTTGGAACCAGTCTGTTGTTCCATGCCCAGTTCTACCTTTCAGGTGTGCATCTGTGTGTGTATGTGTGTGTGTGTGTGTATATGTGTGTGTGCGCGCGCGTGTGTGAAGAAAGAGGAGCAGAGAGGAAGGTGTACATGTCATCCTTTTAAGGGCACAATGAATCGCATATTTCTTTTCACATTTCATTGAGTAGAACGAACTAGTTACTTGCCCAAATCTCATTGAAATGAAGGCTGAGAAGTATGACTTTTGACCGGCTGGCCATTACTATAGGAGGGAAAAAAGACACTGGGACACAACTTGCAGCCTGCCGCCAAAAATCCAGGTGTGCACTTCTTCCCACTGACCTACCCTCCCTCTACACACATGTATATCCAATATAATAAAGTCCCATTCGAAAAAAATGGAAGAGTGCAGTGTTGGAGATATAGTGGCAAGCACAGCTGCCTTCCAAAAATGGAAGAATTGGAAAAGAACAGCTGTCATTTTTCAAAGCAATGATCAAATCCTACTGCACAGGAATTATAAACATTCCCCATTCTGGTGCTGAAATAATTTCCTTGACTAGATCCTGATTATATTATCCAGAAGAAATTTCATCGTCCCTTGTCATTTACAGTTCCTGTTTTCTTTACTTTGGGATGTTGTTCTTTGTCCATTTGTTCCCATTACCATAATGACTGGTTTGCTTGTGATCGTCCTGACTTACACGGACTGTCCTGGGGTCACATCAATATTGAATGAATGAATTCTTTGTTTTAAATATTTCTCTCTTTCATTCTTGAAAATATCTGAATACCTTTAATTTCCTCCTTAAGAGAGAATTGAGCTCTATTCTCTCCTTGAAGACTGTACAAATTTCTGGGTTATGTTCTTCAAGGCCAGTTGGGAGGCTTCAGGAGCTGCTTTAAAGGTCAAGCATACATTGGCTTTTGCAGATCGATACATTCCCTAAAAAACTCAGTAAGCTTTTGTTCTACTGACAGGCAAATAATCATAACCAGAGATATAACTGAGAAAAGCTTTCCAAGCTTGCAGGCTGTCCTCTTATATTTTCTGGTTTCTTTGTTCAGAATATTTTGGTTCCCCTCAATTTAATGATGTCTGCTTTGATGCTCTCTGAAAATATTAGTTGAGGCAAGAAAGCATCACCCTTAATCTAACCTTTGAAACTAGAATGGACCCCAATTAACTGAGAGGTTTTAATAGAGGCACTTGAGGACACCAGAGGTTCTTTACTGTGAAAGCTGCTTCTTTAAAATCGCATCTTATAACCAGTCCAAGTACATCTTGTCACAGAACTGTGCATGGCAAGAAAGAGCTAACACCCATAAACTTTCTGAGTTTTTTAATGTCCTAAGGTTTTCCAAGCAATTTACAGAGGCTGCACGTTCTTTTGGTAAGTAGTCTATCTTTATAAGGATTACAAGTGACAGTTTTGCCAAATGTTTTATCATGATATAAGAAGAATCACTGACTTTTCAGCCTGCAATAGTAGGGTTCTTGCCACCCAGTACCCAGCTATTAGACCCATGCCTCATTTTTAAAATTATGTTCGAATTCTACTTCTAGCAACCCAATTATGTTTTATTTAAGAATAAGATGTTATTTTTCAAAAGCAAGAGAGAGTCTAAAATCCAGCATTAAAGAAGGCTGAATACTGAAGTAATGATGCTTTTGAACTGTGGTTTTGGAAAAGACTCTTGAGAGTCTTTGGACTGCAAGATCAAACCAGTCAATCCTAAAGGAACACAATCTTGAATAGTCACTGGAAGGACTGATGTTGAAGCTGAAGCTCCAATCCTTTGGCCACCTGATGCAAGGAACTGCAAGGAGATGACCTGATGCTGGGAAAAACTGAGGGCAAGAGGAGGAGGAGGCGATAGAAGATGAGATGGTTGGATGGCATCACCAATTCAATGGACATGAGTTTGAGCAAACTCTGGGAGATAGTGAAGGACAGGGAAGCCTGGCATGCTGCAGTCCATTGAGTCTCAAGAGTCAGACATGAATGAGCAACTGAACAACAACAACAAAACAGGATAGAACTGTGTGTTTCATAAAATAATTCAGGTGTGGGTGGTTCACTATTGACTGAACACTATATTCTCATTATACTCTCACTATACTCTCTATACTCTGTCCCTGGATTTAGGGAAGATATTCAACCTTTGCTATCACATAGCAACTAGAAAGTATCAGAGTATTGTATGCTCCATCCTTTTAAAGACAAAACCCAGTAATACCAAATATAATGCCTGTTTAAATTCTATTATCTGAAGCTTAAGACACATGGTTATACCTCTCAATAAGAGAGGTTGAGCAAGGCAGTCTTTCATTATATAGATATGTGACCAGTTGAAACTCTATTATTAGAAAGAGGTTAACACCAGGTATTAGACCACAGTCTGACATGCTGTTGTGTTCTTCAGAAACAAATCTAAATATTTAAAGCAAGAAAGAAAGATTTAATACAGAGAATAAAGTACTTTCAAAATTAATAGAAGAAAGAGCCAAAGTTGTGGACTCTGGACATGAACACAGCACCATAGAGCTGACACAGCCAGGGACTGAAGCTACCACAGGAACGGCTGAATACAGACATCCCACTTTAAAAGCAGTTCCATAATCAGAAAGCTGGGAACTAGCTGTCATCACTGCTTTTGCAACAGCTGCCTCTCAACATGAAAGGAAGTGGATAACATACACTGGAGTACTGCTTTAGAAACCAAGATCTTGCCTGCTGGTAGGAAAAAAAAAAAAATCTAAAGCAACACAACTATTCCTTGCTTCTACCTTCTAAAGTCTGTGCAAATACATTTTAATGGTAGAGTCTAATTCTCTTCCTGACTCTTTACTGCAAAGGCATAGGGGAAGTATCACTTTAAGATTTTCAGAATCTTCAGCCAGACACACACAGGAAGAAGAAGGCTGGAATGGTGTTTAATGAGCCAATCTATAGCATCATCAGTGTTATTAATCAACAACAGGCACTTCAGCAGAGCAGATATTGTTGAAGTATCATTTTATTCAACTGAATACTCTAAATGAACTTTTCATCTGTGTTTATGCTTTAGTAATTGAATTATCATTGAAAACAAAATAATTGTATTCACTTCACCAAAATAAGAGTCAAGAAGCTCAGTTTGTATGAGATTTGGACATATGAATATCAATTTCTTCCTCCTTTATACTATACTAGACTTTAAACAAATACTATTTTTAAAGGTCTGAAAGTTCTCTCTATCGAGACTTCATATTCTATTAGTTCACTTTTTTCCTTCTCCCAAGCTACAGTGAATGAAAGAATAAGCAATTTACTTTAATATAGTAGCAATACAGCTAGCACTTAATTTCAAAATAACTTGATCAAGATATTTCCCTTTATTTGTCAGTTTCCTGATATTTGAAATAGGAATATGCAAATAACTTTATCTTATCTGCAACTGCCTTTAATTGTTTTTCAAAGAGGTGCTAACTAGGTTCAGGTCACTCAACTAGAAAATAAGGCAGGAGTAGAAAGTTGCACTGTCCCCTGCATGATATCAGGGACCTTGCCTGTCTCATTCATCATAGTAGATCCAGAACCAAGTACTGCTAAGCACCCACTAGATAACCTTTTAAGAATTTTTCACTTAATAAGTAAGGCCCTAAAGAATCCTCCTGCAATGTATGAGACCCCGGTTCGATTCCTGGGTTGAGAAGATCCCCTGGAGAAGGGAAAGTCTACCCACTCCAGTATTCTGACCTGGAGAATTCCATGGACTACACAGTCCATGGAGTCACAAAGAGTCAGACATGACTGAGCAATTTTCACTTTTAAAAGAGTTTATAAAAATAATATTAGGAAGATAATGAAGGGTAAGGAAAATGCTGAGCATACATGAAACACACACAACCAGTCTCAAGGTTCTGGATCAAACTCTTTGTAGTCAGTTTTCAAGATGACTGTTAAACTTTATCCTACTGGCAAGATCACTGTTGAAGATTCTTTCTCAGGTCTGAGGCGAGACTGCGGGGTGACTAGCAAGGACACTTACAGAACTTATCTTGGAATATGTGTTCTGAAAATTAAGTCATTTTGAACAACAACAACAAAAAATCATCTTTAGAGTGGGGAAATCACATTAAAAAATGAATTGGTTATATGCACTTGGACATTGATTTCTTAATCCAACAAGCAGGAAACTTTGAGGAGGCTATTCACCAAGATACTTAAATCACCTGTTTCTAACACCTTTCAGGGAGCTTCCCAGATAGCTCAGTTGGTAAAGAATCTGCCTGCAATGTGGGAGATCTGGGCTTGCATCCCTGGGTTGGGAAGATCCCCTGGAGAAGGGAAAGGCTACCCATTCCAGTATTCTGGCCTGGACAATTTCATTTAACTTTTTCTCTTTTAATGAATAGACAAAACAACTTACAGTAATACTAACAGAACATACACAGAATACACAGAAAAGGAAATAAACTGATCCCATAAAGCTTTTCTTTTTTTCCTAAAAGATGTGTAATTTCCATTTTGAAGGCTGATCACTGTCTAAAATGCTTTGCCTGCAAAATGAGTAGACTACTATGTTGAAGAGGAGGCTTTACTTGTTTAAGTAGTGGACACAGAACAAAGTCATG
Source organism: Muntiacus reevesi (assembly GCF_963930625.1). Classification (NCBI taxonomy): domain Eukaryota; kingdom Metazoa; phylum Chordata; class Mammalia; order Artiodactyla; family Cervidae; genus Muntiacus; species Muntiacus reevesi. The sequence goes on along the minus strand of NC_089249.1, from coordinate 36,674,545 downwards.
AAAAATGAACAGTAAAAATGGCATAGCTTTCCATCTGATTTTATTTCTAATTAAAAGTTCTACTTAAAAAGGGTTAGCATTATGTGAGGAAATAGATGGTGTTGAAGGGCATATTCAGAGAGGAAACAAAGCCCAAGGTACATTTGGTACCTTTTCCTGTTAATAAATAACCCATATCAAACTGGGTTAACCTTAATCTTTCAGCTTCGCCAAGATTAGACTGTCCAAACAGCTGGACTTTTCAAATCAGTCCAGATCTCTTGACTTTTCCTCCAAAATTCATGTCGACCATAACAAAAGAGGTTTGTAGGTATAAAAATTTCCAATTCTTCAAGGATTTCTTTTCTTAAAAATTAGCAATATATTTTAGGAGTTACTTTAAAGAGAAAGTAAACGTTGAGCGTAAATGTACTGAGTGAAAATCACTACATGTAAAGTGATTTTTAAGTCTCTCTACCTCTCCAGAGTCCCAAAGTTTAGAATTGCAATCTAGGCTATTTTTAAAATATAAAAGTGAAAACATTTCCCTGTATCACCACCCTCTATTTCTACTTAAGCTTCTACTCTGTCTTTAACCCCACACAACCTGTGTTACTCTATAAGGAAAGGAATGCGAGGGGGATGTACAATTTTGTGACTTTCGTTCTTTTAAATATCTTTTCATCAGGTATTCTAATGTGAACGTAATTTTTAATTTTCTGTTGTCTATCCTTCCTTTCAAGATATCAATCTTAGAAAAACACTAATATAAAATTAAAAGGATAAAAAAGAGAAAGATTGAGGATCCTATAATATATTTTAGTTCCTAAAACTTTCCTCAATAAAGCAAACATACTCCTGACTGGACCTAGTTCCTGGATCCAACTAGATACGTTATGTGTTGACTCCAAATCTCCACACATTGTTCATTTTCAATAGCAATATACTAAAAAACAAAACAAAACAAAAACTATCCACATCTTCTTTCTGGCTAACCTTGTAAATATTCTTTCCTATTTCTGTTTCTTTCAAACATGATTAGATAATAAAATTATTTTTACACTGGAAATTTACTTTGGGTCCTGAGGTTGAACCAAAAAAAAGGAATATATTAAATCCTAATTAAAAAAAAACTTGACAGTTAAACTCATAGAATGCTTACAGTAACATTTTCAAGGGCTCAACTCTGCTTCTGGGAATTGAAACCACCAGTGCCCCTGTCCCCATCCACTCCCACATTCAAATGCAAGATCACATGAGGGGAAATACTTTGAGGGGAAATAGGTTCACCTTATACACTTTTTTTTCAAGTAAGTACTTTGTTTGCGTATTGCCATTCAGTGTCTTCTGGCACGAATTCTGTTCGGCACAGAGAAGCTAATTCATTGTTGAGTGTTTGGCTTAACTCCTGTATTCATTATGTAAACTCCTTTTTTTTTTTCCACATAACCCTCCAAGGTTTGATGAAAAATAGATTCCTAAACATGTTCAACCTGTCAAACAGGAATAAAAGCTTCCAGTGGAAGCATAATGCTCCCCTGAAACAGGAGTGTTGTAGCTTGTATGAGTGTATTTCACTCTTGGACAGAAATGAGATCATGTTTCGTTTCAGGAAGATATATGTTCCAGGTAAGAGACTGAAACAAATCAACTTTCTATAGCTAACTAAATACATAGGAGAATATTTGAATTCATGTGTACTGTTAAAGCCTAGTAACTCTTTAATTATATTGGGAAATAAATGGTAGATGAGTTTCAATTCTGAGTAGGTTTGTAAATATTCTCCAGAAGATATAGATCTTTCCTGAAAAACTGCACCTTGATGATCTCTTCTCTCCCTCTCTCCTTCCCTTTCTCCCTATCTCCGAATGACCCCATAAATGGCACTATATAATTTCTTTTGTTTCATCTCTTACCTGCTCAATTTCATGTCTGTCAAAGTCTTGAGCCAATTTCAGTCCCGTCTGCTAGTAGATTCCTTCCTTGTGCACGTTTTCTTCAATGTCTTGAATCAGTGTCTGTGGTCTATAGACTATGTGTTGATGATGAGTGCGTAAAGAAACTCTTAATGAAGGGTGGATATTCTTAACATATGTGCTCGAAATTAACAAGAGTTCCTGCTGCAGGAAGCAGCTCTTTTGTTCCTGTTCTGTCACTCCATGCTGGGCTCCAGCGCTGTTCTGTCTCTCTATCCATGTTTTGGTAGCTCACTGAAGGCTGGTATGAACAGGGTATAGTAAGAAGTTACTCCCTCACATTCTTACCTGGCAAACAATTATATTTCCGATACTTGAGTTTGATGATAGAAAAGATATATCCCACTTAAAAATCATAATATACACCTGATACTGTTAAATTGCATTATCGGATTGCAATATTGCATATCAAATAACAGAGAGAGGTTCAAGAGCATGTTACCTACATTATAAATAATATTATCTATGTCATTAATCTGGACAAAGAAATGATAGCCCATTCCAGTATTTCACAGACAGAGGAGCCCGGCAGGCTCTAGTCCACAGGGTAACAAAGAGTCAGACACGATTGAACCTGCCACACACACGTCATTAATAATATCAAGAGCTTGGATTCGAATCAAGGTTTTCTTACTCAATCTCAGGGGCTCTTTCCATGACATGTGACTTAACTTCATACATGTGTACCTGCCATTTGTACTATGTAGAAAGCAAGTCTGTGGAATGAGCATAAGGAAAGAAGATCATCTTGACTGAGCTGGAAAAACGACATAGCTTCATCCACTTCCTATAGAAAAGGATCGTAGTAAGTAGGTGAGTTCACAGATGGAATGAATAAGCTCATATGTTGCCAGGGTGAAACTTCAGTCCCCAGTTTCATGGTTTTTTTCTGTCAGAGCTGGGATTCTTTGGTCATGAGGAAATCCTCTTCAAGGAAGCAAAAAAACAGTATAGTTCTTTTGGAGTTTAGAAAAACTGATGTAATAGTCATTTTCTATCTAGAAAAGTACTGTATTGTATTTCTAACAATTATTACCTTTTTCTTTAAATGTATGATCTGATAAAATGATGCATAGATAATCATAGCAGAAATGAACCACTGTAATTATTTATGCATAAATCAATTATAACTATTATCAGCCATTAGTAATGCAGGAGACTTAAGATATGCAGGCTCGATCCCTGTGTCAGGAAGATCCCCTAGAGAAGGAAATGGCAACCCACTCCAGTATTCTTGCCTGGAGAATTCCCATGAACAGAGGAGCCTGGTGGGCTACAGTCTATGGGGTCACACAGTCAGACACAACTGAGGCAACTTAGCACACACATAGCCATTAGCAATAGTCCTTTTATGACACACTTTTCTATTTCAAGTTATTATCATTTATATTTTTTGTTGGATGGAATATTTTCAAGAATTATTTAGAGCTGCAGAATAAGCATGATGTGTATCTCTGAAATTCTCTTACACAAAATACTTCTTTTCTTGACAACTTTATTTTGTATTTCTAAACGTCTTCCAACTTTATTGTGATTCTTTTCCTTGAGTTATTCAGAAATGTTTTCAAAGTTAAAAATATGAGTTCTTTTGTAAACGATCTTTCTTTTAACTAATATTTAACTACTTCAGAGTCATAAAGATTAGTCTATGTAATACTGACTTTGAGTTATGTTAAAAGTAGCTGAATATATGGTCAATTTTCAAAAGTTATACATGCTTTCTTTAAAAACCTAGTTATCTATATCTGTACTTCTTCCTGGATATTATAAGGAACATTTAAAATTTAGATAACCCAATCCAAATTTTTACAGTCTTGTGGTCTAATGTTTAATTATATCTATTTTGATCTTCTCTGGTGGCTCAGATGGTAAAGAATCTGCCTGCAATGCAGGGGACCCAGGCTTGATCCCTGGGTTGGGAAGATCCCCTGGAGAAGGCAATGGCAATCTACCCCAGTATTCTTGCCTGGAGAATTCCATGGTCAGAGGAGCCTGATGGACTACATTAGATGGGGTCACAAAGGGTCATACATTACTCAGTGACTAACACTAGTGTTTGATTATATCTATTTTGATCTCTGTATTAGAAATCACTAGGTATACAGCCAACTGTTAGTTTAGAATTATCTACATATTTACTACAATCTGTATTCATCATTCCTTTCAGAAACCATGATCTTATTTTGTTATATTTCTTGAAAGACATGCATATGTTCCTCATCTGATTTATTTTCCTGATCATACTGGCTTCCTGTTTTGTTGTGATATTTTTGCTTAGGTATCATTCTGATTATTTCTTACAAATACAAAACTTTGAATAGAAGTGATTTAAATATAATAATCTTTTTTCATGAAAAAAATTTATTCCATTTTCCCCACTTTTATTTATATAGGAACTCTGCAAGATACTTACATTCTTTGTTCTTCCATTTCCTCTAAAATGAAGACAATAATAATGTCTACTCAAGAGACTCTCATGAGGCTCATGTTTGTATGAGGATTAAAGGGGTTAAAAGTAGAGCACTTAGACTAATACCTAGCACATTCTAAGTTAGCATTCATCAATGTTTGCAAATGTAATTATTAAATTACATTTTTTTCTTCCTATTCAGCATTTCCTGGAACATATGCTAAAGGACTATCTTCCAGAAAATATTAATGAGTATGACTGGAAGAGGTGTGGTCATGTCTGGGTTTTCATTCTCCTGTGGACAGGACATAAAGTTAGGTTTGTGTTCCAGTCTGCACTAACCCTAGTACTTCATCTTCTGTCTACCTCTGACCCCTGTGACCAGGACCCAAGCCTGGTCAATCAAATTCCTGCTTCAAATATTTAACCAGATGTCATTTGCTATGCAGAAAGTACATGTCTCCAGGAAGCCTCTATCCATATTCCCCATCCTGGAGGAAAAGTTCATTTGCTTAGAAAACACAGAAGCCAATATACTGAGAGAACCAAGGGAGAGAAAGAGAGGCTTAGTTGTGACTGTCCTCAGTTCACATCACATTTCCTTCTGTATTGACTTTTGCCGCCTGTGACCAAGAGTCCTGACCAGAACAAAAGTGCTCTTGAAAAGTACCCTGAGTAGATTAGTTTTAAAAGTACTGCAAACTCGAGCCCTTTACTGAAGTTTTAAAAAGTAAACTATGCTCTTGTGCGTGCTCAGCCATGTCTGAATCTTTGTGACCCCACGGACTGTAGCCTGCCAGGATCCTCTGTCCATGGGATTCTCCAGGCATGAATAATGTAATGCGTTGCCATTCCCTACTCCAATACTATGCTATCACAAAGCACAGTAAAGCCTCTATAACTGTCTATAAGAAATTTTATTTTTTAAAAAAGCATTCCTACCTTAACATAATAGCATTTCTCAAACATATCTGGACATTTTTTCTGACAACTTCTTGTAACAAATGACAAACCTGAGTCACAGGGAATAAATGTGTGCTTCAGAGTAGTTTTGAAACCACTGATACAAGAGTCTCATGATTCCACATTATAGATCTTTACTCCCTGTAGAATTTATTTTACAATTGCAATCTATACTTAATGGTGTTAAGATTCTTATTTATCAAATAATTAACCAGGTGTGCCTGCCCCATCCAATAAGAGACCCAGCATTTCCTTCATGTCTAACTTAAACTAAAATTGATATATGCCAGGTTTTTTCTGCTATGACTTATTAATTAACTATTTATTAGAAGATTCATTCTTGGAAAGATAAAAGGGAAAATCATATAAAATATAAATACAAGATTTAATAGGCTTCCCTGGCAGCTCAGACAGTAAGAATCTGCCTGTGGTGCAGGAGATTTGGGTTTTATCCCTGGGTTGGAAAGACTGCCTGCAAGAGGACATGGCAACCCACTCCAGTATTCTTGCCTGGGGAATCCCAAGGACAGAGGAGCCTGGCGGGCTACAGTCCATGGGGTCGCAGAGTCAGAGTCGGACACAACTGACAGACTCAGCACAGAAAACTATTAATAAATTGAGTTGGTTACAAAATCCCAGAATTATATATTAATTCAGCTTTTTAAAAATATACACACAACACATTTTGTATATGCATGAATGCCCACATTTATTTTAAGATCTTGAGAAACTGCAGCAAGATTATATTGATGCATTTCTGCTTTATGTTCTATTTTCCTATTCTGCTTCATTTTGTGTGTATTTGTGTATTTCTGTGTTTGAGCAACATACTTGGAAAAACTTTTAACCTTTCTCTGATACTTTTTGCTCCTGTTGCAAAAACCACACAGTTGAGAATTACATATTTTTAATGTAATATATTTTTTTAATGATAATACATTTATTTTTTAATAACTTTTTATTCCACATATCTATACTTCTGTCATTAGAAATGCCACTGAACTTACTTGCCTCATTCTAGCTTTCCTTCTTAATACATACTTTTCCTATTTTCTTTATTGTTATAATGAAAATGCTATCAAATTTTGATTCATCTCGTGGTTTGAAAATTATACACACTGTTCTTCAACAAATAATTCTGTGTGACACATTACAATTATATATGTGTACAAATAATTGTATATGAATTTATTTTTTCTTAATCATTGGTGAAATGAAAATAGCATATTTTAATCTCCTTTCTTCTTTTAAGGCAGAAAGTTTAGCATGCCTTTCAGTTTTGAAATAAGTCTATGATTTCTCACCTAACTTATTAATACCAAATAATTTCTGAGATTTATTTAAATCTCAAAATTTAATCTCTTATTACATTTAAAATTTTGTTCACAATAATTATTTAGACTAAGTCAACATTAACTGATCCTTACTATCTACTCTTAGGTCTCTAATCCTGAGTTCTTATTTTGATTAAAATTTTGCCAACTAGTGCACATTTTCCATTAGAAGGGTATAAAGATTTATAAGAACTTACATACACGCAAATCTATGTTTTAACTATTTTCACGTATAAATGGCAAACTGAATGACATAAAACATATTTGCCCTCAACACTATATAGCGGCTGCTCCCTTGTCTTAGGACAGCTAGTGTTTAAAGGTGAAGTCTATGTCTGGATGGTTAGATAGCATCACTAACTCACTGGACATGAATCTGAGCAAACTCCAGCAGACTGTGGAGCACAAAGGAACATTGTAGGCTCCATCCATGGGGTTGGAAAGAGTCAGACATGACTTAGTGACCGAACAACAACAACAACAACAACGGCCAGATTAACTTTCTTCCCTCTTCCTTTTCCTTTCCCCCCCTCCTCTTCCCCTTGTCCTTTAAAAAGTTTAGATTTTTTACATATATCCTCAGTTTTTCCTGGTTGTATGTGTGCCATATAAGTATTTAGGTTTAATATGCATATTCAGAGCTTTATTCAGCTCAGTTAGATTTTTTTTTTTTTTTTTTTTTTGGCATTCTTCAATGTTACCTCTATTTAATTTCAATATTATGATGTTAGATATCTTTTCTCTGCCTTTAGCAATTGCAGGAATACCTCTCATTCATTTCTATCACTAGCTCCTTTTCCTCTATTCATAGAGTGGTTCTCAGTGTTTATCTCAAAATTTCATTTTCTTCTTTGTCATTCTGCTTTTAATGAATATTTTAAATGTTTGAATATTTAGTTTCTTTGCATGTCAGTAATTAATTAAGTTTTGTTTTTGACATATCTCTTTTTTCCATTTTCCTCCATATCTTTCTTCTTCATTTTATTATTATACTACTTAAAATTTTATTTTTTTCTTATTTCATTTAACACATTTCTTAATTTTATAAAAAACAAAAAAGCTCACATTTTTATAAAATTGACTTAGGGATATTATGGCATATGACTCAGTGGTCAAAAATCCGCCTCCAATGCAGGAGACTTGGGTTTGATCCCTAGGTTAGCAAAATCTCTTGGTGGAGGAAACAGCTACTCACTCCAGTACTCTTGCCTGGAGAATCCCAGGAATAGAGGAACCTGGCAGGCTATTGATCCTTGGGTTGGGAAGATCTCCTGGAGGAGGAAATGGCAACCCACTCCAGTATTCTTGCCTGGAGAATCCCAGGGATAGAGGAATCTGGCAGGGTATGGTCCATAGGGTCACAAAGAGTCAGACATGACAAGTGACTTAGCAGGGCATGGCATTGTAGCATATATTTTTCAAAAATAATTTATCCTCTAGTGTCTTGTTTGTTAGTCATTTTACTTCTTGCAGAGTATTTTCACATCTCCTCTGTCGATTTTTTTCCAGTTACTCATCCTTGAGGAGTAAAGATTCTCTCCACTGATTACTCATAAATAACATTTGTAGACTCTTCTGATTACTCTCATTGTTTTCCTGGTTGCTGTTAGGACACGTTTCTCAGATTTTCAGCTATAGAAATGGTAAATGTGAACAGACTTAGTTTAACTACAGGTCTCTGGCAGTCACTTGATTTCTCTAAATTCTGGACTTCATCAATCTTACTATCATGGTCTGGTTGACTACTTTGAGAAGGTAAGCATTTTTCTAGGTAATTCGAATCAATGTATATATAGTTCTTCTTATATCAGAAGTGGTCTACCTTTGTACTTTCCTATGATACTTTTTTTTCTCATATTCTCAGATTCAGCAAACCTAATGCTTAGCCACTGTAGACTCTGACTGTTTTGTATTACTGCAAACTTTAGCTTTAGAAAACATGTAGAAAGGAGGTTAGTAAAGTGGTCCTGAGGGCAGATATGCTTTTTTTGGTCAGTGGGGAGAGTTGTTCAGACCCTGAATCTCCAAGTCAGGCAGCTCTAGGGAAATTGGCCATTTCTTTCCCATTGGTTAGACTGGTAGATTTATTCTCCTTCAGATAGTAAAGCAAGCCATATCCTAAAGATAATTAAGAAAGTGCCAGTCAGTTTTTTCCCTTCTACTTCAGATTGATCTACTTGGTCTCACATATGGTGAAAATCTGTGTAACCAAGTGAATTGTTGCCAGTCTTTGTTGCTGGTACTGCTGTACAATGAATAGACTTTGTCTTTTTAGTTTTAAAAATATTTGATTAATTTTTTAAGTCACACACTACTTAGCCAGATGCCACTCTAAAGAAAGTCAACTGGACTGATTTTTTAAATTTCTACATTCTTTCTTAGATTCTTTTCCATCATAGGTTATTACGAGATATTGAATATAGTTCCCTGTGCTATACAGTAGGTCCTTGTTTATCTATTTTGTATACATAGTGTGTTTATATATATATAGTGTGTATATATTAATCACAGGCTCCTAGTTTATCCCTCACCCTCCTCCCCCTTTGGTAACCATAAATTTGTTTTCTATGTCTGTTTCCGTTTTGTAACTAGATTCATTTGTATCAGTTTTTTTATTCCATATATAAGTGATATCATGTGATTTTTCTTTTTCTGTCTGACTTACTTCACTTAGTATGGTAATCTTTAGATCCATCTATGTTGCTGGAGATAGTATCATTTTATTCCTTTTTATGGCTGAGTAATATCCCTTTGGGGCTTCCCTGGTGATTCAGCAGTAAACAATCTCCCTGCCAATGTAGGAGATACGAGTTTGATACCTTGGTTAGGAAGATCCCATGGAGAAGGAAATGACAACCCACTCTGGTATTCTTGCTTGGGAAAATTCATGGACAGAGGGGTCTGACAGGCTATATTCCACAGGGTCTCAAAGAGTTGGACACCATTTAGTGACTAAACAACAATATTCCTTTGTGTGCATGTATGCATACACACACTACATTTTCTTGATCCATTCCTCTCTTGATGGACACTTAGGTTGCTTCCATGTCCTGGCTATTTTAAATTGTGTGGCTATGATCACTGGCGTTCCTGTATCTTTTCAAGTTAGAGTTTTTGTCTTTTTCTGGATATAGGTCCAGGAGTTGGATGACTGGATCATATGGTAACTCAGTTTTTAGTTTTTTAAGGAACCTCCATATTTGTCTCCATAGAGGCTGTATCACAGATATATGTTTTAAATGATTAAAATAAAATATGGTTATTTTAACCATATGTATATATTAACCATGTATCTTAGAGGAATGCCTCGTGTTATAACTCACTGTATGAGCTGGCACAATAAACAAGTCCTTAGAAGCATTAAAGGTAACAATATAGTCATATTATCATATTATTATTGGCTTCTCCTACACTTGGCTTATAAAACATTTCTGAGATCTTTCTCTTAACTATTACTCAAATAAAATTCATCATGTGCTGTGCTGTGCTTAGTCATTCAATCATGTCCCACTCTTTGCGACCCCATGGACTGTAGCCCACCAGGCTCTTCTGTTCATGGGATTCTCCAGGCAAGAATAGTGGAGTGGGTTGCCATTTCCTTCTCCAATGGATCTTCCCAACCTAAGGGTTGAACCCAGGTCCCCTGCATTGCAGGTGGGTTCTTTACAGTCTGAGCCATCACAGAAGCAAAAATTCATCATATCAATAATTTTGTCAAAGATTCAGTCAAAATTTAGATTTCTTACATCTTGTGCTAATGATTATTAAGTACCATTAGGTAGAAATCTCTTCAATATCTATGATATTTTGAATATTTAATTCACTTGGAAGTTTAATTTACCTACTGAAAAACACAGACATGTTTCTAGCTATTAGAACAGTTGATGGGTACCACGGTGTGTGCATCCCTCCTCCTCCCCTTCTGCTGCATCCACACAGACTGCACTAATGGAGCATCATTGCTTTCTGAGTTTTGTTCAGTCTCACAGTTCTCAAACCATGTCCTGAAAAGCCACTACCATGTGATGAGATTTTACTTATGAGATAAAACTATTTACCACTTTAGTTTCAAATCCTTACTAGGGTTCCCCCAAAGAAGAAACTGTTATTGATCTGTTTCTGCTACTTTCCATTCACAGTCAAACAGTACATAAGGAAAAACCTTTGCATGTATAGAAAAAAATTAAATTATAATAGTATATAACAATGAAGCTTAAGCTAGATGAGACAGCAAATATGACAATCCTTGCTTTTTTTATATTTAAAATGTTAAAAAAAAAAAAAAAAACCTAGATTCAGGTTTAAGAAAAAGCAAAATAGAAAAAAGTTATTTATTGGAGGTTATAGTAGAATAGCTATTTGCTGTAGATTCATGGAACATGTTTAGCACCTAGAATGGCTCTAAGGACTATTGTTGTCTTTCAAGAAAATATTAATATTTAAGGATTAAATTCCTGGGTCAGGTAAAACTTAAAGTAGTCCAAATTACTTTGGACCAGGATTCTGTGAAATTTGGCCTAATTATATGAGGCTCCCAGGTAGTTTCCCTGGCACTCTGATGGTAAAGAGTCTGCCTGCAATACAGGAGTCCTGGGTTTGATCCCTGGGTTGGGAAGATCCCCTGGAGAAGGAAATGGCAACCCACTCCAGTATTCTTGCCTGGAGAATCCCATGGACAGAGGCACTTAGTGAGTCCCAGTCCATAGGATTGCAAAGAATCAGACACGACTGAGTGACTAATTTTTGTTTCATTTTTTCATTTAAATGTGACTCTGATGGTAAAGAATCTGCCTGTAATGTAGGAGACCCGGGTTGGATCCCAGTGTCAGGAAGATGCCCTGGAGAAGGGAATGGCTACTCACTCCAGGATTCTTGCCTGGAGAATCCCGTGGACAGAGGAGCCTGGCGGGCTATAGTCCATGGGGTCACAAACAGTCAGACAAGACTGAGTGACCGACACTTTCACTTTAATACAACTGTTTATACTTTAGTTCTAAATAGTCTGAAAGAACAGAGAACAATCTATTGTCGGTATTTTATGATGAAAATATATAATGTTTCATAAATACAAATCCCTTTAAAGAATGGTCTTGTATTCTAAACATGTAACTTCAATATGCTTCAAGTTCTTTACTAGAAGCATAGCAGTATTTGCCATTATTAAAAAAATATATTCATGATTTTCCAGTTAAAAAATAAACTTTAAAAATTAAAAGTTTAAATTTTAAAATTTAATTAAAAATTAAATTAAACAAATAATTTTAAGAACTGTGCTGTTTTTCATCGTTCAGTCATGTCTGACTCTTTGAGATCCCACGTAGCCTGCCAGGCTCCTCTGTCCCTGGGGGTTTTCAAGGCAAGAATACTGAAGTGGGTTGCCAAGCCCTCTTCCAGGGGATCTTCCCAACCCATGGATCAAACGCAGGTCTCCTGCACTGCAGGCAGATTCTTTACCACCTGAACCACCAGGGAAACCAAATTTTAAGAATTAGAGTTGAATAAATTAACTACTGTTTTGTATTCCATATCCCCTCAAAGTAAGAAGAGTAACAGAAATCCATACTTATAAAATATGTAGTGAGAGGTATTTCTTTGGTTGAAATTTAATGTGCAAGATGCACTGTTCATTTCTTAGCCTCTTCACTTTCTTTTCCAAAAAGTAACCCTGGCTCTCCAAGTACTCTGCTGCTTTGCAGTTCTGTGGAAGTCGTTCATTCTCTTATGGCCCTTGTATCAAGAACATGAGGCAAGTACAACCAGGATCCCATAACATTTTGCTCTCCTACTTATGTCCCTTCTACTTACTGCCATCCCCTGACCTTGTTTTTCCACATCCATTAAAGACTTTTGCTCCTAATTGCAGCTGGTTCAACATCTTCATTTTGCATTCTAACTCCAAGCCATCCAGAGAACTTCAATTTCCTGCATCATTTCTCTTTCTAGTACAAGAATATCTGTGCTTCTTCGGGGCTCCTGGCAACACAGTGAAGAACTGCATTTCCCAGGCTTCCTTGCAGATATATATTCAGGCCAATGGATGTGAGCAGAAGTGATATGTGCAACTTCATAATAAGGTTCCTGAAAGGAAGTCACTTGCCTTTCACTTCTTACTCTCTTACCAGGATCAAAAGTGGAGAAAGTGAAGTGACAGTGGCTTACCATTCCTCTTCCTACCTTTTAGACTATTCTGTACCTTTTCTTTTTAGATTCATTTATCAAACACTGGTTTTCCCCACAATGGGATTCCATTCTCAGATTCATTTATACCTATTTTACTCTTCAACTGCTCCTTAGACAAGGCTCATGGGTCCAGCTACAAAATTTACCTCCTGAATTGAAGAATTACATACACAAATGCTTATTCAGCATCTTCACTTAGATTTGTACAAGTCCTCAAGTTCCATATGACCAATAAATCTGGCTACTCATTCCTTTTTTAAAATGTATGATATTACCAACTACATAAACCAAATGTATAGCTTAATGTACTATTATAAATAAATTGAACAACCTTCTAACTACCCTACATGTCAAGAAATAATCATTTTTTGCCACCTCAAAAATCTCTCCAACCCCTCTTACAATACCCTTCCTCCCCCAAGAAAAACAGCTCTTCTGATGTCACATCTGTACTTTTGTATATAGTTTCATCATTGAAATGTGTATCCCTAAAGTGTATGACTTTGTTTTACATTCTGTATTTCTTTGGAGGGGTGCAGGAATGGGTTTTTACAGTCTTTTTCAATTAATGTATTTCATCTCTTTTTTTTGTCCTCTAATTTATTTGCAGAAGAAACTAGCTTAATTTTCTATATCAGTTTCCATCCTGATTTAATTCTATTCTGTATCCTTGTGCATGGTGACTGGATCTACAAGCATATGTAGATAGATTAAGATTAGATTTTGTTGGCAAGGCTTCATGGTAGTTTTGAACTCTAAAAGAAGGCACAAAATGCTAGCTGCTCCTCTTTTTGTGATGTTAGCAGCCACCAATGCTTGATGTCTAGATTTTATAATTCATGACTTACTGTAAAATATTGATAACCTGAGTTCATCATTCTTTCTTCACTTATCTTTTGCAGTACTTGTACAAAGAGAAGCTTTGCCTCATTTATTACTTAGATCACTTCATATTATTCATAACATTTCATTTTATTTCAAATCATTTCACATTATTACTTAGATCATTTCATATAAAAAAGGACAAAACATGTTTTATTGTGTAGTTTATTAGCCCTGTGTCATACAAAGGCAATCAATTAGTTGTAGGTGTGAATGTGTATCATTATGAATTCAGGCATCTAACATGTATGATATGCTTTCATCCATTTCAGTTTATTATACTTTTTGGACAATGTAAGCCTTTTCAAGTTGGCTCTCAACTTCTATTGGTGCATCCTTATATTCTGTGACAACCTCCTTATTAACTAGAAAAATAGTATTTGCTAGGCTCATGTTACATTAGCTGCCCTTTTCTCAAAGACAGGTGGTACTTCAAGTAGCTTTGTTTCTTTTCATAGGAAGTGGTATTTTTATATCACAGCCTGGATGGTAGAGATGCTCACTGCTGTTAGGATGGGCTTTATTTGTAGACTTTTCCAATCAAGAAAACTATAGATAGATAAATGTGATTTCTTTTGAAAAAAAAAAAATCTGATGAGTTCATTCTGATGCCATCAGTTATAATTCTATACTTCTGAGAATACTGCTTGTTTTACCAAGCATTACACACAAAGTATTATAAGGATAATAATTCTAACACAGTCACCATGTGGTTAATAAAAACTCTTCCAAAAGTGTGTACATGTTCTCTTCACTTTCCCTACTTTTTACTAAAGTTGAACTCTATCTAGATTTTCAGTGCAGCCATATTAAACTGCCTCCTATATCCCTCATCTATCTGAGTTCTTCAGGATAATATGTGTATATTTAATGCTCATCAGTAGTCTCAATGTTGATGCATCTCCATCTTTTTGATTAATCTGAAGTTTATTCTTCAGTAGCTTAAATAACTAGTCCACGAAAACAATACTCCCTAAGCTCTCATGTGGCCATGACAGTTTGAGGAATTTTAATTTGGAAGTCAGTTAAGTGAAGACATATTTTTGGTTCCCAATTTCTTTCCTTGTGTCTCTTAAATGTAGGAGTCAATTATCCACTTGGCACAGGTGTTCCTGCCATAAAACCTGATGACAATTCTCTTTCATTTAGGTTATAAGACTGTGTTAGTTTTTCTCACGCTCTAACACAGCAGCTAGCACTCTGTTCCAACAGAGTATATTTTCACATCTTCAGTTTTCTTCCATCTTCATCTTTCTTCTGCATTTCACAGTTTCTTTATCCCCTCTTTCCTATTCTTGTTTCTCTTTCTTCCTATTTTTCTCCTTGACTTTTCACAAATAATAGTCTCTGTCTGGAAAACCAAGGACCTCCTCTTCCTTTTGCCAAACCTGTCTGGAAAACTGCTTCTTTTTTCTCTTAGTTTAGGAATCATCTCTTGCTGAAATCTTGCTCAATCCACTTTGATAAATTGCAATTGTCTTTTCCTAATGTTGTTACTTAAAGTTTAATGTAAAGTATTTCTCTGGAAACCAAGTAAATTATTGACAGAACCCTCTAACTGACTCATTCATTACTAGTAGAACACTCAATGTTGTTGTTGTTTAGTCGCTCAGTTGTGTCTGACTCTTTTGCAACCTCATGGATTGTAGTCCTGTAGGCACCTCTGTTCATGGGATTTCCTAGGCAAGAATAACAGGAGTGAGTTGCCATTTCCTTCTCCAGAGGATCTTCCTGACCCAGGGATCAAACCCGTGCCTCTTGCATTGGCCGAACACTCAGTAACAGAGACTTAATTAAACAATAGGGACCTACATATTAGTTGCAAAAGTAGG
This sequence comes from Muntiacus reevesi, assembly GCF_963930625.1. NCBI lineage: Eukaryota > Metazoa > Chordata > Mammalia > Artiodactyla > Cervidae > Muntiacus > Muntiacus reevesi. The sequence goes on along the minus strand of NC_089249.1, from coordinate 36,658,989 downwards.
CAAAGAAAGCAGCAGCCACTACTGCTTCAGTCACATAAAATTTCTTAGTCCTGATTTTCAGAATAGATTTGTCTAACAATAGGCAAAACACTGTTAGTTCTCCCCAAATACCACTAGGCTGTGTTTATTGAGCCTACTGAGTGGCATATTGCAAGGGTTAACCAGATTGGGTCTGAAGATTTCCTCCCTTCAGGGTTGGTGTCAAATTCCCTGACTATCTCTGTCCTCCCCTGAAACAGGCTTCAGTCACACTAGGTAATTTCCCCCAGAGCTGTTACTCAGAGCTGGAGGCTGACTTTCCATTGTCATGTTTATTCTTAAAACACACTCAGAGGAATTGAATGAATTACTGTTTCAACTGCTTTATCATGTTTGAGGCTAAAACCTTAACAATACTTAGGAATCGAAGTATTCTTGAAACCAGGTCTCAGTGACCTGAACAAAACATACCAAATATATAAGCCTTAAATATATGCTTTTTGAATTTTACTTCTGCACTTTCTAAAGTAAAATAATCTTAATGATATTCAATATGAAATTTCACCAAACAAAATGAAGATTTTGTCTATTAAAGTCATTCTCATACATCTGTATTATAAATTTATGTCTGTGAAATACTTGAGGGCAAGAGCTGTGCTTTATCCTTTTTATATTTCCAGTGCTTTGCACAGTACTTGACACAATGTATTTTAAAACACATACTGAATAAATAAATGTGCAAATAAGTAAATAGAGGTGTGAATAAATGAATTGATATTTTCAAAACAATATCCCTCAAAAATAAGCATGTGACAGCTTCAAGCTTTCCACATATAAGTGCTTGAGGCAGTCTAATAGGAAGCGTCTTCTATAGGAGTATACATTATTACTAACACATATATACGGAATTTAGATAGATGGTGGCGATAACCCTATATGCAAAACAGAAAAAGAGACACAGAAATACAGAACAGACTTTTGAACTCTGGGGGAGAGCGTGAGGGTGGGATGTTTTGAAAGAACAGCATGTATATTATCTATGGTGAAACGGACCACCAGCCCAGGTGGGATACATGAGTCAGGTGCTCGGGCCTGGTGCACTGGGAGGACCCTGAGGAGTCGGGTGGGGAGGGAGGTGGGAGGGGGGATCGGGATGGGGAATACATGTAACTATATGGCTGATTCATGTCAATGTATGACAAAACCCACTGAAATGTTGTAAAGTGATTGGCCTCCAACTAATAAAATAATATTAAAAAAAAAATAAATAAAAAAAAAAAAAAAAAAAAAAAAAAAAAAAAGAAAATGTCAATTATCCACATAAAAAGGCACCTGATGGAGACTCCTCGGAAGTTAATGTTTTTCCTAAGTATCTCCTGTCTGTGCTTACATGAAAATAATCAGAGCTCATGAAAATAGTATGTTTACCTTACCACTCAATTACAAATTGAAAATGGAAAAAGTAAGGTAATACAAATTTTATACATAATATGCTTTAATTATATATATCATTAAATTATATATAAATAGTTACAGTCATCTCGGTATTCATTCAGCAAGTTGAGCTGAGAAAGATCATACTTACGTCTATCTAAAATAGTGTCTGCATGACATATAAAATTGGCTCATAAGATGAGGAGATAGGAATTTCAGACCATGCGGCCAACTCAGAATTTTCTCAGAACCCAGGTTTGCTGCTATAGATAATATGGACTTGCCCTCCACCTTGCTGAAATACAGATGGTTTAGCTTGATTACACTTTGACATGCCTTATGCTGGCACAATCTTTATCTCCCAAGACATGAATACATATTTTAAAGACTGTTAAATTTTCAACACATTACAACTTGCTATCTGAAACAAAAATCATGTTTCTTCAATCTCATAATTTACTCCATTCACCTTCTTCTCATCTTGTCCCTGCAGATATAGTGATTCAGTAATGCAGTCAGAACTTTTTGGATCAAGAACAGACAATTTTCAGAAAGGTTCTTTGTTCTTTTGTAAAATAAACATCTTTTTGTTCCTATTCTGAACACTGGGGCTATTTGGATGATATTTGCATCTTAGGAGATTTACAGAGTGGAAGCAGCTGGCAGGGGCTGCCCTTTCTCTGATAGGTACCCAGGTTTTGTCTTTACTTGTTTTTTGAGGGCAATTGAGCATTTAATCTTCAATAAAAACAGATCTCTTGAAAGCCAAACTGAATAGAAAGTTATAAACTATTGAAGAATACTAATTTGTCATTATGAATACTTTTGAACTTCCCTGTTTGAATTTATCTGGACTTACCAACAAAGACTGGGGAAACGTTTTTGTGTGGTCTGCTATCCTTCTTCAAGTCCCTGATTTTCCAATCCATTCATTAATCACATTCCAGTTTTCATGTTGTATTGATTTTCTGTTGCCAGTGTAAAAAATGATCACGAACTTAAGTGACTTGAAACCACACAAATTATTATCATACAATTTTATAAGTAGGAAAAACAACTCAATTATCTCTGTGCAAAAATCAAGGTGTTATAAGGGATGTGCTTCCTTCTGGAGGCTTCCGAGGGAAATCCATTCCCTTCCCGTTTCGAGCTTCTAGAGGCTGCTCACATTGCTTGGCTCATGGACCCCTTACTCCATCTTCAAAGCCAATAAAATCAGGTTGAGTCCTTCCTGAGTATCACTATGACCTCTTCTGCCTCTAAGTATCCTTGGGCTTGTGTGTGTGTGTGTGTATATGTGCACGCTCAGTCCCTCAGTCATATCTGACTCTTTGCAACCCTATGGACTGTAGCCCACCAGGCTTCTCTATCCTTAGATTTTCCAGGCAAGAATACTGGAGTGGGTTGCCATTTCCTCCTCCAGGGCATTTTCACGATCCAGGGATTGAACTTGGATCTCCTGCATTGGCGGGCAGATTCTTTACCACTGTGCCACATGGTAAGCCCTCCTTGTGATTGTACTGATTCTATTCAGGTAATTTCCTAATTTAAGGTCAGATGACTAGGAAACTTAACTCCATTTAGAGCCTTGATTCTTCTTCATTGTGTAACCTAACATATTCACATGTTCCAGAGATTAAGATATGGGAATATTGGCTGGGGGGCATTATTTTGCCTACCACAGAACTTTTTCCTATAATTCAACAGAGCATTATTTAAATCAGGAACCAACAGCCATGTCCTCCCTGTTATGACATATTTGATGCCATATAGTAGAACTTCCCAGGTGGCACAGTGGTAAAGAATCCACCTGCTAACATGGAGATGCGGGTTTGATCTCTGGGTCAGAAAGATCCCCTGGAATAAGAAATGGCAATCCACTCCAGTATTCTTACCTCAAAAATCCCATGGACAGAAGAGCCTGGCAGGCTACAGTCCATGGGATTGCAATGAATTGGACACGACTGAGCCATTGAGCATGCATGCATAGTATGTATAATTCTGTCTCAAAGTTAAGGTATATGACTTTAGTTATTTGATGCATTACTTCCTAATGCAGACTGCATACATTTACCAGCTGGCACTCAATCACGTTTTTATTTATTTTTAAACTAAGGTATAGTCTATCTTCAGGACTGTAATGGTAAAGAGGAGACATAAAATTATTAGGAATTTCTTAAAATCTCCAAATTTAATATTATAAAAGTGGATCTGGATGTGGTTTCTGTTTTATTACATTTTCAATATGAATAAGTATTTATCATTCTCCTTTATCTCACTATAATGAGATTTTTCTTCAAGGAGGGCCTCTCACTCATTTCAAGTTTCAGTGCTGTGAGAAATGCATGGAAAATATTATTACTAATAAAAATATTTAAGTATCCAACCCTTTTCAGCAAAGATAGCTTGAATTGTTAATGCTGTCTTTCAGTGCCTAAATTCTGGCATGCTCTAGATGTTATATTAGTATGGAATTATGACTCACTTGCTTCTTTTTAATTCCCATTTAAAACAAATCTATGAACAGAAACCCTTAGATACTGGGTAAGTTGATTCACCTTTCTGTGCCTCAGTTTTCTCATTTGTTAAATGGCAGTAATAATATCACAGGTTGAGAGGATGTGTTAATTCATGTAAACAAAGCAGTCTACTGAGTACTGCCTTAGAGTGGGTGCTCAAAAGATGTTCAGAATCATTATTATTAACAACAACCAGGTCGTACAGCTTACTTGAATCTTTAATTTCAGTATTATACCACTGATATTTCATTTAAAGACTTCCTCTGTGGCTCTAGAAAAAATTCAAAATAATTAAAAAACACTCAGTTCATTTGAAATACCCCAAAATTTAAAAAGTCAACATGATGTAGCCATATTTACCACATTTAAGCTAAGACAAGACACAGCAGGCTAGACTACAGAAGACTAGAAAAAGATATTACCTATGGTTGTCAGAGGAAAGTCACACTTACTGGAAAATTCTGAGTTCCGTGATAGAGACAGAAGAAAGTGTATCAGTTCATTTCAGCTCAATCGCTCAGTTGTGTCCAACTCTTTGTGACCCCATGGATTGCAGCATGCCAGATCTCTCTGTCCATCGCCAACTCCCAGAGTTCACCTAAACTCATGTCCATTGAGTCGGTGAAGCCATCCAACCATCTTATCCTCTGTTGTCCCCTTCTCCTCCTGCATTCAATCTTTCCTAGGATCACAGTCTTTTCAAATTAGTTAGTTCTTCCCATCAGGTGGCCAAAGTATTGGAGTTTCAGCTTCAACATCAGTCCTTCCAATGAATATTCAGGACTGATTTCCCTTAGGACAGACTGGTTGGATCTCCTTGGCAGTCCAAGGGACTCTCAAGAGTCTTCTCCAACACCACAGTTCAAAAGCATCAATTCTTTGGTGCTCAGCTTTCTTTATAGTCCAACTCTCACATCCATACATGACCACTGGAAAAACCATAGCTTTGACTAGACAGAACTTTGTTGGCAAAATAATGTCTCTGCTTTTCAATATGCTGTCTACGTTGGTCATAACTTTTCTTCCAAGGAGTGTCTCTTAATTTCATGGCTGCAATCACTATCTGCAGTGATTTTGGAGCCCAGAAAAATAAAGTCTGCCACTGTTTCTCCATCTATTTGCCATGAAGTGATGGCCAGATACCATGATCTTAGTTTTCTGAATGTTGGGTTTTAAGCCAACCTTCTCACCCTTCTCTTTCACTTTCAACAGGTTCTTGAGTTCTTCACTTTCTGCCATAAGGGTTGTGTCATCTGTATATCTGAGGTTATTGATATTTCTCCTGGAAATCTTGATTCTAGCTTGTGCTTCATCCAGTCCAGTGTTTCTTATGATGTACTCTGCATATAAGTTAAATAAGCAGGGTGACAATAAACAGCCTTGATGTACTCCTTTCCTTGTTTGGAACCATTCTGTTGTTCCATGTTTATTTCTAACTGTTGCTCCCTGACCTGCATACAGGTTTCTCAAGAGGCAGGTCAGGTGGTCTGGTATTCCCATCTCTTTAAGATTTTCCAGAGTTTGTTGTGATCCACACAGTCAAAGGCTTTGGCATTGTCAATAAAGTAGAAGTAGACATTTTTCTCAACTCTCTTGCTTTTCTAATGATCCAGTGGATGTTGGCAATTTGATCTCTGGTTCCTCTGCCTTTTCTAAATCCAGCTTGAACAACTGAAAGTTCACAGTTCACATACTGTTGACGCCTGGCTTGGATAATTTTGAGCATTACCTTACTAGAGTGTGAGATGAGTGCAACTGTGTGGTAGTTTGAGCATTCTTTGGCATTGCCTTTCTTTGGGATTGGGATGGAAACTGACCTTTTCTAGTCCTGTGGCCACTGCTGAGTTTTCCAAATTTGCAGGCCTATTGAGTTTAGCACTTTCACAGCATCATCTTTTAGGATTTGAAATAGCTCAACTGGAATTCCATCACCTCCCCTAGCTTTGTTCATAGTATGCTTCTTAAGACCCACTTGACTTCACATTCCAGGATGCCTGGCTCTAGGTGAATGATCACACCATTGTGATTATCTGAGTCTTGAAGATCTTTTGTATAGTTCTGTGTATTTTTGCCACCTCTTCTTAATATCTTCTGCTTTTGTTAGTGTATAATTTGTTTTAATGAAACATACCTTTCACTACTACTGTGGAAATGAAAAAATGGCAATATCTGCAAAAGGGATCATAGCTAGATAATGTATCTGTGTGACCCATCAATTTGAATAGTTTGGCATAAAGTTTATAGATTAACTTTCTATTTCACATATCCTTCTATACACATCTTATTTATATCTCCTGAAGTTCCATTTTGTTTATATATCTTGAAAATCTTTCTCAAATCAGTGCAATTTCTTGAGGGAAATATAATAAATCTAACTCATTTATGTCTCAGGTCATTGTGAGTTTCAAGTAGACCATTAGTGCCAATATAATAAAAATCATTTGCCATTGCAAAACACATTGATAGAACATGGTATTTGATAGGTAATGACTATCATAATCACCTTTTAAAATGTTTTTTTCCCTAATACACATATAATTGTTAAGGTGATTAATAAATCCATGTTGTTGTTGTTGTTTAGTCACCCAGTCAGTCATGTCCAACCCTTTGCGACCCCCATGGACTGTAGCCTGTCCAGCTCTGCTGTCCATGGAACTTTCCAGGCAAGAATACTGGAGTGGCTTGCCACCTCCTCCTCCAAATAAATCCACAAAATGACAGAAATACTTTTCAGTGTCATTTTCTTATAATTCAACTATAATTTTTCCAACATTTAAATCATTTGATCAATAAATGCAAATGAGCAACTACTCTGAGTGAAGCAAAGCACTAAGTACTGAATTATAAGTAAAAAGACTAACATGGCCTAATAATTTAATGGGAAAGAAAATTGTTACATATATATCATTTATACATGCTACCCTGAGACAGTAGGAAACCACTGTTATATACAGAGGTGATATATGGTTAGTCTCTTAAATATAGCACTGTAACATAAAAAGTAGATTACAAGACTCAAGAATGAATTGTAGAAAATGTGGAAGTAGTTTCAGAGACACGGCAACATTGCAGATGAGAGGATTAGAAAACTTTAGACTAGGATTGTGACAGTGGTAGACAAAAAAGGAAGCAAGATCTCCTACAGGAACTGGTGATTTACTGGATGTAGAAGAACAGAGGTGTGGGAAGACTCAAAGATAAAACCCTGGTTTCTGGCCTAAGAAACTGAGTGAATTATTGGGCCATATTTTGTCACAGAAGACTTTAAAATAAAAGCAGATTTTTGGGTGAATTTTGATTTAGGTTTTGGACTTTCTCTTACAGGTTAAAAAAAATTCCAAGTGGAGACAGTAGTAAGAATCGTCCTGTGTTAGGGTTATTGATATGTAGAGGGTGATTTAAGCCATAGGAAGTATGAAATAATTTACACGCAGAGAATGATTGAGAAGAAAAGCTCTGACAAGAGGTCCAGTAGGTAATGAACAATATGGCAGAGGATTCTTGAGAAAGTGCTAACACAGAACTCAGAGAGTAAAGTGTCACAGAGAGTCAATGTAGGACACAGCAAGAAAATTTTAAATAAGTATAGTGAACAAAAGGGTTCAAATTTTGCAGAGAGAAATGTTAAAATAGAGATGGATAAACATCAGTTGAATATTCTCATCAGTAAACTTAATGAAAGTTGCTTTGGAGAAGTGATGAGAGAAGCTTGCAGTTATTTAAAGAAGTTTTGGGGAGGATATGAAAGGGTCTAGCCAACCTACAAGATAACTAGCTATGGAGGGCAGAAAAAAGTTAAGACTGTATCTAGGAATGGGATCACTGCTGATCATGAAGAGACTGTTAAGATACTTTATTTAGCGTACTAGCATTCTGATAGATGATTAAGTATAGAAGATAGAGATAATGCTGCTATGGGCCAGTGGATTTTCAGTAGAAAAGGAGTCCAAAGGGGAATACCGGCTTTCATTCATGAAACCACCGTCATGACTGAAGTGGACTTAGCTTTCTCCTACAGGAGTTTCATGCATGTCTCTGAACTCAATACCCCCCCTTGGACTTTAATTCTGTGAGCCCTGATGGATTTTTATATAACTCATGGGTTCATCTCATTTGCTAAGGGGAAACTTCAAAACAATTGTCTGCATTTACTCAACGTGTTTCTTTCTTTCAAGCTCTTTTATTTCTAATTAATCACATTTTTTATTTGCTTTTATCATTTGTCTAGGAAAATTCCTATCATCTTTTATAATATCATTGAAGAGATATTTGGAGCAGAGCCAACCCTCTCAGTTACATAAAATAAGGAATGGCATATTACTGGAAAACAGATCTAAATTCCAGTGAATCACATGAAAAGCAGCAGGAGCACCAAGAATTGCCCTCCTTGAATCAACCTCTTTTTCCTAGTCTAGTCAGTCTGGGTTTTGATAATGTAGTAGATGAGATCAATAACAAAATCCCACTCTGTCAGAGAGAAATTGAAGAAAATGCCTTTTTTATGCCCAGTGCACCACACTGGGACTCAAGAAAACATTCACTAGATGAAACACACCAGACATCCTTGAATGAATTCACTTTTAAAGGCTCAGAACTCTCCTGTCACCAAGTTAGTGAAACACCAGTAATTGGTTTTAGTAGGCATTCTGTGCTACCAAATCCTCAAAACATCAATAAAGGAAGCTCTTGGGGAAATCCCATAGGAAAATACCATGGTGCTGATGATTACGGATTCAATATTTTACCTCTATCATCTACCAGTCTGGATAAAATTAATTCACAGAGTCAACTGGAAAGTGAAAATCATAGCTACCATATAGGATTTGAAAGCAGTGTTCTTCCTATATATCCATTCTTGCCAAGTAACTTGATGCCAAAAGAAGAAAATAAAAGCAGTAGAAATACGAACATTGTGGAGTCTTCTCTGATGCCCTTTAAAGGTTCTTCTCTACCCAGGACATGGGAAAGTACCTGCCCAAAGAACACTGAGGTATGTATCATATTTGTCAACCTGAAAATATGAATCTGAAAGAATCAATCAATAATGTGCTGGGTGAATTTAGTAACAAGAGTAACTAATCTTCAGTAGGGGAGCGTATTAATACTACTTTGGAAAAAATGCTTATTATTCACAAATTCCATTTTCATGAATTAATAATTTTTTCTAAAGAAAGAGTTTTTATAATATTTTTAAAGTTCTGGTTTCATCAAAATTAAACAGTGTGGTATAGTATTTAGTATTTACATTTTATTAAATAAAAATATCATAGTTGGAGGTTTATATGATTGTATTTTTCATTCTTATTGTGTTATGCATACACAGAAACACAAATATATTTCATTACATTTATATTTTGAGTTACATTACCATGAATTAAAACATCATATCATTATTGGTAGGAAAAATGGCCCTTTACTCAGAGGCTTCTAAATTACTCTGTTGGCAGGCACCATTGGGAACATTTCAAGAGTAGGAAATTAAGTAATCATTGTGCAATTCATCCTGATGGGTTCATTAGTAGTTTTCCAATCATTTTAGTAACCACAAAGCATCTTGCATAATATTTGAACATTTCTCTGCTATACTGAATCTAGACACTAGGGAAACCAGAAGTAAACAATAAAAAGAAGAAGCATTATTTCAGCTGCAATTTACAGGGTTAGACAAAAGGATTCTTCATTTATTCAACAACTATTTATCTTATTCTTAAGGTATATATAATATACTAGGCATAACAAATACAAAGAAGAAAAATGCATGATACCCAATTTTAGGAATAGCATATTGTTCAAATTTATGTGCAAATGAATAATGTCAACACAGTAAAATAGCACCAAAGATGAGTTCGTTAGAGAAGACACAACTGTGTCTGAGGCACTTGCAGAAGAAATCACACCTCAAGGGATTTGAATTAAAAGTGAATGAATTTTAGGAACCTCTATTCTGGTCATGACGGTGTTATAAGTACTCAACTTTCTCTTACCACTGAAAACAACTATGAAATTAGACAAAATACATGAAACTACTGTTTTCAGGACTGAAGAACCAGTCAAGACAGGGATCCTTGAGAGAAGAGAAACACCCAAGTGTTGTTATGGTCATTCTGGTTTCTGCAGGCCTCTTTCCTGGTGCTAGGTAGGCTAGGGGAGCCTAACTTGAACTGCAGTACCTAAAGTAGGCTGAGTGCCAAAGAACTGATATTTTCAAACTATGGTGTTGGAGAAGACTCTTAAGAGTCCCTTGGACAGCAAGAGATCAAATCAGTCAATCATAATGGAAACCATCCTGAATATTCACTGGAAAAACTGATGCTGAAGCTGAAGCTCCAATACTTTGGCCACCTCATTCAAAGAGCCAACTCATGGGAAAAGACCCTGATGCTCAGAAAGATTGAGGGCAGGAGGAGAAGGGGATGACAGACAATGAGGTGGTTGGATGGTATCATTGACTCAATGGACATAAGTTTAAGCAAACTCCAGAAGATAGTGAAGGACAGAGAAGCTTGCCGTGCATGGGGTCACAAAGAGCTGGACATGACTGAGCGACTGAAGGACAGCAGCATCAGTAAACTGAGGAGGCAGGGACTGCAGTTTTAGGCTGCGAAGGAAGCGGTGATTTGCAGAGCAGACCACAGAGGGAGCTATGCAATGGATGGGAGTCAGGAGTCTGCATGAATTATACCGCAGATGGTTGGCCAAGAGACCGTATTCACCATACACAAACAGAAGTTATGCAGGCCACAAGTTCTGATTCAGCAAGAGAAGACTCTGAGCAGAGCACTTTAGGTATTCGATTGAGATCACACAAAACTACCTCTTAAGAGCAAAAGTCGCACTCTCTAGTAAATGCTCTACATACCAAATGAGATGTGGCCTCACAAAAAATAAAATCTAGGCAGAGAAGACCAAAAGGATCTTAACTGCCTGCCAGAGAAAAATTGTAGTTTGTAGAAACAATTCCTCATGTGTCATCTACAATAGCCAACATTTAATAACAAATGCATAAGATGTGTAAAGAATAGGGAATTCTGAACCATAATCAAGAAGATAACACAGTGAATAGATTCTGAGATAGAACAGATGTTGGAATTAACAGAGAGTGACTCAAAAGAAGTTATTAAAAGCATGTTCAAGTAGATGAAGTAAAGGTGAACATAATGAATAGACAAATGAGGAACCTCATGAGGAAACAAGAAACTATGAAAAAACAAAGACTAATGGAAAATTTAGTAATAAAAGTATATCTGCAAAGAAAAAGTCAGTGAGTATGCTAAAAACAGATAAAGGATGACAGAGGAAAAAAACAATACTTGAAAGAAAAATAATAGAAATTATCCAAACTAAAAAATAGAAAATAAAAGAACTTTATAAAAGTGAGCAGGACTAAGAAACTTATGAGATTAGGAGCTTAGCATATGGATAATTTGGAAAGCTAACAGGAGAGGAAAGATAGAAAAATTCATTTCAAGAAATAATGCCCTGAATTTTATCAAATTGGGTACAAATATTAAATTACAGATATAAGAAAATCCATACATTTCAAACTATAAATGCAAAGACAACCACATGTAGACAAATTATACTAAAACATGTGAAGACCAAATTCGTAAAGAAGATCATAAAAGGCAGCAGAGGGGAAAAAATATTTCATGCAGTGAAACAAGTTGAATTAAAGCATTATCTTTTCAGAAACAATGAAAGCCAAAATGACAATGGAATGGCATTTTTAAGGTTTTATTTAAAAAAGCAAAAGAAGAGAATTCATACTTCTGTACTCATTGAGTACATGCTTGAAATTTTAAATGAAATAAAAATATTATCATATAAACAAATGTAGAGAAAACTTAGTTCACATACACACAAAAAACACCAAAGTGCTTTATATGCAAAGAAAATTACACCAGATGGAATCTAGAAAAGAACAGAACAAATGGTAAATATGTTAGTAGATATGAAAAACTACTTTAATCTTATTTTTTTTGAAAGACAGCTGTATAAAGCAAAAAAAATAGTATTTCATTATAAGAATTACTGTATAAGTAAATAAAAAGTATAAGACAACAAGAGCATAAAAGACGGAGGGGGTAAATGTTATTTGCTCTTTAAAGTTCTTAGATTTTAAATGCAGTAGTACAGTATTAACTGTAAGTAAACTGTAAAATATTTAGGATGCATATTATAATTTCTAAGCTAGTGTAACCACTAAAAGAACAGTAAAAAAAGAAAAACTAAAAATCCAACAGAGAAATTAAATGAAACAGGAAAAAATCAAGAAGACTGAAAAAGTCAGGGAAGGAGAAATAGATGAACAAAAGAAAATAGAAGAAATGAATAGAAGCATGTGTGAACATGGCAGTCTTAAACCCAACCACATCCAGAAATATACTGAATACATTCCAAACTAGATAAGAAAGACAAGTGTTATTTACAAGAGTCAAATTTGAAAAACATAGGTACAGATAGTTTGAAAGTAAAAGAATCAACATATTTAACATTCAACCAGCAAAACAAAGCCTTGTATCATTACAAATATCAGAAAAAGTACAGTTTAGAAAGAAAATGGTCATTTCATAATAATAAAAGGGTCAATAGGAAGACATAACAAATTTAAATGCATATGTACCTAGTAACAGCTTCAAAATACATAAAGATTTTTCTTTTAAAGTTAATCATGTACCTACCCTCTGACTGAATCATTTATGCATTTATTCAGAAGAAGTGAAACACATGTCCAAAAAACACTTGCATATGAAAATTAATATTTTTCTTTACAGTACCCCCAAACTACAAACAACACACCTGTCCATCAACAAGAAAATGGGTAAACAAACTGTGGAATAGTAATGAAAAAGAATACTACTAATACGCAATAAAAAAGATAAACTATTGATAATGTATGACCACATAAATTTTAAAACATGGATGGGTTAAATGAAAGAAGAAGAAGCTCAAGAGCATATACACTTAATCTATGGTGACAGAAATGTGAATTAACAGTTAACAATTAGATGTTGAGACTGATGAAAGGAGATATCAGGGAACTTTCTAAAGTAATAGAAATGTATATTTTGATTGGATATTAATATTCATAGTTGCATACATTCCTCAAAGTTCAAATACAAATATATTTAAGATTTATGTATTTTTCCATTTGTATTGTTTCAGTAAAGTTTTAAAAATAAAACCTGAATGGCTTTTTAAAACAAAATAAAAATTTTAGAATTGTATTTACCTTTTATCCACACAAAACTATTTTAACAGTTTTTATTTTAAGCTGACAGGTTGTTCCATTCAGCTGGTTGAAGTAGCTCAAGGCAGTAATATGAGTTTGGCATCCTTTTGCAACAAAGTAAAAAAGTGAGTGCTGCTATTTCATTCAACTTTGACATTTCTAGAACGTGCATGAATTTGTCTATTTTAACATCCCTGAACAGACTAATCTTGCATATAGAATGTTAAAGCTCTATAATTTTTGACATAGTTAGAAGTATAAATGTATTACACAGTAGTTCATTAATCAACTTCTGGTATTGTTTTGTTGTTTATAGTCAAATAAAATTTTCCCCTGAAAATCGGCTAAAATCTACTAAACTTTATAAAGTTTAGGCTTGCTAATGCTTTTATAACTTTATAACTTTAGGCTTGCTCATGCTGTTTGCTAATAGCTTGGTTTGCAGTAAATTAACTTCTCATTTAACTGGCACGTAAGTGACTGACTTCTGTGACTCTGTCCCAAACTAGCACGAATTTATCCTTCTTACCTGGAATATACTATTTAGAACAATGAGAATACCTTCTGCTTAATAACTCAATCTTACCCTGAATGGATTGACAGAATGCTGAACAAATGCATGGGTGTTTGTCCACTGAAAAACAAACTCGATCACTAGGGGATATTACCAAGAAATCACAGGTCCCCTTTTTGCTAACCTGAAAAAAGAACTTCTAAAGGTAGAGGCCTCCTTTTTAAAGACCAATCTCTAATAAATCAATGAAAACTTATATAATGCCATTTCTTCTTTTGCTCAGATTTCTGAAGTTTTTGAAAAATGAGTGCACTTTCATTTTAATTATCTTGAGTTTTATATTTTTGGATTGTTTTAAGTGTAACAAATATACATATAAGTAAACATTAGCTTATTTATCACCTATAGCTGCTGCCTCTGAATGATCATTTGGGATTAAAGATTTGAACCATTTATTTAATCATTATCATAAAAAGCTACCTGAGTGCCTAGTAACTAGTTCATGTATGAGAGAGATTCAAACAAAGAACAAGCAAGAAAACTGAAAAGCAAGGTCAAGTTAAAAAACCTTGTTACCATATTGGAATAACCAAAGGGCACACGCATACAAAAATAAAAAAAGCATTTCAAATCCATGAACCCATATTCAATCTTTAATTAATTTCTTGCTCCAGTTCACAAGAAAATTTTAAATGGCACTTTGGATTCCTAAATTAGGATCTTTAAAGATATCAATATTGATTCTTTCAAGAATAAGCTACCCACTGTAACAACCTGACAAGCACTGCCAGGAACTTGACACTTTAATAAAATTTAAGATGTGATAATTTCTACTCTCGAAGCATGGGAAATAGCTCTCTTAATATCACAAGGTAGTACTTGGTATAGCTCCATCAAAAAACACTTATTAGTCTCTCCCATAACTTTTATCCCCAAGAGAATTTAGTATGTATTCTTTGATGAAACCTTCTTAATAGTGACATAAAAATATTTTATGGGATGGTTTGTCAGTAGCTCATGGTACATTTTAAAACTCTTAGATGAAATTTTTCTCAATAGTTTCTTTCAAAGTAACCATGAGTACTAAAAAAAGACAACCAAACAATAATAAATATTAAAGTAGTAAAAAGAAGACAAAGGTTATATTTACACGTTTACTTTTTTGGTTTTCAATAATTTTTGTTGGCATGTACTCATATAAAATAAATTTATATGTGCATAATTTTTTTATCCATAAACATACTGTTCACTCAACAACAACTTTTTTTTTGAGGACCTACTGTGTGCTGGTATCAAATACTACCAAAAATATTTAGACATCTAAATATCCAAAGCGCTTTCATTCAAAAAAAGACCAAATTGAATTTGAAAGACAACTTCTTAAGTGAGTCTCCAAACTTTCTGGAAAGCCATAGTAGAATGGATTTATATATCTAATTTCATTTGTGTTTTTTCCTAATACTTAAATAACCATATCTAAAAATGCTGTTAACATTCCTGCTATACACCCTTCAAGAGGCTCTCTAATTTATGGAATTTGGTTTCCTATTATGACATACTTTTAAGCCATATATCTCAAGAAATATAGTTTTATGATACAATAAAATATAGTGAGACAGGAGACAGATGGGTCCCAAGCTATGCAGCCAGAGTTTGTCCCCTGTAGACATATACTCCAAAATAAGAGTGAGAGAGAGGAATTGAGCCCTATCCAGTTAAGAGATAAAAGATCCCATATTCCTCATTCTTGAGGTCAAAGAGATCTTCCCAACTACACATGTGCAGGAAGGCTCCCTGAAAGTCAAAAAGGGAGGCAGTTCCAGGGCATAGTAGGTAATGTCAATATCCAATAGCACATTCGCTAGAACGCATCTTGGCTAAGAGATGTGCCTGCACCCACGGAAGGACCCTGAGATAAACCAAATACAGACTCAGAACCATGCAAAGCAAGATGAATGGTCAAAGGAAATCTGGAAGAAACACCCCATAAAAGGGATTCAAGCTCCTGTGAGGGCGTGACTCTCTCTCTGAGCCCACCCATGTGCCTATCCGCATGTGCTCTTTTCCTCCTAATAAACACTTTACTTGTTTCACTACTTTCCATTTCTATGTGAAAATTCACTTCTACACATCTGATGGGCCAGGGCCTTGTCACTGGTCCCTGGGGGTCTAGTGGTTAGGATTCAGCGCTCTCACTGCCATGGCCTGACTTCAATCTCTGGCCGGGAACCTAAACTGCAGGAACCTAAACGTGCTTTAAGCTGCTGCAGGCAAAGGCCATCGGAGAGCAATAGTCAAAGTCGCTCAGTCCATCCAACTCTTTGCAACCCCGTGGACTGTAGCCTGCCAGGCTCCTCTGTCCATGGGATTCTCTAGGCCAGAATATTGGAGTGCGTAGCCATTTCCTTCTCCAGGGAATTTTCCACCCCAGGGATCGAACCCAGTTGTCCTGCACTAGAGGTGAATTCTTTACTGTCTGAGTCACCAGAACAATAGTATACACAAAAAATTTTGGGCCCATAGTAGATGCTCAGTGAAGGTTTAGGAAAAAAAAAAGTCATGAATTTACATTTTAAATTTAATTCTCCAAAATGGTAGAAGGTTAAATCATGCATGTATGCACTGAGTAGTATCTTATCATATGGTTGAATGCTAGATCATCCAGCATCTCAATTCAGAAATGGAGTGCAAACCTTTAATGGAAGGTAAAAGGAAAAGTGGCCTATATGTTTATCCTAAATCGTGGTTCTTGAACTGTAGTACTATTGACTTATTTGGAAAACTTCTGGGAGAAAAAAATAGGGGTAGGGGTGGGAATCCTCCACTTACCTACTGAGTCAAAAGCTTTGGGGATGGAACCCAGAAAATAAGGTGATCCTTATGTATGCCAGGCACATTGGATGAACATGTACTTTTCCACTTGTGAGGTCCTCAAGGAAGGGATGTTTTGGTAGAGTTTAAGCGTACAGAGATGGAACTACTTCAATACTTTAAAGCTGCATAAATTGTTAGGATGAATGTCGAGGATGCAATATATCTGATATATTACACAGAATGCATAATTTTTCATTCAGGAGAAGTACTAGAAAGTTTAGGTTTCTGCAAAATTAACAAAAAAGGAAAAATAATCCAAGATTTGATATTCATCATCAAAAGCATTTTAAATAGCTAGTTACAAATTTTATGTTTTATTCTACATGTGGGCATAAAAATATAGCTCTACAGGGATTTAGCTATAATGATATATAATGATAATTATGATACATTACATGCATATATTGCTTTACATTCTACAAAAGTCTTTTATACTCCTTTTCTCACATAAAACTTTAAAGTAGATTTAAATATCCTCATTTGTGCAAACAAAGAAACTGGTCAAATAACTTGCCTCTGACCATAAAACTACCGAATAAGAGAGTCAGGGTTCAAACTCAAGGCTCCTGACTCCAAGGAGAAACTATTTTGCAATTCTCTGACTCTGACACAGCAAGTAATTGTGCAGAACATACAAAATGACTTCTGGGCTCAATTATTTATATAAAATCCAAATATTTGTGTAAAATCCAAATCTTAAAGAAAATGAGCTGCCAAGAATTGTACTTACCAATGTGACACAAACAAGAGAATTTAACCATCAATAAATAAATAAATGAGTGACTTCTGGCTTGAGAAAGGCATGAGTTCAGGCTTCAAAGGAAATGTCAATGAAGCCACAGTCACTGTTCAGGGTGAATTTCCATATTTTATAAATGACAATGTATTCTTTTTTCATCAGTAAAATGGGTTTATTTGGGAGAAGCAAAAAATTACAATTTGGGACATGTAATTACGGAAAACCACAGGCAAGCCCCAGTAAAACAAAGGAGAGGAAAACTTTCATAAAGGAGAAGGGGAAGTAGGGAGGGGCTATTACAAAAATCCATCAGAGACAAAGGGAGTTTCCTAATAAAGTGGCTTTTCATTGGCTGACTTGTGACAGCCTCTCTCTGACTGAGTTGTTGCCAGGTAAGGAAAATCTTTTCTCTTGGAAATCTGGCAAATGGTATTATCCCCCATGGGATTGTCAGGCACTAGCCATCAGGCAGGTCTAATGAAATTTCTCTCTATGATGTCACAAAATTCCAAGTCTGCTTGGCTGGCTGTGTAGTTGTACACTGGCAAAAAGTTTTCCATTCAATAAAGCATTTAGAAGCATTTGTGGACCCCCTTTCATGTTCATGGACTGTGTTGGGTGATGGTGGGATACAAAAATGAATATATCATTGTGTATGTGTGTGTGTGTGTGTGTGTGTGTGTGTGTGTGTCTGGTGGGATACAAAAAGGAATGCAATATAGTGTGTGTGTACGTTTGTGGGAGAAAAGGCAGCAATAGCAACTGTTGCTCTCTTGTTTTTGCTGGACAATTTATTCCTAATTGCTTCAAATGAGATGCACCGGAGAAAACTTAAAGACCAGACATTTACAGTTGTTTTTAGTTTAACTGTAATCTTTACCAATCTAGCCTACCTAACAGCACTGTACCACGAATCAGTTGCTGGCTACTTTCCTATATTAAATCTTCTATTGCAAACCCTGCAAGAAGTTTCTTAAAATCTTGTCCTAAGTACTTTTTCACATATATTTTTCAGAATAAGAGAAACATATCATGCCACTGACATGGATTCCAATTCTGGGAAGATTTGGAGCCCAACTACAGCATTTCCATATAAGCTTTTTTCTAATACTAAGTTTAATATAAATATTTTTACTGATAACTCAACACAAGGACTTCATTTTACCCCATGTGGTAAGTAATCTTGCAAATAAGTATAAAAATCTACCTAAAGCTGGTATGAGCTGCCTAACCTTGAGCCCACAGTCTGAAGTCATTAAAAGAAGCAGTATTAGCTAGTATTTTGCCCTGAAGTGAAGTAGCAGGAAAACAGCTGGAAATCTTTTAGCATTTGTTTAGCTATTGTTTCAAAGAGCTCTCTCCATAGCTCACCCCAGGACACCTTATTTTCCTGCTATGAAATAGCAAGCATAGCAAGTTTTTAGCATATTAAAAATAAAAGCTACATTTCAAAAAGATTCTAGAGAAAGGCTACGTGTAAGTGGAAATGGCTGTTCTTATCCTTTAGAAACAACTGTTTTATTCAAAAGTAAATAAACTGGGAGATGGAATAGACATTGATACACAGCCTGTATCTTCAGAGTAAGAACTGTAATAGTCCTGTCAGTCCAGCATAGTTAGCAGATCTACTGAATCAGTCTCTGCAGATGAATCCCAGGCATCTATCTTATCAAACCCACCAAATGATTCTTACTTCTCTAAAGTTTTAGAATCCCTTTAAGTTGTTTAATACTTATTTCACTGTTACAGTCAACCGTTTTTTGCACAACAATTTTTTTCTTCATACAACCTTTGTTGCTACTTTGTTCGGTAGCTAAGTGATGTCTGACTCTGCGACCCCATGGATGGCAACACATCAGGCTTCCCTGTCCTTCACTATCTCCTGCAGTTTGCTCAAACTGACATCCATTGAATCAGTGATGCCATCCAACCGTCTCATCCTCTGTTGTCCCCTTCTCCTCCTGTCTTCAATCTTTCCCAGCATCAGGGTCTTTTTGGCTCTTCGCATCAGATGGCCAAAGTTACTGGAGCTTCAGCTTCAGCATCAGTCCTTCTGATGAATATTCAAGGTTGATTTCAATTTTTTAATTGAAGTAGAAGTATTAGTCTCTCAGTTATGTCTGACTCTTTGTAACCCCATGGACTGTAGTTTCATTATGACTACTAGATTTTGTTGGTTTTTTTTCTTCTTTCTTACTGTAGCCAAGGCTCCAAGTTAGTACAGATGACTACAAACATAACAATATTACGTAGGGGCATTAGGATCATCTGCTTTAAAACTAACAGAAACCAACTACTGCTGATGTTAGTTTAAAAAAAATTTTTTTAAGGATTAGAAGTATTTCTTTAGAATTTAGGAGTAGGAATTCATAAAACACTTGGGAACAAAACTCTTATGTACAAGCAGTCCAAAATTCCTGTATGTCTCCCTCACCTTATCTCCTCTCTGTATAATTGTTTCTTATATTTCTCTTACTTACTGCTGACTCATTTCCCTTACTTTTCTGAAACACATGGAAAGCCAGGCTCAAGCTTAAATGTTATTTGGCCAGCCAAGTTAGGAAAGTTCAATCTCTAAAGAAAGTTCACTCGGTTGGATCTGTTACCAAACTCAGTTTTGGCTGCCCACTGCTAAAAACCAATAATCAGGAGGAATTATTAAAGGTGCTTTAATCAGAAAAGCCAGCAATCTGTGGAGAAGATGGACTCATGCCCCAAGGCCACGCCAAAGATTCTGCTCAGCCCTGACAGTTTTTAAAGGGAAACAAGTGGGGGAAGAATCTCAGTGAATCATGGAGGCAGGAGGCTGGGTTCTGCATTGTTCTCTGTTCTGTGGAGGTTGATTGACTCTCTCTCTTCAGATGTTATCTTGCCTGTGGGACACGTCTGCAGGATCGCTAAGGGGGTGGGGTGTTGCTCTAGAGAACTAATCATTCTTTAACTACTTAATTCATCTTACTTCTTTTTATCTCAGAAAAGAATCAACAGGTTAATTAGGTTCTTTCAAGGTTACAGGGGAGCAGAAATGGGCAAAGAGAAAAGGGGCAAAAGAGCTGCTTTCAGATCCACATCCCAATTTCTGAAAACAGGTTTCTGATTGGACAGCCAAGGCAAATGCTGTTGCACCCTGATCCTATCAGAATGATATTCAGATATCATAAAGTTGACTTCATAAAGTAAAGTTGACTTCAGTTGCTGGAGAAGAAGAAAGAATTATGAACTAAGGAGACCACTCCTGATCTTCCAGTTTATAATATTTAATTTCCAATATTGGATTTGGCAAGCCAGAGGCCACTTTTGACTTTTATAAGAAGCTTCAGTAAAGTTATTAGGTCATTGTGTTAAGTGTTACAGATGTACAGTGGTAAAGAGGATGTCTGTGGCCTCAAAGATACTAAAAGTGTTTATAAGGAGGAGGAGGAGGAAGGGACGGATTAGGAGAAAGAAGAAAAAGTAGAGGGGGAGGCAAGACACATTTATGAAAATATACAGAGTAGTGTATGCTACTCTTAGGAGAAAAACTTCTCCTTTGCCCATTTAAATTTGAAGTGGGATTAGGACCGTGACATAATTGACAATAGACAGATTAACAGGACAAAAGACAAGGTTTCTTTACACAGGCATGAATGGGCTATTCATTAATGAGTGACCTGCTGAAACTCAAAGGTAAACATTTATATAACAGCATAATATAAAAATGTGTGCAGTAGGAGGTGTTTAAAGCTTCAGCTAGAAAAAACAATAATTATATATCTTTTTATGCTAGTGGGTGTGTGGTCTGTCTCCTTTCTGGAATTTGCAGGAAGCTCTCTCAGAAGGAAATTAATAGCACCTGTATTATGAGACTTGGCTTTATTCAGATAAGAAAAGTATAGATAAGATTTCAAATGTATTCATTTTAAAGTAATTTTTATGCCAAAACTGTGATCCCTTTGCTACTTTATTTTAGTGATTTACTAGTAATATAGATGTACTCTAAAGAATAAAATTCTGAAGAGCATTTCAAGAATGACCAATAAAAGACAGAAGCTGTTGCTAGAAACTTAAGGAATAACGAAATCTAGACAGAAAGAGGAGGAGACGGTGAAAGGTTCTCATCCAAAGAGAATTGTTTCCCCCAGAGTGAGAAAATAGAATCCTTCTGGAGGAGCAGGTGTTTTAAACAAGGTCTTCTCTTCTTCTACAATCTTCAGCTATCACTTCAGTGAAGAAGATTCCTTGTCCTTTTTTCCAACTCCAAAGTTATTCTAAAGCCAGTGTCTCCACTGTCTAGATTTAGATGACACACAGTTGGGATTGTATTAGGAAGTCATTTGTGACCTGTAAAATGGTAGAAATCAGTTTGCAAAGATTAAAGAGTAATTGAGAACTATTATCAGAAGTTATGTACTCTAAAGAAATTTGGCAGTAATGAGAAGGTAAAAATTAAATAAATTAATAAGATACTATCCTTAAGGAAATATAATGGAAGAGGAGTGATTTTATTGGAATATTAAACAGAAAAAGAACATTTTAAAGAAAAGACAAACGCATCTTTAGAGTGGGGAATACTACATATATATAAGAGAGGGGCTTTAAATTGATGGAACAGCAAACCATTGATGGAAGAATCATATGTGAAGAAGTTAGATTTAATAAAAAGCAAGGATACTCCAGCTCACTGGAAAAGACCCCGATGCTGGAAAGATTGAGGGTAGAAGAAGAGGAGGATGACAGAAGATGAGATAGTTGAATGGCATCACTGACTCAATGGACATGAGTCTGAGCAAACTCCAGGAGATAGTGAGGAATGGGAAGCCTGGTGTGCTGCAGTCCATGGGTTCGCAAAGAATCAGACATGACTTAGCACTAAGCAAAACAATAGTGATACTTTTGTATCAAAAGAGATGTAAAGGGATCAAGAAGGATGCATAAACTTTAGATTTAAGCTGCAAAGTAGCATAATTTAAAGAATCACGAGTGGGTCTTCGCCTTTTCAATATGGTAGGCAATATGGTCAACAGATTGAGAAGGGTTGTATGAAGTTGGCAACTATGAGAAACTGGAAAAAGGATCATATTAGCTGCCAAATTGAAGATACAGGTATAAAATCTACTTAAAATAAACCATGGTACTTGTTGGCTTACCATATGGATGAAAAGTTTAACTTACAGAAATTTAACTGTTTGGCTTCAAGGAGAGAAATGGTAATTTCAGATACAGACATGCTGAATTTGAAGTGATAATGAGACATCCAAAGAGTAACATGAGTAGTAGTAGAAGACCTGAGACCAAAGCTCAGAAGAGGAGTAACAGCTAGAAATTAGCTTATGGAGTCCTTCACGTAAGCTGCAACAATTAACTAGTAAAATAATGAATTTATACATACTACAAAGTAGCATAGGCAATACAGTCTTGGAAATGGGAAAGTCAAATTAATTAAAATAAACTGGAGTCTTTGGAGATATTTCCCTGCCATTTTACATTGGCAATGCTATCCCCTTCTTTCCAAAACCTTTCCAGTCCTGATTTTGCCTGTGGCTATATTTTATTTTAGCTGCAATTCATAATATTTCAGTCAATATTACCAAGCAGTAGCACATATAAGATACTCTCTCCTATGTCAGGGCATTTCTGTAGTAATCTCTAATTCCCTGATGATCACTACCGTTTGTTTCTCTAACCATTTTATTGATAACAGCTTGATCTCCCATAAAATACACACTTTTAAATGCAGCATTATATGCTTCCTTTTTTTCTTTATGGCAAGTTCAATAATACCACTTATACTACGTTTTGTTAGCCAGTCTGTGACAAAAATCTTTTCCAACGGTTTGGCGGTAAAAGAAGTCACATCAATGTAAACATATAATTATAAGCAAAACTCAACTTGAGTAAGTGCAATTGAGGATTTGCAGTATGCTGTTCAAATCTTCAATAAGGATCATCAATACAATCTGTTGTACCTACTTTCATTCAAGATCACATTGAAAGCATTTTTGGCTGTGTGCTTGGCCTCTCAGTCATGTCCAACTCTCTGTGGTCCCATGGATTGTACCCCAACAGGTTCCTCTGTCCATAATTTCTAACTATTATCATATATGATAATGAATCCCTATTTATCATCTATAAATAGAAAATATTTCATAGGCAAACATAATTAAACAGTATATGTGTGTCATTATGGAGGAATATTGTAGAATGTGAATATGAGATGGCAAAGGGTTTTTACCCTATAATATGCTGACACTTTTGAGTCCTAGGGAAGGTGAAGAAAAAGAGCACATGTCCTTCAAGGTTATTATAACGCTGTCCAAGAAAGATGGGGTGATTCTGCACAGGAAAGGAAGAACGATCAGGTGTGAAGACTCAGAATTATTAAGAGCACCAGCTTTGGAAGCTGCAATATTTGGGTTAGACTCCTGGCTTGCCTGCCACCTAGCATTCACTCTGTATATCTCCTTGGTATCTCTCAAATCTCTAAGGATAACCACAGTAGAACATTTTTTTTTTAATGCAGAAGCTACCATTACCAAAGATTTCAGAATGAGAAATGAAATACCTAGCTCTGTTCAATTATATGAAGACAGAGTGATCAAAGAAAATGCAAAGAATACTTAAAAAAAAATCTCCACATATAATCAGACCAGTAAGTGTGATGCATCTCATTTTAATTCCTCTTGATAG
The DNA here is from genome assembly GCF_963930625.1 of Muntiacus reevesi. NCBI lineage: Eukaryota > Metazoa > Chordata > Mammalia > Artiodactyla > Cervidae > Muntiacus > Muntiacus reevesi. Next base: position 36,635,032 of record NC_089249.1, on the reverse strand, counting down.
AGCTAGACAGTTATAACAGTTCATAATGCGTGCATCATTTTTTGTGCTCAAAATCTTTTACTTAGCCAATATATAATGAGCTCTTATTAACATTTTATTATTCAATCTTATTTTTAGCTAATTATCTTGTCAAAGACCTAATTGCAGAAATTCCACATTTTTGCACAAATGACCAGTTATTCCCCAGAGATCATCATTTAAGTATATGTGGCCATGAAGAATTTTTACAAAAGTAAGTATCTTATTAAGGTAAATTTTGATCATTGTTAATCTATATTAAGCAGCATTTCTTTGCTTTTAATCAGACTGTGAAAATACTCTATTCATAATCAATTTTGCTCACTTTAAGGTGAATTTAAAATTTTGTGTCATGCTAACAGTCTTATTCTTGGTTTGATTTTGTATTTTGTGTATTTAAGTGACCTGTAACTAGGGTGACCTGTAACTATCTCAGTCTGTTCAGACTGAGGCTGCTCCCCAGACATGGGACTTTCAGTTCTGAAATCAAGAAAATCTTGGGCAACTCAAGTTATCTTACTTGTGACAAAGCTTAGTAGGATTGATCACAATTTAAACAATAAATTATTTTGCAATAAGTAAATTTTTTGACTCAGAAAAATATTAGCATGTTGTTTAAATACATTTCAAAATCACAGAGTGTATGAGTATGACAATTATAATATTTTCATAAAAGACTAAGTTTTAAAGTACTTTCTTCAGTTCTTTATTCAGGGAGCTCAGTAAAATAATTAGAGAAGTCTATTCTTATGTATATACTTATTTGATAGAAAAAAAAAAAAAACTTAACTCTTTTTAATGTACCACAATAACTATTGTCCTAAAATTCCCTAAAGACAAAATTTGAAAATATAACACAAACTTAAGAAAGGAAATACTAATATTTCTCTCCTGCTATCATGTTATTTCTCTCCTGGTATTTATATTTCCTTATTGTGTTTCTATCAGTACCTAAAGATTGAAAACAGTCTTATGGGAAGTAAAAATGTATTTCTTTTGAGACACCCATTGTCAAATGTCATTGTTATTCCACCATGAATATGCTTGAAAATATCTTGTGGGTGATTTTCCTTTATTGTACAATGTTAACTGTGAATGATTTTTAAGACTGATTATTCTCCTTTCTTTGTTCCCAGTTACAACAAAATCATTTTATTCTTTCTTTCTTATTAATATAAACATAATAATAGATTTTTTAAATGCTTTTATACTATTTTTTAAAAATTCACTTACCTGGGTTTTTTAAGATAGGAAAGTTGCCAAGTATTAGTGTAGGTTAATTAGAGTTAGTTATTATCTAATGAAAATTGAAGGATATGTACATATCTGGAATTTGCTTACTATTTAAGAATAATAGCCTATCAGGACTGATATGACTACTTTAATAAGCAGAATATTCATTACTAATCTTTCTAATAGCTAAAGGAATATGTATTTCATTCAGATTTTTTTCATGTATTCCGACATAATTTATCTTAAAAATACATCCTTAAAGACTTGAATATCTGCTCTTATTTCTCTGTAGAGGGAACACAGGTAACATGTAATAAGTTAATGATGCAATAAGTAATAATTCAAACTCTAACAGTTACAGTATGACAGTTCATCTGAAGTACTTAACTAATTTTGATTGTAATGATAATATTAATAGTCATCATTTATCAAGTGCTAACTATGCCCCTGTCTCAAATTGGGTAAACATCTAAGTCTCATAACATATCAAAGAGATAGATACCATAATGATCCATTTTACAGATGGGCAATCTGAGACTTTCATCAAGGTTACACAACTAGGAAGTTGGTAGGGTCAAGCCTGAACTCAAACTCAGGATTGGCTACCTGCATAACCTTGGCTCTTAACTATGCTACTGCTGCTAAGTCACTTCAGTCGTGTCCGACTCTGTGCTCTTAACTATAAAACAACATTAAAAAAGCTCTTGAGTAAGACCCAGAAAATGGCTAATGGTTCTTCATGCTGGAGCATGGGGTAGAAAATATATGCAGTTTTTCAGGGGTCTACAGGATAGGTATGCAGGAATTACAGTACTCCAGTTCAACACCTACTGGGCACACAGGTGTGCAAGTGATTTGGTTTATCATTGAGATACAAACATGACTTAAAATATAATCGTTGCCTTCTTCCTTGACTAAGGAATTCATAAAACTGTGTAATTAGTTATTACAAAGTCTTTTTGTGAGGGCACTATTAGTTTTTGTATATACCAACTACCTGCAGGTCAAAAAGAGATATGGATTAACAGCAAGAATAAGGAAATGGTGCAAAAGAAAGTCAATGATTAATTTGTATTTAAAGGGTAAATACTGAGGAAGAAATCAGTACCGTATGACAAAATGATAACAGCTTTGGAATATATAAAATGTGCATAAATTTTTAAAGAAGTAATTATTAAGATTAAAAAAAGCTAAGAATGTGACTGGAAATTCAGTGAACAAGAAAGTAAAGTGTTTAAGGACAAACATGCAGTTAAAACAATGAGATGCCATCTTTGGCTTACAAGTTGTTAAAATATTTATTATGATGAAATTCAGTGGGAAAAATGGACAAAATCCAAAAAGCTGCTGGGAATTTAAACAGAGCATGCTCTAAAGGAAATTTTGTCAAAAATGTCTCAGACATCTATAGAAATGTGTCAAAAACATATATGTGTTCCAGCAATTCTGCTTCTAAAAATATTTCTAAAGAAACAATCATAATTATACAAAAAAGACTTACAAAATACTACATTCACCATAGAATAATTTCTAATAGTAATAAAAAAACTAAATCTCAATCAGTATTCAACAACAGTGATAAAATAATTTCATTATATACAGTTTTATTATATATAATAATTTCATTATATTAATTTATAAATTAATAGAAAATACAGTATCATAAATCTTGATATGAAAACATGTATATCCCTGATGGCTCAGATGGTAAAGCATCTGTTCACAATGTGGGACACCCAGGTTCAATCCCTGGGTTGGGAAGATCCCTTAGAAAAGGGAATGGCAATCCACTCCAGTATTCTTGACTGGAGAATTCCATGGACAGAGGAGCCTGGCGAGCTACAGTTCATGGGTTCGCAAAGAATCATACACAACTGTGTGACTAACATACATACATATCATACTTTTTAAGGGTGAAAAGATATATTTTCAATATATTGACCATATTTTCAATATATAACCACATTTTAATATATTACTATTAGTTAAAAAAAGTATACTACTATTTGGAAAATAAATAGAAATCCTACATATGAAAATGTAATCCTATACAGTAAATGAGATCTTATACACTAAAATGCTAGAGTAGCTATTCCTTGAAAAAGAACTACAATAAAGATAATATTTATTCTTTTTTTACTTACAAAACATCAACAATAAGCATGTCTTTTTTGCTATCAGGAGATTAAGGAAACAAATTATTCTGGAGGCTGGGAGAAGTATTTAAGTGATCATATGAATAAAAGCATATGCTTAAATGAGAGTTGGAAACTGGAATTAGAATATATGAAAGATGACAGAGTTTAACCTAAAGTAGTAGCAGTGGGGCTAAATAGGATGTATTAAATCCCTAGGGTATTAAAACGATGGAATTAATGGAACTTGGCAAGTAAATGTGTGATGATTGAAATACAAACACACAATGTGTGAGCTGTGAGTTACAGTATTTGGGGGGGCGGGGGGGCTATGGGCTTCCCAGGTGGAGCAGTGGTTAAGAATCTGCTTGCCAAGCAGGAGACATGGATTCGATCCGTGGGTCAGGAAGAGCCCCTGGAGAAGTGAATAGCAGCCCAGTCCAGTATTCTTGCCTGGAAAATTCCATGGTGGGCTACAGTCCATGGAGCCAGAAAGAGTCAGACATGACTGAATGACTGAGCATGCACACAGGCACTGAAGACTGTAGCCAACAGGCAGCCTCTCAGCTAGCTTGGAGGAACTGCTCTGAAGAGTTAAGATGAGATTAGTTTATACATGATCTTGGAGAAGGGATACATGCAATCAAACACACATCTTGGTGGAAGACTATTGCTATTCAAGAGGCACAGATATATCTTTAAGACTTCAGTATATACCTAAGTATGGGAAGATGCAAGAAATTGGGTTCATAAAATTTCTCCTGAAAATATCTAACTATTTGAAAGCCAGTTCTGCCAATTTTCTTAGAGCACAGAGTGCCTCCTTCCTATCTCTTCCCTGAACTCCTTTCAGGGTGTGGAGGTCAGCGACTGCAGTGGCTAGTGACTCAATCCTTGTAGAGCCAGATGGTGAGTGACATTCTGTAGGGTATAAAATAATTAATCAAGTTAGAAACCTACTGAGTATGTGAGTGCCAAGGGCATCTGATATTGAGAAAACAGCTCAGATTTAGGGAAATCTGGCGTGGATTAAGGAATCACTGGCACTAACAGGGAATGGAAATTTTAGAGATACATGCAACTGTGTAAGGAAAGTGACAAAAGAAAGGATCTTGAGAACATTAATATACAAAAGATGAAAGAAGGAAGAGGAGCAGAAAAAGGAAATTGGAAAAAAAGCAATTTAAATTGTACGATACTTTGGAAAACTTGCCTTTCACAAAAGGAAAGAGAAATTTGAATTACAAAGTAAATACAGCATCATACTGGAAATTAATTAGATGAGGATTGATAAATCATCATTAAGTTTAGCAATTAAGAAATTAGTTGACTCAAATCAGAACAGGTTTCATACAATGGGGGAGAAAAAAGCAAGATTGCAATGATCTAAGGAGAAAGGAAGATGTTAAAAAGAAACTCAAGCAGACTACTCTCTCAGAAGTAATGTGTGGTGATAAAAGCCTAGAGGAAAATGGGCTTTTAGATGCTGAGGAGAACCAGTCTGGAGATTTGGGGAATGTGGATAAGAGAGATACTGAAAATTTTCATAAGATGAAGGAAAAGAACCAATGAAGAGGGAAACACTGAAGGCAGAAAATGTATCAGTTGTAAGGTGTTGTGAGAGCATGGGAATAGATCAAGAAGACAGATGGATATACCTATGGCTGATCCATGTCAATGTATGGCAGAAACCAATACAATGTTGTAATTATCCTTCAACTAAAAAAAAAAAATCATACACATAAAAAACAAGACAGAGAAAAGGTGAGCAATGCCTTGAAGGAGAAACTTCCCTTTCCAGAAAGACCAACAGGAGCTCAAATGAATATTAAATGAAAAAAAAAAAATAGCCAGAAAGATAACTATGCATTTGAAAAACTGAATCTCTGATAAAAGCAGGGATGCTTAAGGAAGTTGCATCAAAATGAGAATAATAATAACAATAAAAACAAGAAGAACATCTACTTATAAACGCCTCTAATGGGTCTTCCCTTGTGGCTCAGTGAGGTAAAGAATCTGCTCTCAGTGCAGGAGACATGAGGTTCAATCCCTGGTCAAGGAAGATCCCACACACCATGGAGCAACTAAGTCCATGTGACACAACTACTGAGCCTGTGCTCTAGAGCCCGTGAGCCATAATTGCTGAGCCTATGAGCCACAACTACTGGAAACCATGAATCCTAGAGTCCATGCTCCGCAACAGAAGAAGCCACCATAATGAAAAGTCTGTGTACCACCACTAGACAGTAGCCCCCTGCTCTCCATAACTAGAGGAAAGCCCACACAACAACAAAAGGCCCAACACAGCCAAAAATCTAAAACAAATAAATGAATATTTTTAAAAGCCTCTTATGAGCAATTAATAAAATTTTCACATGTAATACCTTCTGTTCCCATATAAGAAAAGCATGATTATTCCCATTTTAACATGGGGGAAATGAGGCTAAAAGAAATTAACTGACTCCCTGAAGTTCATATCATAAACAGCAAAGTCAGGAATGGCACAGGTCTATCTGACTTTGAAGTCCTGTCTTCCCACTCAATTACAAAGCTTCCTTTCATGATAAAGGTCCACTTGAAGACAAAACTTACAGGATAACATCTCATTATGAATAATGACCACACGTGGCTTCCCAGGTAGCGCTACTGGTAAAAAACCCACTAAACATGAGTTTATAATTCAACATAGAGTATTTTGGTCAAACTCAAGGAGAAGATGCATAACTTACAGAACACTCATTTTCTGACATATACACAACATTTCAGTTTCTCTAATCAGGATATGCTTAGAAATGCTTCAACTAAAATAAGGGCAAATCAAAATCACTAAAAGTGGACTTTAACTGTCATTTCCAAATTTCCGATTAAATAAAAATGAACTCTCCTTTTGAAATCTTGAGTCTGTTTAAGCAAATAAATAATATGAAAACAAATCCTTCCTACTCTTGGTAACTATCACCCCTGATTTGGCAAAATGGGTTAACCTCCTTTAATTTCAATTTTTTTCCTTTTAAAAGCTGAGTCTTTAATATATTTTTCTACTTTAAAAATGAGATGTAGGATTATATTTTAGCAATCTTTAATTCAAAATGTATAATTTTATTAAGCTTCTACTAGTCCTTTCATTACATATGCATTGTTTTGAGGTCTAAACACAGTTGTAAATAAATTAAAAGTATTGTCTGGTTGTTATAATATAATAAACTGAAAAATAAAAATGTATTCCTTCCCCCCAAATCTTACTATTACTGTTGTAAAATGACGTCAAAAGTTTTTTGTTTTTTTTTTTTGGTGTGGTCAAAAGATTTTTTATTTTAAACTCCCCTTAAGTTATCAGATCTATGTTTCATAATCTGCTTTGTGAAGATAGTGAAAAATTATATTTAGTTGCTACTTTTGCAGTTTCTCATCTGGTTTGGATTAGATAAGGCAAATCCTCAAAATTTAAACTTCTTGGTTTCTTCCAGATGGAATATCAGTCTGTTAAAATAGTCATAATAAGTAAGTACTTGATGAACCAAGCAAATTTACAAAAATCAGTTAAAAATTTTGGTCAATATTAAATATCAATGGTCAGGATATTTTTTCCCAACTTAACTAATAGTATTTTTGTGATTATCTATTACTTTTTAAACATTTCCTCCTTAAGTCATATTTCGCTATTTTATTGAACTAATCTGTCTTTACCAAAGTAAAGTAATAAAATTCTGAAAAGGTAGGGGATGTAAATATATAAGATAGACACAAATTACATATAATTTTACCTTTACATTGATATATTAAAAGTGTCCTCAAACTTCAATGTGTATATGAGTTATCTGAGGATGTTGTTAAAAACAGATTCTGAATTTCTTGGTCAAGGGAAGAGACTTCACTTTTAACAGATTTCTGAGTGATGCTCACACTAATGGTTCATGGTTTTTGTTTCAAATTACAAGATATTAGTTCAGTTCAGTCACTCAGTCATGTCCGACTCTTTACAACCCCATGAATCGCAGCACGCCAGGTCTCCCTGTCTATCACCAACTTCCAGAGTTTACTCAAACTCATGTCCATTGAGTTGGGGATACCATCCAACCATCTCATCTTCTGTTGTCCCCTTCTCCTCCTGCCCTCAATCTTTCCCAGAATCAGGATCTTTTTAAATGAGTCAGCTCTTCACATCAGGTGGCCAAAGTACTGGAGTTTCAGCTTCAACCTCATGTCCTTCCAAATGATCACCCAGGACTGATTTCCTTTAGGATAGACTGGTTGGATCCCCTTGCAGTCCAAGGGACTCTCAAGGCCTGGGATGTTAGCAACCTAAGACTTTTGAGTCAATGAAAAATAAAGTACACATTTTTTTAGATTATTATTTCTTTATTAATTCATTTTTAATTAATTTATTTATTTTAACTGGAGGCTAATTACAATATTGTAGTGATTTTTGCCATACATTGACATGAATCAGCCAGGGGTGTACATGTGTTCTCCATCTTGAACCCCCCTCCCACCTTCCTTCCCATCCCATTCTTCAGGGTCATCCCAGTGCACCAGTCCTGAGCACCCTGTCTCATGCATCAAACCTGGGCTGGCGATCTGTTTCACATATAATAATATACATGATTCAATGCTATTCTCTCAAATCATCCCACCCTTGTCTTCTCCCACAAGAGTCCAAAAGACTGTTCCTTGCATCTGTGTCTCTTTTGCTGTTTCGCATATAGGGTTATCATTACTGTCTTTCTAAATTCCATATATATTCATTAGTATACTGTATTGGTGCTTTTCTTTCTGACTTACTTCACTCTGTATATAAGCTCCAGTTTCATCCACCTCACTAGAATTGATTCAAATATATTCTTTTTAATGGCTGAGTAATATTCCATTGTGTATGTGTAACACAACTTTCTTATCCATTCATCTTTCAATGGACATTTAGGTTGCTTCCATGTCCTAGCTATTGTAAACAGTGCTGTGATGAACATTGGGGTACATGTGTCTCTTTCTGGTTTCTTTGGTGTGTATGCCCAGAAGTGGGATTGCTGGGTGGTATAGCAGTTCTATTTCCAGTTTTTTAAGAAATCTCCACACTGTTCTCTATAGTGGCTTTACTAGCTTGCACTCCCACCAACAGTGTAAGATGGTTCCCTTTCCTCCGCACCCTCTCCAGAATTTATTGTTTGTAGACTTTTTGATAGCAGCCATTCTGACCAGCGTGAGGTGGTACCTCATTGTGGTTTTGCTTTGCATTTCTCTGATAATGAGGGATGTTGAGCATATTTTCATGTGTTTGTTAGCCATCTGTATGTCTTCTTTGGAGAAATGTCTCTTTAGTTCTTTGGCCCATTTTTTAATTGGGTTGTTTATTTTTCTGGAATTGAGCTGCAGCAGTTGCTTGTATATTTTTGAGATTAATTCTTTGTCAGATGCTTCATTTGCTATTATTTTCTGCCATTCTGAGGGCTGTCTTTTCACCTGGCTTATAGTTTCCTTTGTTGTGCAAAAGCTTTTAATCTTAATTAGGTCCCATTTGTTTATTTTTGCTTTTTTTCCAATATTCTGGGAGGTGGGTCATAGATATCTTGCTGTGATTTATGTCAGAGAGTGTTTTGCCTATTTTTTCCTCTAGGAGTTTTATAGTTTCTGGTCTTACATTTAGATCTTTAATCCATTTTGAGTTTATTTGTGTGTATGGTGTTAGAAAGTGTTCTAGTCTCATTCTTTTATAAGTGGTTGACCAATTTTCCCAGCACCACTTGTTGAAGAGATTGTCTTTTCTCCATTGTATATTCTTGCCTCCTTTGTCAAAGATAAGGTGTCCATAGGTTCGTGGATTTATCTCTGGGCTTTCTATTTTGTTCCATTGATCTATGTTTCTGTTTGTGCCAGTACCATACTGTCTTGATGACTGTGGCTTTGTAGTAGAGTCTGAAGTCAGGCAGGTTGATTCCTCCAGCTCCATTCTTCTTTCTCAAGATTGCTTTGTCTATTCGAGGTTTTTGTATTTCCATACAAATTGTGAAGTTATTTCTTCTAGTTCTCTGAGAAACACCATTGATAGCTTGATAGGGATTGCATTGAATCTAGATATTCCTTTGGGTCATACACTCATTTTTCACTATATTGATTCTTCTGATCCATGAACATGGTATATTTCTCCATTTGTGTCATCTTTGATTTATTTTATCAGTGTTTTATAGTTTTCTATATATAGATCTTTTGTTTCTTTAGGTAGATTTATTCCTAAGCATGTTATTCTTTTTGTTGCAATGGTGAATGGAATTGTTTCCTTAATTTCTCTTTGTTTTCTCATTGTTAGTGTATAGGAATGCAAGGGATCTCGGTGTTAATTTAATATCCTGCAACTTACTATATTCATTGATTAGCTCTAGTAATTTTCTGGTGGAGTCTTTAGGGTTTTCCATGTAGAGGATCATGTCATCTGCAAACAGTGAGAGTTTTACTTCTTTTCCAATCTGGATTCCTTTTCTTTCTTTCTAGTCTCTGACTGCTGTGGCTAAAACTTCCAAAACTATGTTGAATTGTAGTGATGAGCACCCTTGTCTTTTTCCTGATTTTAGAGGAAATGCTTTCAAATTTCACCATTGAGGATAATGTTTGCTGTGGGTTTATCATATATGACTTTATTATGTTGAGGTATGTTCCCTCTATTCCTGCATCTGAAGGGTTGCTTTTTTTTTTTTTTTATCACAAATGGATGTTGAATTTTGTCAAAGGCTTTTTCTGCATCTATTGAGATAATCATATGGTTTTATCTTTCAATATGTTAATATGGTGTATCACATTGATTGATTTGTGAATATTGAAGAATCCTTGCATCCCTGGGGTAAAGCCCACTTGGTCTTTGAAGACGATGTATGATCTTTTTAATATGTTGTTGGATTTTGTTTGCTAGCATTTTGTTAAGGATTTTTGCATCTATGTTCATCAGTGATATTGGCCTGTAGTTTTCTTTTGTTGTGGCATCTTTGTCTTGTTTTGGAATTAGGGTGATAGTGGCCTCATAGAATGAGTTTGGCAGTTTCCCTTCCTCTGCAATTTTCTGAAAGAGTTTGAATCTGGCTAATGGTTTGTCTATTTTATTTATCTTCTCATAGAGTCAGCTTTTAGCTTTGTTGATTTTTGCTATGATCTCCTTTGTTTCTTTTTTCATTTATTTCTGCCCTAATTTTTATGATTTCTTTCTTTCTGTTAACCTTTCTTCATTTCTTCTTTTTCTAGTTGCTTTAGGTGTAGAGTTTGGTTAGTTATTTGACTTTTCTCTTGTTTCTTGAGGTAACCTTGTATTGCTATGAACTTTCCCCTTAGCATTGCTTTTACTGAATCCCATAGGTTGTTTGTTTTGTTTCATTTTTGTTCATTTCTATGCATATTTTTATTTCTTTTTTTATTTCTTCTGTGATTTGTTGGTTATTCAGAAGCATGTTGTTTAGCCTCCATATGTTTGAATTTTTATAGTTTTTTTTTTTCCTGTAGTTGACATCTAATCTTACTATATTGTGATCAGAAAAGATGCTTGGAATGATTTCAACTTTTTTCAATCTACCAAGGCTAGATTTATGGCCCAGGATCTGATCTATCCTGGAGAAGGTTCCACGTGCACTTGAGAAAAAGGTGAAATTCATTGTTTTGGTTGAAATGTCCTATAGATATCAATTACATCTAACTGATACATTATATCATTTAAAGTTTGTGTTTCCTTGCTAATTTTCTGTTTAGTTCATCTATCCACAGGTGTAAGTGGGGTATTAAAGTCTCCCACTATCGTTGTGTTACTGTTAATTTCCCCTTTCATACTTGCTAGCATTTGCCTTATATATTGTGGTGCTCCTATGTTGAGTGCATATAAATTTATAATTGCTATATCTTTTTCTTGGATTGATCCTTTGATCATTATGTGGTGTCCTTCTTTGTCTCTCTTCATAGTCTTTATGCTCTGATGAATATTGCTACTCCTGCTTTCTTTTGGTCTCCATTTGTGTGAAATATCTTTTTCCAGCCCTTCAGTTTCAGTCTGTATGTGTACCCTGTTTTAAGGTGGTCTCTTGTAGACAGCATTGGAGAAGGCAGTGGCACCCCACTCCAGTACTCTTGCCTGGAAAATCCCCTGGAAGGAGGAGCCTGGTAGGCTGCGGCCCATGGGGTCGCTAAGAGTCAGACACAACTGAGCAACTTCACTTTCCCTTTCCACTTTGATGCATTGGAGAAGGAAATGGCAACCCATTCCAGTATTCTTGCCTGGAGAATCCCAGGGATGGGGGAGCCTGGAGAGCTGATGTCTGTGGGGTCACATAGAGTTGGACACTACTGAAGTGACTTAGCAGCAGCAGCTTGTAGACAGCAAATATAGGGGTCTTGTTTTTGTACCCATTCAGCCAGTCTTTGTCTTTTGATTGGGGCATTCAAGCCATTTATATTTAAGGTAATTATTGATAAATATGATCCCATTGTCATTTACTTTGTTGTTTTGAGTTCGAGTTTATACACCTTTTCTGTGTTTCCTGCCTAGAGAAGATCTTTTAGCATTTGTTGAAGAGCTGGTTTGGAGGTACTGAATTTTCTCAGTTTTTGCTTGTCTGTAAAGCTTTTGATTTCTCCTTCATATTTGAATGAAATCCTTGCTGGGTACAGTAATCTGGGTTGTAGTTTTTTTCTTTCATCACTTTAAGTATGTCCTGCCATTCCCTTCTAGCCTGAAGAGTTTCTATTGAAAGATCAACTGATATCCTTATGGGAATCCCCTTGTATGTTGTTTGTTTTTTTTCCCCTTGCTGCTTTTAATATTTGTTCTTTGTGTTTGATCTTTGTTAATTTGATTAATATGTGTCTTGGGGTGCTTTGCCTTGGGTTTATCCTGTTTGGGGCTCTCTGGATTTCTTGGACTTGGGTGGCTATTTCCTTCCCCATTTTAGGGAAGTTTTCAACTATTATCTCCTCAAGGCCTTTCTTTTTGTCTTCTTCTTCTGAGACTCCTATGATTTGAATGTTGGGGCATTTGACATTGTTCCAGAGGTCTCTGAGGTTTTCCTCATTTCTTTTAATTCTATTTTCTTTTTCCCCTCTGCTTCATTTATTTCTACCATTCTGTCTTCTACCTCACTTATCCTATCTTCTGCCTTCATTATTTTACTGTTGGTGCCCTCCAGAGTGTTTTTGGTCTCATTTATTGCATTATTCATTATTGATTGACTCTTTTTCATTTCTTCTAGGTCCTTGTTAAACTTTTCTTACATCTTCTCAATCTTTGTCTCCAGACTATTTATCTGTAACTACATTTTGTTTTCAAGATTTTGGATCATTTTTACTATCATTATTCTGAATTCTTTTTCGGGTAGACTCCCTATCTCCTCTTCTTTTGTTTGGTTTGGTGAGCGTTTATCAGATTCTTTACCCGATGAATATTTCTCTGCCTTTTCATCTTGTTTAGATTGCTGTGTTTGGGGTGGCCTTTCTGTATACTGGAAGTTTGTGGTTCCTCTTTATTGTGGAGGTTCTTCCCTGTGGGTGGGGTTGGACAAGTGGCTTATCAAGGTTTCCTGATTAGGGAAGCTTGCATCGGTTCTAGTGGGTGGAGCTGGATCTCTTCTCTCTGGAGTGCAATAAAGTGTCCAGTAGTGAGTTTTCAGGTGTCTGTGGGTTTGGTGTGACTTTTGGCTGCCTGTATTTTAATGCTTAGGTTTATGTTCCTGTGTTGGAGTATTAGCTTGGTATGTCTTTCTCTGAAACTTGTTGTCTCTTGGTGAAGCTTGGTTTCAGTGTAGATATGGAGGCTTTTGGATGAGTTCTTTTCGATTGATGTTCCCTGGAGTCAGGAGTTTCCAGGTGTTCTCATGTTTTGGATTTAAGCCTCCTGCCTCTGGTTTTCAATCTTACAGTAGCCTCAAGACTTCTCCATCCATACCACACTGATGATAAAACATCTAGGTTAATGGAGAAAAGATTCTCCACAGTCAGGGACACCCAGAGAGGTTTGCAGAGTTATATGAAGAGAAGAGGGAGGAGGGTGATAGAAGTAACCAGGAAGAGAAGAGGGGGAATCAAAAGGGAGAGAACAATCTAGCCAGTAATCAGTTCCCTAAGTGTTCTCCACAGCCTGGAATACCCAAAGAGATTCTCAGAGTTGGGTAGAGGGAGGAGATAGAGGTGACATGGGGGAAAAAAGAAGAGTCAAAAGGGGGAGAGGGCAATCAAGCCAGTAATCACACTCCTAAGTAAAAATGGCTACTGAAGATTGGATTCTTAAAGGTACAAAATTGATAACAAATACCAAAAGGCAAAGATTAAAAATCTAGAGTAGAGGTTAGACTCTCAAAAATACAATATTTTTTAAAAATCACAAAAATTATTTTTAAAATGTATGAAATTTGCTTTAAAAATAAGGTCTTTTTTTTGCAAGGTAATAGTAGGTTATAAAATTAAAGGAGTAATAAAGAACTTAAAATTTAAAAAAATTTAATGATAGTAGTAAAATATATCTAGGAATTTCTCTGGAGCTGTTGAGGGCAGTGTGGGATCAATTCAGTTTCAGATAGTTCCTTGCTCCAGCTTATACTCTTCTCAAGGTCTATAGGCCCCTTCCAATGTAGTCAGTGCTAACTATAAGGTTTTAATCTGTTGCACCTGTCACTTCCAAAGCAGTTCCCTCTTCTTTGTTTATTTAGGCTTCCTGTTTGCAAGTCTCTTCAGTGCCTAATTTCCACCCTGACACAAGGGGGCGAAAGTGGTCACTTATTTAGGTTCACTTGTTCAGTTGTGCTCCCTCCTCCTGGGGAGGGAGGAACACTGGGAACAAATACCACTGGCCTGTGTGGGGAGTGCTCGCAGTGTCTCGGCCACCCTGGGTTTGCCCCCGCTCAAGGCGTGTGTGCTTTCCTGCTCTACACTGCTCAGGCTCCAGGTAGCTCTGCAGGGGAGCTGTCTAAACTGGGCCCTGGGTTGTGTACACTCCCCAGGTCTAAGCTGCTCAGGTTCAGGTTCTCGGGTACTCCACAAAGGCACAGACTCAGTTGGGCCTGAGTTTTGCGCCCTTCCCAGGTCTGAGCAACTCAGGTGACCAGGGGTTTGGTGAGCACACTCTCCCCAGGTGGGCGGTGCATCTTGTAACCTCCCTGGCCCCAGCCGCTCAGTTTCCTGGGTGCACAGCGGGAGCGCCATCTCAGGTGTGCCGTGTGTCTCCTCTGGGGAGCTGATCTCTGGCTGTGGCCCTCCTGGTGGATGTCAACTGTCCAGGATGCCAGTAAGACTTGCTTAGCAACTGGGAGCCTGCTCGCAGTTTGGTAGAGGATGTTGTCTCTGGGGTGGAGATTGCCCCTCGCCTTCCAGCTCTGTCTGTCACCCGCCTTCCTCTCTGCCTCTGGCGGGGGATGGGCCAGCCCGCAGCCCACTAGTTCTCCTCTGGAATTCGCTCAGTCTTTTGTTCTGTGGGCCTCCCAGCAATGCCTTAGGTTAGAGCTTTTCACAGAAAAGTTCTCTCTTTCTCTGTTTTTTTTTTTTTTTTTTTTTTTTTTTTTTTTCTCTCTCTCTCTCTCTCTGGCTAGCCCACGGTTTGGCTTGCTATCTCACGTTAGCTCCCTCAGATTGTGCTCAGGGTATTCAGGCCTGGTCCTTACCCTACGTGATGCAGCCCGTGCCTCCCTGTTCAGACCCCGCTTGCTGGTGGCGGATGCGATTGTCTGGGTTACTTCTCTACTGGGAGTTGCAGTTAGGCGCATAATCTGTGGTTTTTGTTTGTTTGTTTATTTTTTCCCTCCTGGTTATGTTGCCCTCTGAGAGTCCAAAACTCCTTACAGACCCACCAATGAGAGGGTTTCCTGGTGTTTTGAAACTTCTCCTCCTTCAAGACTCCCTCCTCTGGGACGGGTCTCCATCCCTAACTCTTTTGTCTCTCTTTTTATCTTTTATATTTTGTCCTAGCTCCTTTCAAAGACAATGGGCTGCCTTTCCGGGTGCCTGGTGTCCTCTGCCAGCATTCAGATGTTGTTTTGTGAAATTTGCTCAGTGTTCAAATGATCTTTTGATGAATTTGTGGTGGAGAAAGTGGTCTCCCCATCCTATCCCTCTGCCGTCTTAGGACCACAACCTAAAATACACATTTTTTAAAACCAGTGTATTGCACAAATACTGAATTTAATCAATAAAACAAAATGTTATACTTCATAACATATTGAAAAATGAAGATAATTTTCCTAGCAAGTCACAATTCCCCTTTTAATAAGTCAACTATCTTATTTTTACAGCCACTTACCACTTATCATAACCTAGTATATGACAAACTCTTTCTGTCAATTAAAGTATTCCATTTTCACTCTGTTGAATCTTGCTCTGGCACTCCTTCTCTCTATGAAACACTGTTAAGAATCCAGTAACTCACTCTACTAACTCCAGAACTCTTCTCAAAATGAAATGTCTCCTGACCTCTTACACGTGGCTATCATTATTCTTACCAGGTACTTCAGTGAACATCAAAGAGAGTTGCATCAAGTATCACATACTCCTAAAAAACTGCCTCAAAAAGTTTTTAAATTAGGAGCGAGCAAGTTTTTAAATTAGCAAATGAAAGCACTGGAATTTTATCAATTGTAACATAGGCTGTTGGTAGTGTAAAATAGAGTTGTGAGCAATATGAAGTATGGAAACTGAATGAGCTAATTAAAGTCAGAATAAGTTAAACAGAAAAATAATAAAAATATTAGCATCTTCCTTTACATTCCTGGTTTTTGCCCACAAGTTAACTACCACAATAGGAGTGTCTTGGTAATCTCATTTCCCTATTGCTCATGGTCTTATCCAGTAGACAGAACCTCTGGGACTTATGCAGTGGCAGTACTGAGGTCAGGGACTATAACATCTTGTCTTTTCTGTGAGGTACAGCACAGATAAAAGACCTAGGGACAGAAGGACTGTTTCCTAGAGTGTTCCTGTTTCTGCTTTATAGTAAAGTTTCTGCAGTTTCTGCAGATAGTAAACCTTATTATACCTTCACCTATAAACTTCATGTGAAGTTTATATACACATATAGATAAGATAGATACAGAGACATGGACATATCTCAATGATATATGAAGTATAACATTACTTCATCATTTTTCCTTTATTATCTAAAAGCCTGCCAATTGAAGAGTGCAAGTTTTTGTTTCTTACTCCTAATCTATGTGATTTGAGCAATTTCTTTTCTCAAAAGTCTTGCTCTCTTGCTTTCTAATTTAACTTAAAAACAATTTTCCTTATGAGCTTCTGTGTGAAAAAATATAATTTACTGCACCTAAAAGTTTCTGTTAAGTAAATCATGACTGCATTGTCAGTAGTGAACCACAAATGCCACATAAAGAGAAAGTGAACAGTCTTCCTTGAAATTGTGCTTGGGCCTACTGCTTGCAGTAATGGACAAGTTTTCAGTCTTTGATTTAAACAAAATAAAGCAAAACTTTTCTTTACTATTTAACTGACTCTTGAGTTTAAGAACTCAGAGTACTAAAAAGACATAAGAAAAGAAGAAAGATAATGTTAATTAATTAAAAGTATTACCTTGAAACTGCCATACATAGTTTTAAATCAAATTAAGAAATAATATCTACCTCTTGATTCATCACTAGCATTCATTAGTCTGATCTGGTTATCTACTATGGAGTCCCTTTTCTCTCTTCTGACCTCTCCTAGGAAACAAAATGCTGAATTCCTTTGATGAAATTAAGAAAGTCCTCTTCAAAAATTAAATCTAAGTAGAATTTTTTAAATAATCTTAAGAAAATGTCTATTTAAAAAATGTTTTAGCTAGTTCCATTATAATTAGTATTCATTTATTCTTTAAACATTTGATTATAAGTTGCAATTGCCTTTAATTCAAATAAAAATCAAACTATTAATTAGCAGGGAAAAAAGACTAGGTAATATTGTATAAAGTTTAAGGTAATAGATTATACTCATTAGCAATAAAAGCCCAGTTGCCTATATTCTTGGGGGAGAAAATGAGTCTTTTTATTCTCAATAAAATTAAGGGTTTTGTTTAGCAAACTTGAACAAATTAATTAGTTTCAGCACATTCAGAACAGCCTAAGACTTATAGTACTATGATTTAGTCTATTATAATTTTTTAGACTTACTTTGAGCAAAAAAAAAAAAAAAGATTAAAGTGCATTTCTCATTTACATACTTTGCTTTCCTCATAAAATCACAGAACCATGTCAGAGCACAGAAAGAACGTCATCACTTTGAGAGCTCTCACACAGTAAGGAAAACATGTTCTCTTAATAAACCATCCATTAAGAGTATTCTGAGTTACTTCTATTTAGTTTTGAATCTCCTTCAAAGTACCCTTCCAAATATTTTAATATGAACTTTTGTTGCTATATTTAATAAACAGTTCAGTTCAGTAGCTCAGTCGTGTCCGACTCTTTGCGACCCATGAACCGCAGCACACCAGGCCTCCGTGTCCATCACCTACTCCTGGAGTTTACCCAAACTCATATCCATTGAGTCGGTGATACCATCTAACCATCTCATCCTCTGCCATCCCCTTCTTCTCCTTCCTTCAATCTTTCCCAACATCAGGCTCTTTTCAATGAGTAAGCTCTTCACATCAGGTGTCCAAAGTATTGGAGTTTCAGCTTCAACATCAGTCCTTCTGATGAACACCCAGGACTGATCTCCTTTAGGATGGACTGGTTGGATCTCCTTGCAGTCCAAGGGACTCCCAAGAGTCTTCTCCAACACCACAGTTCAAAAGCATCAACACTTCGGCGCTCAGCTTTCTTCACAGCCCTACTCTCACATCCATACATGACCACTGGAAAAACCATAGCCTTGACTAGACGGACCTTTGTTGACAAAGTAATGTCTCTGCTTTTTAATATGCTATCTAGGTTGGTCATAACTTTCCTTCCAAGGAGTAAGCATCTTTTAATTTCATGGCTGCAATCACCATCTGCAGTGATTTTGGAGCGCAGAAAAATAAAGTCAGCCGCTGTTTCCCCATCTATTTGCCATGAAGTGATGGGAGTGGATGCCATGATCTTAGTTTCCTGAATGTTGAGCTTTAAGCCAACTTTTTCACTCTTCTCTTTCACTTTTATCAAGAGGCTCTTTAGTTCCTCTTTACTTTCTGCCATGAGTGTTGTCATCTGCATATCTGAGGTTATTGATATTTCTCCCAGCAATCTTGATTCCAGCTTTTGCTTCTTCCAGCCCAGAGTTTCTCATGATGTACTCTGCATGTAAGTTAAATAAGCAAGGTGACAATATACAGCCTTGATGTACTGCTTTTCCTATTTGGAACCAGTCTGTTGTTCCATGTCCAGTTCTAACTGTTGCTTCCTGACCTGCGTACAAGTTCCTCAAGAGGCAGGTCAGGTGGTCTGGTATGCCCATCTCTTTCAGAATTTTCAACAGTTTATTGTGATCCACACAGCCAAAGTCTTTGGCATAGCCAATAAAGCAGAAGTAGATGTTTTTCTGGAACTCTCTCGCTTTTTCAATGATCCAGCAAATGTTAGCAATTTGATCTCTGGCTCCTCTGCCTTTTCTAACACCAGCTTGAACATCTGGAAGTTCACGGTTCACATATTGCTGAATCCTGGCTTGGAGAATTTTAAGCATTACTTTACTAGCGTGTGAGATGAGTGCAATTGTGTGGTAGCTTGAGCATTCTATGGGATTTCCTTTCTTTGGGATTTGAATGAAAACTGACATTTTCCAGTCCTGTGGCCACTGCTGAGTTTAAAAATTAATAAAAATAATATATACAAACTTGAGTTTGATTCTAGCTACTAACTGTACTAGAACAAATGTCCCAGTATGAGAATACTCTATATATACCTTCATTTGAAAGCAATTCCCCAAAGAAAGAGCTTATACTAAATAAAAGTCATTCATTATTGAAAGAAACATGTAAATATTATATCAACTACTGACTGCAGTAATAGCTTTTATTATTGTTAACATATGTAAAAAGGACTGTTTAGTATTTGAAACATGATAGCCCCAAAAGAAATTCCAAATACAAATTCTTTAGCTGCTGCTGCTGCTGTCACTTCAGTTGTGTCCAACTCTGTTCGACCCCATAGATGACAGCCCACCAGGCTCCTCTGTCCACGGGATTCTCCAGGCAAGAATACTGGAGTGGGTTGCCATTTCCTTCTCCAAATTCTTCAACAATATGACATATTTCTATAACATGAATTAGTTTATTCAGACAAGTCACCTTTACATACAGGGAAATTTTTCAGGCATATTTGTAATGTTTGTTCTGCTAAGTAACAGTAGATGAATGCGAAATATGCACAAAGCTGCTGAGAGTGACAATACTGTACCAGTGACTGTGACTATTCACCCAGAAAACATGCATTTTTCCCCCATCAACTTGACTTCATGGTCTTGAAAATGCTTATTGAAGAATTCTCCACAATTTTTGTACATTTCGCCCTCATCTCTGTATTCAGCAGCATCAAGGTTTTCTATATATTCTCTTTCACCAAGTTAAAGACATTTTTAAAAGCCAAGTCTATTTTACTATATATATATATTTTTTTTATTTTTGAAATTAAATGTGTCTTTTTAAGACCATGCTAGTGTTCTGTACTAAGGTGTCTGTGTGTGTATGCACACAAACACATGAACTCTGTGTAGACCTGTATTGATTTGAGTGGTGTCTTCCAGTCCTATTTTCCCATGAGAAGTTTTATTTTTAGCTCAAAGTTTGCAGAACACCTTAATTCCCCTGCTCTATTTTATAAGAAGAAGCATGTATATCACATTATAACAGGAAAGTTTAACTCTATAAATTAACTTCAAGCATGCTATATTTACTCCAAATATTTATGCTCTAATTTCTGATCTTAGATTGTTGAACTCAGTGTCTTTATTTGCAAACGAAAGAGCTGGACCAGAAAAGTACTTCCTTTCCAGTTTCTGAGCTCTCTTCTCATGTAAAACCATTCCCAAAATTAAAATGATAATTATTAATCTTCAGAATTGTATTAATACATATGACTGAAAATGCAAATCTACCAGCAGCCCACCAAAATTCTCATGAAAGGACAAGAAAAAATATTAATAAAAAAGCTTCTGGTAAAACAAGAAGAGTGATAAGATGGAAAGGACAGAAGGATCGCAAGGGGATTGTAGAGCTCCCAGGTAAATGTCAAACGATTTTTTAAATAGGAGGGACTTGGGACATTTGTTTGACAACTTTATAAAAAATAGATAATCTCCTAAGGAATCATGAATTTTCAAAATTAGCTCAAGGAGAAGTATAAATGTGAAACAGAACAAAAAGCAGTGGGGAGTAGAAAATGTAGTTTTAGGCAAATTGCACCAAACCTTGGGGGAATAGATAATTCTCAATTATATACTGTGCCAGGACAGAGAATAAGATGTATGCACTTTATAAAGATAGTTAAACTGTAATGTCTAAAACAAATAAATATTAACACAAGCATTAAGATTATAGGCCAATCTAGATTTTGCTATATATAAAAGGAAACTTTAAAAATTGCAAATTAAATCTACCCAAGAATGTAAAGATAATTATACATAGATAGAAAAAGCCTATTGATACAATTCATAGGAAATACATTCAAGGAAAAAAAGATCTTCTCAATATGATGTACTCAGTAAAGGCAAAAAACTCTTAAATAAAATTTGAACCTTTTCATAATTTGAAAAAAATCATTAACAAAATAGGCAACAAAAGTATAGACCAGGAAAGCAGCAAATACCATATGTGTTAATCATCTGATGCACTCCATACAGTCAAGAAAAAGAGAAGGATATCTATTTTCATTACTACTATTCAAAAGTCTGCCAAGCATGCTAGTTATCACAATAGAATAAAAAATCAAAAGGAAGCTTTTTGCTTTTGGAAGATAATAAAATTGCAATTATTTTAAAAGAATATAGCTTTCTACTTAGAAAATACAAAAAAATCAACTGAAAAACTTTCATCTATTACAACAGAATTCCATAAGAAAAATCAACAAATAAACTCAACTAATAAATATTATGGAAAAAATATTTGATTTGTAATAGAACAGAAACTATAAAATATCTTGCAAAAGGCATACTTGTAAAATCTACTTGGAAGAAAACTATCATTTTACTCAAGGGTATAGAAGAGAATCAGAATGCATGTAGAAGTATATTTTCCTTGGAAGAATTCAATGTTATAGAAAGGCCAACTCCTCTTATATAATTCCATAAATGAAATATAAGTCAACACTATATTAGAATTTCTCTTTAATACTACCACACTAATTTCAAAATTGTTCTGAAAGAGAAATAGTGCAAAGATAAAATAATTTTTTTAAATGATTACTTTTGTTTATTTCTAAACTTCAAAATATGCTATAAAATTAAATAATTGAAACAATTTGGTGCTGGACAGGAATAAATATATGGATTAATGAAATATTTAGAGTCCAGAAACATCAGATATTTATGAAAATTGTTCATATGTTAAATACAAAAGGTCAGAGATGAAAAAAAAAGTTCTTGTTAATTTAAGAATATTTGGGCAAATTGTTATTATATTGAAAAAAACGTCTAAAATTGGAGCTGTAAATCCCTCTTTACTCAGCAAATACATTCCTGATAGATCATTAAAAATCACTACTGCTGAATTCAGTGTGGAGGAAACAACTTCAAAAGATTAGAATAATAAGCACAGGAATCTAAAGAAATTCTCCATTCAGGTTGGAAGCTGGAGCCGAAAATTAAAGATAATTATAGATTTGCTTTATGCCAGAAGACACAAAATTGTAATCAACAGACCCTTCATCCTATATCAACAACTTTATTCTAGCATCAAAACTTTGGTTATTGAGAGGCTATTTAGCTATTTTTAGTTTAAAAATAAAGTGTATTAAGATATCTTTTTCATAATTCCCATTTCTAACTTTTTGGGCCAACTGATCTACTATGCTTTTATTGCATCCAGTAAATTATAAAAGAATCTGGGAAAAAAAATTGAAATGATCTCTTCTTGGGCAACTGTAGTGTTATGAAATAGAACCAAAGTCATATTAAGCTCAAAGATTTATTTGAGAATGTGATATAGATAATGATTAAATTGATGTTGAAATGGAAAAGATTTAAGATACATCTTACTAAAAAAAATAGCAACCAGTAGAAGATTAAAATTATTTGTGTCTTCTAGGTCTCTAAGATAGAAGAAAAAGAGACTCAAGGTTCAAATAATCCCAAAGAATAAAGGGAAAATTTTAAAAACAAATATGTTTAATATAAACCTACAATAACACAGCAGATGGTATTGCTATGAATGGTATAATTTAAATTTTCTGATCAAGAAGCAAAGTCTCAGGAATTCCTTGACGTCCCATTGCTTGGTACTCTGTGCTTCCACTGCAGGGGGCTTGAGATTGATCACCAGATTGGGAAATTAAGATCCTGAGTACCATGTGGTATGCCAAAAACAAAAAAGGCAGTGTCCAAAAATAAATTAAAAGAAATTTAGCTACAAGTTAGAGACACAGCTAAAATAAAAATGATCTTATTTTTAACATAAATGTATATGTGCTTGACCATTTATCTCAGCCTATTTTCTTTTTTTTAAGTGCAATATACTCTTGTATACTTTTGGACAAAGGGAAAGAGAACAATTTTAAGATATTTTTTTATTGTGCACAATTTAGCCTAATTCAAATGTTTTCCCTGAAAATATATTCCTATAACATAACTTTTTTAAAAAAAGAAAATTTATAAGGGAAAAATTCTTTCCAAAATCTGAAAATTACCCAGACCTTACCCCTCTCCTCACTACACTTGAGGCAAAGATAAGGGAAGAACTCGGGCTGACTTTTAGAAGGGAGTTGAACTGACACATTTAGCAAATAAATATACAGAATTTTTGGTTAAATTTGAACTTCAAAAATTTCCATTTTTCTTAGTGTAAGTATGTTTCATATAATACATGAAACATACACTAAAAACGTTTATTCATTGTTTTCTGAAGTTCATGTTTATCGGTCATCTATTTTCTCTGGCAACCCTAGTGAGGGACGTACATACAAGTGGGTGAAAGACGCAGTTCAAGAAAGCAGTAGCCAGATCTGGGGCTGAATTCACTGCCCTGGGATCCAGGGTCCAGACTTCAACACACTGAGGAAAGGAAGCTTTGAGAGCAAGATGGTTCACTACTCTTAAAGTGGTTCCCAAAATAAGAAGAGCAACTTCAGAGGAAGTTTCAGAACTCTAAGCATGGAAAAAAAAAAAAAAAGAGTTGGGGTTGGGGGAAGTGAAAAGAGGAACCTGAGGATATGTGATAGAATATGAGAATAGCCCTTGGAGGAAGGCAGAAATCAATGATTCCAGAAACTCAGAGAATACACTGGCCATGTCTTATGTCTAGATTCACAGTAGAAAAAATTCAAGGAACAATATAAGAGCCCTATGGATAGCAATAGGTTGTTTTGTTCATTATTTCTTCTGTGATTAGGAAATATTTACAGAGAGAGAGAGGAAGGAAGGAAGGAAGGAAGGAAGAAAGGGAGGGAGGAAAACAAAATACAATTACACCATTTAAAATGTCTGAAATGTGTAATATGTTTTATTTAATCTGCTTGTCAAGCCTTTGTCATAGACATTAATGTCCCAACTCTAAAGGGAAAATATTGTGTTTCAGATAGTTTAACTGACCTAAGCTCAAGGAGCTAGTACATCTGTCTCTAAACTTGTGATATGTCTACCACACGGCTCTGCTTCCTTGTTACAGTGATCCCCACGTACATTTTGTGGCATCAATTAGACCTCCCAGAAACATGCTGTGGTCAGCTTTGAGATGGCTGGATAAAACTAACTCTGAATATGGATTCTTGATCATATCCATTCTAAAGGTGTCTACTCATTTTTTCTAACAGTGAATTTGAAAATAAATATATCTTGCCTTTAAAACTGAATATGAGGAGACATATCTCTACACGCCTATATACACATGCACATGAGAGATAGACAGATAGTTAAGGCACAATCGTTCAGTTATGTCCAACTCCTTGCAACTCCATGGACTGGAGCCTGCCACGCTCTTCTGTCCAGGGGATTACCAAGCAAGAAGGCTGGAGTGGGCTGCCATTTCCTCCTCCAGGAGGGATCTTCCTGACCCAGGAATCAAACCCACGTCTCCTGTATTGGCAGGCAGATTCTTTACCACTGAGCCACCTGGAAAGCCATGAGAGATAGGTAGACAGACAGAAAACTACAGATACATTTAAACTTTTATCAGACTAAGTTCTAAAAATAAAATAAAATGACATGAAGTCAGAGTGGAAAACATACACTGGGGGAATAGTAAGAGAAAATAATTATGTTCTTTTTTTTTTTTTTTATCTTTCAGTGATCACTATTTGGGAAGCCACAGAGTATTTCAGAAAAATGAATCTGTTATTCAACTTCATCTACAGAAAAAGAGAGACACTCCAGGAACATTATCTCGAAAGGTGAGACTTTCTTAGCATTGGCATCAGTTAGCAAATGGGTTCTTTAAGGACAGTGTTCCCATCCTTATAGATTGTTACCATTTTGGGATTACATGGCTTAATGAATATGTTTGAGTATGTTTGAACATATTTTGAGTATAATGAGTATATATTCAATTTGAGTATATTGAAACATAATGAAATATATGTCTATATGTCTATTAACAATTTGGACTAAAGCAATTACATGAACAGCGTACTGCAACCTCAGTATAATAAATCAACTGGTCTCTTGAAAAGTCATTTATGAGTAACTTATTAATGTTATATTCATACAAGAATCCACTAGTAAATGAATGGAACAGAAAACATAATGGGGAAACCATTGAAAGAAGAAAAATAACACAACTCTTGCTCTATTTGAAGACAATGGTGGTATCAACACAGTTTAAATCAGGACAGATTAGTATTTATAATATATATAATAAAACTCCTTAGAAAGGAATTACTGTGCTTTAATGACAGCTTCATGCTGTCAGATAAAAATTTTATTCCCTGTGTGATGTCTTGAGTTACATCAAACCCAAATTGCACAGTATGCAAGAAACTTTGATATTTTAGCAGATTTTTTCTATAGAATCTTCCAATTACCTGCTTTAAGCAAAACTCCCATCACCCTGTCATTTACCTTAGATAACAGATTTCCAATGCATGACTTTTTTTTTTTTTTTTTAGTTTGGGGCGCTTCATCATAAAAAGTGTCAGGTAGTGCATTAGTTTGCAATATATCTATGTGGAACATAACATAATGAGGCCAAAAGAGAGTTGTTTAGAAACATCTTTTGGAACTCATACCCAACTCAGATGGCATTGATGGCTCCAGGGCTATGCATCTGAAATCTCCACAAAGAAGCATTATAAAGTAACTAATACCCTTAATATTAATAAACCTAAGCATCTTCAAATTGTCCTCAGTGTTGATGAAAAAGCTGACATTATCATGCTTCATTTCAACAGGGGGAGGAGAAAGGTATAATTCTAACTCCTACTCTTGTTTAGAAGTTGAATAATTGCTAAAAAGAATGGCACTGGTGGTAATTCACAAATCACTAATATTTCAGTTTCATGTAAATTAAGGTTTATTCTTAACTGCATGTAACTCCACTACTTTGATATAATATGTACTGAACATATATTTTATATCTGAAACTTTAACATTTACATCACGTTTACTCTTTACAATTCCATGTGTAATAAGGACACTGAATCCCAAGGAGCTCATGACCTTTCTCAGGTCACATTCATGGAACTAGTAAGCAGAGATTTGGATCTGAGCCCAGTCATTTAGTCTCCACTGAGAATTTACGGACTATACTCAAACGTTTTAGATATGGGTGTCAGAGCAATTAGTCAAAATTCTACCTTTATGTTTTTTTGGCTTTGTTTTGCTTTCCACAGCTGTATCCACATATCCCAAAGCCTGGGCCATCACAGGGTATTTAATGATAATTTACCACATTAAGCATATATTTGGTGCCAGGCACTGTTATTAGTCCTCTACATGTATTAATTCATAACAGCCCCAAAGCAAAAACTATAGGATGTTAGACTATATGATATTGTAGTCTTTTTTTAAACTTTTAAAAATAATATTATTTATTTATTCTTGGTTGGGCTGGGTTTTCACTGCTGCGTGGGCTTTTCTCTAGTTGCGGCAGGTGGGTGCTACTCTAGTTTTGGTGCACAGGCTTCCCATTGTCGTGGAGCACGCACTCTGGGGCGTCACGGCTTCAGAGGCTGTGGCTCCCAGGCTCTAGGGCACAGGCGCGATAGTTGTGGGGCATGGACTTAGATGCTCTGTGGTGTGCGAGATCCTCCCAGTTCAGGGATCAAATCTCCATCCCCTGCGTTGGCAGGGGGATTCTTTACCGCTGAGCCGCTAGGGAAGTCCTAAAGAGTTTTTTGATGTGGACCATTTTTAAAGACTTTATTGAATTTGTTGCAGCATTACTTATATTTTTTCAGTTTTTTGGTCACAAGGCATGTGGGTTCTTAGCTCTCCAATCAGGGATCAAATCGACATCCCCTGCCTTGGAGGGCAAAGTTTTAGCCATTAGATCATCCTAATGTTAGTTAAAACATTCATACAGCTCAAAAACTTACTCATGATATTGAAAATATTAGAATCTGGACACTGGTGTGTTATGTTATGTCAGCATGATGCATATGTTGCAGTCTGATATATCACACTTTTTGTTATGAATTTTTGTTTTGTTTTGTTTAAGGTATCTTTATTTTCTTTCCCCATTTATTTTTATTAGTTGGAGGCTAATTACTTTACAATATTGTACCCATCGAGTAGGTTAGATTATAATTTCACTTGAAAATCATATAGTTGAAGAAAATAAAACTAATTGCCTGGTTTTATAAAATCTTCTTTCAGGACTAAATAAGCATGTTGATTAATTTAATATAACTGAATATAACAATTTAACAGTTTAACAGTTGCAACCCTTCTGCATGGTCTGAATGGCTATATTTAAAATAAATGACCCATGATTCTTTTTCTTTTATAAATCTATGCTAAGGGAATGGTGAATGGTCTCCTCTCTTAATTCTATTATTTAAAATGATGCCAAAATTCTCTATGATTTTCGTAATTTCAGCCATATGCTAAACATTAGGAATAATTAAATTTTCTTTCTAGTTAAACAACATAAAATTGGCTTGACAATATTATTTCTATGTAATATTGGAACTATAATGATCACTATCATTTTATTAAGTTTACTGACACCAACACTGTTCAGGAGATATTTCAGAGCTTTTTTCATTGTAAAAAGCATTACAAAGCTCAATTCAACTTAGATGGCTTTCTTATTTTAAACTGACTCCTATTATATTGACATATGATGATTTAATTCATGTTCCAAGAGATTATTCACAAAACAGGTTGATATTCTTTAGAAATCATCCTAGATTTCAAAATTTTTAAATTCCTGTCTTGATGACAAGAATGACTGAAACATTTGTTTTTTAATTTTCTTCCTTTACATCTATCAGGTTTGATTAAAAGTATTGCCAACATTGTAGATATTAATCATAAAATTAAGAATTCTTTATAGCTTAAGGAAGTTTTCACAGAATACTTAAAACGATAGATTTCTGTATGAAAAAAAGGAAAAGAAAATTACCTTAGTGTTTTTACTAAAACAAACGTAGGGCTTTCAGCTTTGCAGAAAAGTAAATTGCACAATACATTCCAAGGATATGTGCTCAAACTTTCCTCCGACTCTTTGAGATCCTTTAGATAATTTTTTTCTTCTTTTAAGTGACTGTGTGAAAAAGGACAATTCCCCTGCTCTAAAACGTATCTCTGGAAGCCAAGTAGCTTTTAAATTAATATAATTATGCTATACTGAAAGATGCAAATATGTCATATTATTTATATGCTGCTTTGGTTTTAACTTCTGAAATAAGTACGTGTGTGCTCAGTCATGTCCAACTCTTTGCAACCCTATGGACTGCAGCTCCCCAGGCTCCTCTGTCCATGGGATTTCCCAGGCAAGAATACTGGAGTGGGTTGCCATTTCCTCCTCCAGGGGATCTTCCTGACCCAGGGATCAAACCCACATCTCCTGTGTCTCCTGCATCGCAGGTTGATTCTTTACCACTGAGCCACCAGGGAAGTCTCTGAAATAAGGCAAATACCAAACATTACAGTTCAAATCTTAATGTATTTTAACTCTTATTTTCTCTATTTTCCCTTCCCTTTTACTTTTCTTTCCAAGCCTAAACTTTAGCTTTATCTTCTGCAGAAAAAGAAACTGTCTCAATCACTATCACGCTTTTAGATTTCATCAACCAGGGACCTTGGATGTAAATGCCTATAGTGTAAGCCTCATGTTGCCAAGTTCCTTAGCATTTCTATTAATATAAAACCTTCCTTTTTCATAGCAATGACCTTATTCTTTCCATGTTACTTAGCTTCCTCCCTCTTCCTCACAAAACAACGCAATATAAAAATTGATTTACCATTGACCTTAAGCCATGTAAAGGTTTTCCTTCTGATGTTTTCTGTCAGAAACTCTAACAGGCAGTCTTAAAATTAGATTGTGTGCATACTGACATACAAGATTATATTCACCCCAGGCACTAAGGGACCCATTGGGCTGTAAAACTTAACAGCTCTGAGTGATGAAAAAGTGCAAAGATGATGGGGTATATTTGCTTCCTCTGCAGACCTGCATAGGGTTTTTATAGGTGCCCATTTCAGAAGAGTTGATCAAGGAGTTCAGATGAGAGTGCGTTTGTGTGAATGCAGAGATGTGGATCAGGAGGCTGCTATTTTAAGATGAGTAGTTCCTGCTCATCTTGGGAGAAAAATACAATGCCATCTGATAACTCCTGCAATTTACGCCTATCAGTAGTCATCTTTCATTAGCATAACTCAGCGTTCATGAGATGGAAAGTTCTCTTACCCTGACGTTTTGGTGGCAAGACATGGAAAATCTGAAAAACGGAGGATTCCATTCTGTGTCTGCCGGCCAATGTGGCAAGCTGTCAAGTCTTATGCTGCCATGGATCCAAGGCCTAAATGCAAAGAAAATGTACACATACGTGGGAGAACTGGTGTCAAAACTGCTTTCCTGCTGGGATAAATTCGTATTTGACCTTGGTGGTGGCAGGATGCCTTTCAACTGTCCTTGGAGTTTATCCTCAACCAAAGAGCACCTTTCCGCTTTACTTTTGAAAAGAATGCTTCTACAGTTAAGTGTCTTCTAAGGTCTTTAAAACAAAATATTAAAATGATAAATGAGGGTTATCAAAAGAGGTGAATAAAATGACAGCAGGAAGTTATGGACCTATTTTTATCTGGGGTTCATTCCTCTTCTCTCTATAAATATTAATATATCCTGCTGTCTACAGCATGAAGATGACCACAGTCAGTTTTATCTGAAGCAACTTCTAGAATTTATGCATATCTGGAAAGTGTCCAGGTAAGACATTTCATTTCTGTTCCAAGACTACTTTCTGACTGATTTCTCAAGCGCCAAATCATAATATTTTTCAGTTGATTGTAAAAACTATCCTTTCACTAATACTGTGGAAGCTATTGTGCTTTTAATAGATATCTCCCTTTGGCAAATTCTGTTAATAATTGTCTATTCTTCACAGCTATTCAGACGCGTTTGAAGAGCTGCTAACACCTTCCAGAACAATCTAACATTCATTTAAAAATCTCTTTACCACCGGTTATTACATTTTCGAGGATTTTTTTTTTCTCATTCATTTGGTAAATTTGATTGTGCATATGTCACTAAGCTCTTTGTATCACTGAATTTCCATACTTTGAAAGTCACCATCTCCTGCTTTAAATTCCTTTCTGGAACTCCTTGAAAATAATTGGTACATTATAAACAAAGGAGAGTGAATTCAAATTGGAAAACTCAAGTGACAGCAAATGAGCATATCCTAATTGAGTCTGATATCTCAACGTATGCATGTATTATTTGAAAGAATAGACATATCAAAAAGCTAACCTGAGAGAAAGTATCAGTGCTACAGGGTGAGTTTATCAGGAATTAAAGTTGCTCTGAGCTAAATGAGCAAAAAATGGAGTGTGGGAGGTATGTGTCATAAATTCTCTAAAGCACAGCCTGATATAAAAGTGAGTTAAAATTGTTTTAGTGACTATTAATAATAGCTATTACTTCCTGGAGTTCTAGTACATTTTGCATACATTATCTCATCTAATTCTCCCTTTAACTCCATAACAACACATACTACCTTACTTTGGAATCAAGGAAACTGAACTTCTGGAAGATTAAATAACTTATCTAGGGCCAATCACTCAGTTTGCTAGTTGGTTTAGTCGCTAAGTCATGTCCAACTCTTTGCGACCCCATGGACTGTAGCCTGCCAGGCTACCCTGTCCATGGGATTTAGTCGCTAAGTCATGTCCAACTCTTTGCGACCCCATGGACTGTAGCCTGCCAGGCTACCCTGTCCATGGGATTTTCCAGACAAGAATACTAGAGTGGGTTGCCATTTCCTTCTCCAGGGGATATTCCCAACCCAGGGATCGAACCCAGGTCTCCTGCATTGTAGGCAGATGCTTTACCGTCTGAGCCACCAGGGAAGTCCTTTTGCTAGTAGAAATAGTGAAATCAATGCTGTCTGCAATTTGCAAAGGCTACATTCTTTCATTAAAATATCACGTCTTTCTCTTTCCTGCCTGTATTCAGCCTCATACCATAAAATCATAGAATGGGTAAAACTAAGGAGGATTTTTGATATCACTTAATTTAAATTATTATTGTATTACTAATTACATGCTTCAGATAGGTCCGCATTAAATGGTGTATTAAATCAAAGGTTGTGTTTCAAAATAAATTTATAAGACAATAACTACCACATCAACAAATGCAGAGAGAAACATCAAATTGGACAAATCCTTCAAAAAGTCTGGAATCCCTGGGAGTCAGAGATTTGTTCTGAACTGTTTGGTGGAGGGCTGTGACTTGTAGGTGGATGCTATCTGGGGCACAGAGAAAGAAAAGGAGCCTGTGACTCTTTGGAAAAGACCCTGTGCTGGGAAAGATTGAAGGCAGGAGAAGAAGGGGACGATAGAGGATGAGATGGTTGGATGGCATCGCCCAGTCGATGGACATGAGTTTGAGTAAGCGCCAGGAGTTGGTGATGGCAACTGCATGCTGGACTGGCGTGCTGCAGTCCATGGGGTCACAAAGAGTCAGACACAACTGAGTGACTAAGCTGAATGTGAGGTCCATAGGATTTATTCACTAACTTTTCATTGTCAGTAATTTTTAATTGAAGCATAGTTGACAGACAACATTTCTTCATTCCCTTTCCTCATTGCATTGTTCCTCTGATTGGGTGATTTCAAGAAATCTGTCTTTAAGTTTACGGAGTCTTCTGCTTGGTAGTTTATCAAATTCTTCAGCTCAGTCTTGTATTCTTTAGCGCAAACATTTCTATTTGATTCTTGTGTTTTCTTTTTGCTGAATTTCTCATTTTGTTTCTTGTATGGTTATACTAAATTCACTAAACTCTTTTCCTGTGTTCCCTTGTAGTTCTCTAAGCATCTTTAGAACAATTATTTTGAGTGCTTTAATCAGACAATTCTTGTATCTCCATTTCTTTGGGGTCAGTTGCTGGAAGTCTACTGTATTCTTTGGGTGGTGTCATATTTCCCTGATTTTTTGTGATCTTCTAGCCTTATACCCCTGGGTGGGGAAGATCCCCCAAAGAAAGGAATGGCAACTCACTTCAGTATTCTTGCCTGGAGAATCCCGAGGACAGAGTAACCTGGAAGGCTATATAGTCCACAGGGTCACAAAGTGTTGGCCATGACTGAGCAACGAACACTTTCACTGCACACAGCCTTGCATAGCTGTCTGTACACGGGAAGCAGCAGTCGCCTCTTCCAGACTGTATGAGCTGGCTTCAGCATGGAAAGACCTTCACCTACAGGCGAGGGTACCCCGAAATGCGCTGTGACCCTGGGTGTAGTGCTGCAAGGCACCGAGCACAGAATTGTGAGACAACTCCAGGAGGGGAGGAGAAACACAAAGCCTGCTCGGCTCAGGCCATGGGGTTCCACAGCATCCACCACCATGTGGTCCTTGGCAAGTGCTGTGGGGGGTCTGCAGTGCTGCAGGGGCTGTTGTGATCCTCAGTAGTGCCTGCAGCTAGGGACCAGGGCAGACAGCAGTCGCTGCTGGAGCTGGTCGTGCACACACACACACACACACACCCAGCTGTGAAGGCCAGCTGCAGGTCCCTGTGTAGCGACAAAGTTGGCTGCAGACACACAAAGAGTTGGGCAGGGGATTGAACAGGGCTAACTGATGCTATAAAATATATTGGTGTGTTTTTAACATTGTGAATTTGTGTTATGCAATTCATTATTTGATTCAATTCAGGAGTTTTTAGGACAAATAGGAAGGGAAAGTCAATAACGTTTGGGAAAATAATTTTGAGTAGTGAAGCCAGAAGAATCTCTGCTCACTCACATCTATTCCACCTAAGAAGAGATAAAGCTGAAGCATTAAGAGGAACTTAGGGAAAAAAACAAAAATACCAGGAAAACACAGAGGTTTGGGATCAAATACAACACCACCTTTGATAAATATGTCATTAATTCTGAAAGCAATTTTCTGCAAATTTTTGCATATTTAATATTGATGTATCTGTCATTATCTCCTTGTGAATCCCTTTGCAACTGACATTTTGAAATAAAAGTAGTTTCTTATAATGAACAGTCTTTGAGAGGTTTGGTTAAGTTGTCAAAAATTTCTCCTGAGTTCTAAAGTTTTTAAATATGCTTGTAGCCTATCAAGTTATACAGAGGTTTTAAGGGAGATATTCAAAATGATATTTAAAATTACATCAACAGAAATTCTTAAACCATATTTGCTATAGAATCATGGGCAAAGCAAGACTTGTGATAAATTTGCTAAATTTAATGTTTTCCCACTCAACTTTAAACAAAGTTCTTTTTTTCTTTTCAGACAGTGTCTCTCAACAGTAATCCAAAAATATGACTTCCACCTGAAATACTTATTGAAAACCCAGGTATTAACTTTTGTTACTTACTTAATTAATCTAATAAGCATTTATTATCTACTCTTTTTCTAAAACTTTGCACATTCCTGAATATACAAAGATTTATAAAGCAGAGGATCTACACTTCAATGGCTTTCATTCTATCATGGCAAAACAGACAAGTAACCAGAGGTGTGTAATAAAGCGTCATGTGTACTGTGAAAGACTTATGTGTATACAGGACACACAAAAGAGGGTGATCGATTTTACTTATTTGATCTGAGTGTTGAAAAATGAGTGTGTCAGCCAAGGGAGGGGTGTGGTGAAGGAAAGTCAGAGGTAGGGATAACTTAAAGCAAATAGCAACAGGAATAGAGCAGGTAGCAAGCAGCCTGGTTTGAGTCGGAAACTGTATGCTGTTGAAACTTTGGAATGGCCACAATTAAGGTTCAAGGTGAAAGCCTAAGAAAAGACCAGATGAAAGGGAGGAGCAGGAACCAAGTTATGTATGGTCTTAAGGACATTTTATGGACAACTTAATGATTTTATAATTTATCAGCTGATGACATAGAGCCATTATGCAGGGCAGCATGATGACAGATGGGTGACTATAGGACATTTCACTAACCCAAAGATGAGGAGGGCATGGGCAAAAGCTCTAATATGGGGATGGAAAGGAAGGGACTTCATAAAAGGTGAAAATGTGCAATTTACATGATTTGGTGAAAAACTGTGAACAAAAGAACACAGTGCCTAGACTATCTCCAGATTGCTGGTGGCTGACTGATCGCATGGAGACATTAATGAACTAAACAGTGAAGGTAGGAGAAGCGAGCTTGGCAGGGAAAATAATGGATTCAGTCTAATCTAATACCTATTAGGCATCCAAGTTGTAGTCACCATTAGGCAAATCATTTCTTACAGTGTGTTCTTCCAGGGAAGGATTGTTGTTTTTCAGTTGCCCAGTCATGTCTGATTCTTTACGATCCCATGGACTGCAGCACACCAGGCGTCTCTGTCCCACACATTCTCCTGAAGTTTGACCAAGTTCATGTCCATTGCATCAGTGATGTTATCCAGTCATCTCATCCTCTAGCACCCTCTTCTTCTGCCCTCAATCTTTCCCAGCATCAGGGACTTTTCCACTGAGTCAGCTGTTCACATCAGATGACCAAAATACTGGAATTTCAGCTTCAGCATCAGTCTTTCCAACTAGTATTCAGGGTTGATCTCCCTTAAGACTGACTGGTTTGATCTCCTTGCTGTCCAAGGGACTTTCAGGAGTTTTCACCAGCATCATAGCTCAAAGGCATCAATTCTTTGGTGTTCTGCCTTCTTTACAGTTCAGCTCTCACAGCCATACATGACCAGTGGGAAGACCGTAGCCTTGACTATACAGACTCTCGTCAGCAGAGTAATGTCTCTGCTTGTCAACACACTGCCTAGGTTTTCAAAGCTCTCCTGTCAAGAAGCAACTGTCTTCTGATTTCATGGCTGCAGTCACAATCCACTGTGATTTTAGAATCCAAGATGAGGAAATCTGTCACTGCTTCCATCTTTTCCCCCTCTATTTGTCATGAAGTAATGGAGCTGGATGCCACAATCTTAGTTTTTTTTTAAATATTTAGTTTTAAGCCGGCTCTTCATTCTCCTCCTTCACCCTCAAGAGGCTCTTTAGTACCACTTTCTGCCATTAGAGTGGTATCATCTGCATATCTGAGGTCATTGATGTTTCTCCTGCCTCTCTTGATTCCAACTTGTAACTCATTCAGTCCAGCATTTATCCTGATGTGCTCAGCATACATATTAGTCTTCCACAGATAAAATACTGTATGATTACAGAAAATGAGGTAAGAGAATGTTTTTAAAACAAGTGAAGATTTCTTTTTCCATTAAACAAATGACTCTTGATACCAAGCGTCCAGATCTTAAGCAATATTAAATTGCTATCCCCAATATTAAAAAAGAGTAAACAGTTCTGAAAATAATACATTACACTTCTTGATGTAGATATGAAACTCACACATTAATTCCATGTAAATAAATAAAGATACAGGGATGACAAATACACAACTCATCTTCCCTCCCAAAGTGTAATCCTCTCACTCTAATTCCACTTCTTTCTTGAGTCTAGCCTGAATCTGGAAGTTTAAAATGTGGAATGTGCAAACAATTCACAATTATTTATGTTGCTTTAAACCTCATAAAAGTGTCATAATTACTACTTCTTTGTGACTTCCATTCTTTCTACTGTAGAATTTGAAATATACCAGGTACCCAGGGCATATTAAGTCTCCATTCCCATATCCTTTATGGCTCTTGACTGTACACAGATATACTGTGGAAGTTATCATACCTTCCTTATGGATGAATTTTAACTACCTAAATGTCTCAGTACTGCTCATGTATAACAGATCCATGATAATTAATTTAATTGTCAAATGCAGCGGTTTGGTCATATCACTTATATATGAGGCCTCCAATACTTTCACTTTAAAAGAAATCATTTTTTGAAAAAAAGCAATTTTTCCAATACGACTGAAAAGTTGGCAAACCATCGAAGAAATACTGTCTTTATATTATCACAGGCAAATAGTTATTATCACCACATCTGAATTATTTCATAAATAGGCCACAGTGTCTGTAATTTTCCACATGAACTCTCTCTAAACCAATGAATTTTTTAAATGACATTTCTTCCTAAGAAGCATCAATAGCTAAATATCTAAGAAGTGAGAACAGACTGTGATATTATCAATTTACAATATTGCACTTTCTGTTTGTTTGACAAGTCCATTAAATAGCATTTCATCAACACTGAAAATAGTTAACAATTTGAAGAACAATGTTTTTACCTATCTCACACTTGAATTATTATATGATTTGGCAAAATAACGAACAAGCAGGTCGAATAAACTTGCCATGAATATTACTGAATAATATGGATAACTTAAATTTCCAAATATTTTGTTTCATCAGCAATGGCTATTAGCATATTTTACATTTGACACATTTCAGATTGGGCATCCCAACTTATGCTTGTTAAACAGCTAATTTTGTAAGTAATTTACATAGAGCTTTTCCTTTTGGCAATTTTCTCCCCCTCTTTTCTATTCTACTAATAATTAAGGAATGTTTTCTGTATTCATTCTATATTCAGAATTCATTGCTAACATTTAGGAGAAATTAAGAACAGAAGAAAGAGAAAGAATTTTTCCCGGAGGAGCTACTTAATGCTTACTTGCTACAAATTACTAAACTATTTACTTACTGGAATCAACAGAAATCAAAGTCAGAACCATGTTCTGAAGTTGCTAACAATCTAATTGGAAACAGCATTTTCACATAAAGAACACAGAGTGGTAGGTCTCTAGAATAAAGCAGTGTAAAGCCAGATTTCTATCTAGGTGGAAGAATCAGCTTCTGATTCAAAGTTGCTTTCTCCTAGTAGCCTCTAATGCATTGTCTCCAAAATTTTTATTTAAATGCCAAGTAGGACCTTTAGAGAAAGGTAGCAATCCCTATCACTGAGGACAAACTTACACTGGGATCTAGTAACTGATGAACTCATTGTAGACCAAATGGATCCGAACTGAAAAAAATCTATCCATGCTTCAAAATGTAGGTTGGCTTCATGAAACATCTGCTTGGTATAAAAAGTGCTAAAAGCCTCCAAACACTTTACCTTCAAGCGCATAACTCAGAGGCTGTACCAACTAGATAACCAGACAAAAAATAAAAAAGTCACCTTTATTGTTCGCGTGTGTCTGTGCTAAGTCCCTTCAGTCACACCGACTCTTTGCAACCCTATGGAATGTAGCCTGCCAGGCTCCTTGGTTCACGGGATTCTCCAGGCAAGAATCCTGGAGTAGACTGCTGTGTCCTCCTCCATAGCATTTTCCTGACCCAGGAATCAAAGCCGGAAGTCTCCCGAGGCTCCTACACTGCAGGCAGATTTTTTGCCACGGAGCCAACAGGGAAGCCCCTCTCTATTGTTCAGGTGTAACTAACTCAATGAAGAAGGCAGGATAATTCTTTTCTCACACCTTCCTCAAGACCAAAATCTAACAGTATTTAGCCTCTAAACAGAGATCAAAAATTCCATTTATAAAGAGAAAGAAAGTGGGCACACAGGGATCTGATAATATATATTTAACATTTTTAGGACAATAGCTTTCTTAGTAATAAGTAGACTGACTGTTGGATTTTCAGAAGTTCCAATTTCAAACATAATTTAACCAGAGTGGCAGTAAAGACAGAGTCTCGGAGCAGAGATTCCAAATGTATGTGTAAACATTCTGCCACGGGGTAAGCTTTAACTCAGCAATCCTTGAGTTTATATTACTCACTAGTAGAGTGAAGATGGTAAAATAATATTGTTAAAAATTAGCAAAGCAGTAGATGTAATGTGCTTAATATTATATAGTGGCTGGAAGATTAAAAATCTTCAAGAAAAGATAAGTACAAGTATGATTTTATTGCTATTAGAGTTAGTATTTTTAACACTGTCACTAAAATAGAGGATTGTATAGAAACCAGAAGAAAAATGTCACAAAACTGATTTGCATCCAAAAATAATCATAATAAAATAGAGTAAAATGAATAAGTAACATGGACCAGCTGAAAGGTCACAAAAGGAGAAGTCAAGGAGACGAAGGAGATAAGTCAGGTTTAAAAGGAAGTAAAACACCTTTGCAGAACTGCAACCTATCTTAGCAGAAATAAAGGGCAGATTGAAACTACTAAAAGTCAAACCTATGTATATAAAACTGCCAGACGGGAATAAGAAGAAACAATGAAAGATCTTCAGTAAGGAAGATAATTACTACCCAACATAATTTGTATCCTAAGTGGGCTTCCCTGGTGGCTCAGATGGTAAAGAATCTGCCTGCTAATGCAAGAGACCTGGGTTCG
Source organism: Muntiacus reevesi (assembly GCF_963930625.1). Lineage (NCBI taxonomy): Eukaryota > Metazoa > Chordata > Mammalia > Artiodactyla > Cervidae > Muntiacus > Muntiacus reevesi. Next base: position 36,596,736 of record NC_089249.1, on the reverse strand, counting down.
ATCTCTGGGTCAGGAAGGTCCTCTGAAGAAGAGAATGACTTCCCACGCCAGTTTTTCTTGCCTGGAAAATTGCATGGACAGAGGAACCTGGTGGGCTACAGTCCATAGGGTTGCAAAGAGTCAGAAATGACCGAGCGACTTTCAATTTCAAGTGAGATACAAAGAGTTTCATCGGAATAATGACATATTGTGACAACTTAAGATGTGCAGTAAGTTATATAATACATGAAGAGCACACACACACAAATTAAAGAACGGAATAGGCAATCTTATTACATAATAAGTTTGGTACAAAATATTGCCAGTATCCTAAGATCTGGCTATATGCCACTTTATACCTCTTTTCTTCTCCATAAGAGGTATTCTTTGAAGAAAAGCCACTTTGTAGCTTTTCTTTGCAATACCACCACAGAAGTATGCATCCATTAGCAACTTGCACCTCAGATATTTCAGATTTGGTTTCATCCCACCACAATAAAGAATATATGGCACTAAAGTGAATCATACGATTTTTTTTTGTTTTTCAGTATGTATAAAAGTTTTGCTTACACTGTAGTCTAATACGTGTGTAATAACATTATGTCTTAAAGAAAACAATGCATGTACCTTAATTAAAAAATAATTTCTTGCTTCAGTTCAGTTCAGTCGCTCAAAAATGTCCGACTCTTTGTGACCCCATGAACCACAGCATGACAGACCTCCCTGTCCATCACCAACACCCGGAGTAGACCCAAACCCATCTCCATTGAGTCGGTGATGCCCTCCAACCATTCTCATCCTCTGTCGTCCCCTTTTCCTCCTACCCTCAATCTTTACCAGCATCAGAGTCTTTTCAAATGAGTCAGCTCTTTGCATCAAGTGGCCAAAGTATTGGAGTTTCAGCTTCAACATCAATCCTTATGATGTACACCCAGGACTGATCTCCTTTAGGATGGACTGGTTGGATCTCCTTGCAGTCCAAGGGACTCTCAAGAGTCTTCTCCAACACCACAGTTCAAAAGCATCAATTCTTCAGTGCTCAGCTTTCTTGATAGTCCAACTCTCACATCCATACATGACCACTGGAAAAACCGTAGCCTTGACTAGAGGACATTTGTTGACAAAGTAATGTCTCTGCTTTTTCATATGCTATCTAGGTTGGTCATAACTTTCCTTCCAAGGAGTAAGCGTCTTTCAATTTCATGGCTGCAATCACCATCTGCAGTGATTTTGGAGCGCAGAAAAATAAAGTCAGCCACTGTTTCCACTCTTTCCCCATCTATTTGCCATGAAGTGATGGGACCAGATGCCATGATCTTAGTTTTCTGAATGTTGAGCTTTAGGCCAACTTTTTCACTCTCCTCTTTCATTTTTATCTGGAGGCTCTTTAGTTCTTCTTCACTTTCTGCCATAAGGGTGGTGTCATCTGCATATCTGAGGTTATTGATATTTCTCCCAGCAATCTTGATTCTAGCTTGTGCTTCTTCCAGTCCAGCATTTCTCCTGATGTACTCTGCATATAAGTTAAATAAGCTTGGTGACAATATAACAGTCTTGATGTACTCTTTTCCCTATTAGGAACCAGTCTGTTGTTCCATGCCCAGCCCTAACTGTTGCTTCCTGACCTGCATATAGGTTTCTCAAGAGGCAGGTCAGGTGGTCTGGTATTCCCATCTCTTTCAGAATTTTTCACAGTTTATTGTGATCCACACAGTCAAAGGCTTTGGCATAGTCAATAAAGCACAAGTAGATGTTTTTCTGGAACTCTCCTGCTTTTTCAATGATCCAGCAGATGTTGGCAATTTGATCTCTGGTTCCTCTGCCTTTTCTAAATCCAGCTTGAACATCTGAAATTTCACGGTTCATGTATTGCTGAAGCCTGGCTTGGAGAATTTTAAGCATTACTTTACTAGCGTGTGAGATGAGTGTAATTGTGCAGTAGTTTGAGCATTCTTTGACATTGTCTTTCTTTGGGATTGGAATGAAAACTGAACTTTTCCAGTCCTGCTGAGTTTTCCACATTTGCTGGCATATTGAGTGTAGCACTTTCACAGCATCATCTTTTAGGATTTGAAATAGCTCAATTGGAATTCCATCACCTCCACTAGCTTTCTTTGTAGTGATGCTTCCTATGGCCCACTTGACTTCACATTCTAAGATGTCTGGCTCCAGGTGAGTGATCACACCACTGTGGTTATCTGGGACATGAAGATCTTTTTTGTACAGATCTTCTGTGTATCCTTGCCATCTCTTCTTAATCTCTTCTGCTTTTGTTAGGTCCATACCTTTTCTTTCCTTTATTGAGCCCATCTTTGCATGAAATGTTCCCTTGGTATCTCTAATTATCTTGAAGAGATCTCTAGTCTTTCCCATTTTATTGTTTTCCTCTATTTCTTTGCATTGATCGCTGAGGAAGGTACTCCTTGCTATTCTTTGGAACTCTGCATTCAAATGGGTGTGTGTGTCTTTCCTTTTCTCCTTTGCTTTTCGCTTCCCTTCTTTAGAAATATCAACCCAAGCACTTGAGCCTTCAGTGAATTGTAATCTTTTTTGCTGATGGAGGATACTGCCTTGATGTTGATGTCTATTGAAGATTGGAGTGCTGCAGGAATTTCTTAAGAAAATGATGAAGTCTGCCACATTGGTTGACTCTTCCTTTCATGAATGATTTCTCTGGGGCATGCAATGCTGTTTGATAGTACTTTACTGATAGTAGAACTCCTTTCAAAATTGGAAGTCAGTCCTCTCAAACACTGCCACTGCCTTATCAACTAAGTTTTTTTTTTTTAATATTCTAAATCCTTGGTTGTGATTTCAAAAGTCTTCCCAGTGTCCTCACTAGAAGTAGTTTCCATTTTGAGAAACAACTTTCTTGGCTCATCCGGAAGACTCAGCTCCTCATCCTTTAGGTTTTATCATGAGATTGCAGCAATTCAGTGCCATCTTCAGGCTTCACTGTATCTATGTGTGTATGTGTGCTCACTCACTCAGTCAAGTCCGATTCTTTGCAGCCCCAGGGATGTAGTCTGCCAGGCTGCCCTGTCCATGGATTCTCCAGGCAAGAACGCTAGAGTGGGTTGCCATTTCCTCCTGCAGGGGGTCTTCGTAACCCACAGATCAGACTCATGTCTCCAAAATTGGCAGGCAGATTCTTTACCAATAGTGCCACCTGGGAAGCCCCTCACTGTACCTATAAATATGGGTGTATGATTTTCTCATTTATTCTTTTCAATTTTTGAAAAATCTTTGCACTACTATAGACACAGTGAGGGACTTCTCAGATGGAACTAATGGTAGAGAATCCACCTGCCGACTGGTGATGGAAGTTAAGTCCGATGCTGTAGAGAACAATGTTGAATAGGAACCTGGAATGTTAGGTCCATAAATCAAAGTAAATTGGAAATGGTCAAACAGGAGATGGCGAGAGTAAACACCAACATTTTATGAATCAGTGAACTAAAATGGGCTGGAATAAGGGAATTTAACTCAGATGACCATTATATCTAATACTGTGGGCAAGAATTCCTTAGAAGAAATGGAGTAGCCATCATAGTCAACAAAAGAATCCAAAATACAATCTCAAAAATGACAGAATGATTTCTGTTCCATCCCAAGGCAAATCATTCAATATCACAGTAATTCAGGTCTATGCCTCAACCTCAAAGAAGCTGAAGTTGAATGGTTCTATAACAACCTACAAGATCTTCTAGAATTAACACCCAAAAAAACATGTGTACTTCATCATAGGAGACTGGAAAGCCAAAGTAGGAAGTCAAGAGATACCTGGAGTAAAGATAAGTTTGGCCTTGGATTACAAAATGAAGCAGGGCAAAGGCTAACAGAATTTTGCCAAAAGAACACACTGGTCATAGCAAAAACCCTCTTCTAACAACACAAGAGAAGACTCTACACATGGACATCACCAGTCAATACCAAAATCAGATTGATATATCCTTTGCAGCCAAAGATGGAGAAGGTCTACACAGTCAGCAAAAACAAGACCAGGAGCCACAAGACTGTGGCTCAGGTCATGAACTCCTTACTGCAAAATTCAGATCTAAATTGAAGAAAGTAGGGAAAACCACTAGACCATTTCAGGTATAACCTAAGTCAAATCCCTTATGATTGTACAGAGAAAGTGACAAGTAGATTCAAGGGATTAGATCTGATAGAGAGGGTGCCTGATGAACTATGGACAGAGTTTTGTAATATGTACAAGAGGCAGTGATCAACAATATCCCCAAGAAAAAGAAATGCAAAAAAGGATAAATGGTTGTCTGAGGAGGCCTTGCAAATAGTTGTGAAAAAAAGAGAAGCTAAAGGCAAAGGATAAAAGGAAGATATACTCAGCTGAATGCAGAGTTCCAAAGAACAGCAAGGAGAGAGAAAAAAGCCTTCTTCAGTGATCAATACAAAGAAATAGAGGAAAACAATAAAATGGGAAAGACTAGAGAGCTCTTCAAGAAAATTAGAAATACTAATGGAACATTACATGCAATAGTGGGCATAATAAAGAACAGAAATGGTATGGACTTAAAAGAAGCAAAAGACATTAAGACGAGGTGGCAAGAATACACAGAAGAACTATACAAAAAAGATCTTCATGACCCAGATAACCATGATGGTATGATCACTCACCTAGAGCCAGACATCCTGGAATGCAAAGTCAAGTGGCCCTTAGGAAGCATCACTACAAACAAAGCTAGTGGAGGTTATGGAATTCCAATTGAGCTATTTCAAATCCTAAAAGATGATGCTGTAAAAGTGTGCACTCAATATGTCAGCAAATTTGGAAAACTCAGCAGTGGTCAAAGAACTGGAGCAAGTCAGTTTTCATTCCAATCCCAAAGAAAGGTAATGCCAAGAATGTTCAAACTACTGCACAGTTGCACTCATCTCACATGGTAGCAAAGTAATGCTCAAAATTCTCCAAGCTAGGCTTCAATAGTATGTGAACCAAGAATTCCCAATGTTCAAGCTGGATTTAGAAAAGGCACAGGGACCAGAGATCAAATTGCCAACATCTGTCAGTCATCAAAAAGCAAGAGAGTTCCAGAGAAAGACCTACTTCTATTTTATTAACTATGACTAAGCCTTTGACTATGTGGATCACAACAAACTGTGAAAAATTCTTAAAGACATGGGAATACCAGACCACCTTACTTGCCTTCTGAAAAATCTGTATGTAGGGCAAAAAGAAACAGGACCAGATAGAACAGACTTGTTCCAAATTGGAAAAGGAGTACGTCAAGGCTGTATATTGACACTCTGTTCATTTAACTTATATGCAGAATACATCATGAGAAACACTGCACAAGCTGGAATCAAGATTGTCGGGAGAAATATCAATAACCTCAGAAATGCAGAGGACACCAGCCTAAAAGAGCCTCTTGATGAAAGTGAAAGAGGAGAGTGAAAAAGCTGGCTTAAAACTCAACATTCAAAAAACTAAGATCATTGCATCCAGTCTCATCACTTCAAGGCAAACAGATGGGGAAACAATGGAAATAGTGAGAGACTTTATTTTCTTGGGCTCCAAAATCACTGCAGATGGTGACTGCAGCCATGAAATTAAAAGATGCTTGCTCCTTGGAAGAAAAGCTACGACCAACCTAGACAGCATATTAAAAAGCAGAGACATTACTTTGCCAACAGTGGTCCATCTATTGAAAGCTGTGGTTTTTCCAGTAGTCATGTATGGACGTAAGAGTTGGACTATAAAGAAATCTGAGTGCCGAAGAATTGATGCTTCTGAACTTTAGTGTCAGAGAAGACTCTTGAGAATCTCTTGGACTGAAAGGTTATCAAACCAGTCAATCCTAAAGGAAATTTCCTGAATATTCAATGGAAGGACTGATGCTGAAGATGAAGCTCCAATGTTTGGCCACGTGAGGTGAAGAACTGACTCACTGGAAAAGATTCTAATGCTGGGAAAGATTGAAGGCAGGAGGAGAAGGAGATGACAGAGGATGAGATGGTTGGATGGCATCACTGACTCGATGGATTGCTTTGAGCAAGTTGCGGGAGTTGGAGATGGACAGGGAAGCCTGGCATGCTGCATTTCCTGGGGTCGCAAAAACCCCAGACAGGACTGAGTGACTGAACTGAACTGTAATGACTTAGAACTCTTTCTATATACTTCTGACTTCAATTGGCAAATGTTTTGTTAAGGCTATCTGCATCTGTGTCTATGAGAGACATCAGTCTGTGCTTTTCTTCTAATATTGTGGTTTGATTTTAACATTGAAATAATGCTAGCTTTATAAAATAAGTTAAGAAATGTTCCCTCTGGCTGACTCTGCATTCTGAAATAATTTGTGTAGATTTGGTTTTCTTTCTCTCTTAGATGTTTGATAAAATTTACCAACGAAACCATCTGTTTATAGAATTTTCCTTATGGGAAGGATTTATGATAAATTCAGTTTCTTCTAATTCAATAACATAGAATCATTCAAAGTTTAAAGTCATAAATTTCCCTCTAACTTTTAGTGGCATGCTATGAATTTTGATATGTTGGCCATCATCTCTTTAAATATGTCTCTCCCCCATTTTTATCTTTCCAGAACTCCAAATGTATAAATGCCTCTGACAGGTTTGGATGGTGTGTACTGGTTTTTCTTCCCACTCATTTTCCTCTTTGTGTTTTGGTAGGATGGTTTCTCTTGATCTATCTACAATTTCACTGATACTTTACTTCACTATGTTCAAACTGATGCTCAGATTGATATTCAATCAATTGAAAGAATTCTTCATCTCTAGTATCAAGTATATTCTTATATTTCTATGATTTCCACTTGCCTCTTTTACATAGTTTTCACTTCTCTGCTGAAATCCCCATCTGTTCATGCCTGTCGTCTACATTTTCCACTATGTCCTGTCCCATGCTAATCATAGTTACTTAAAAGTCTTCGTCTGATTGTTCTAACATCTGGGTCATTTATTAGTTTGGTTTTGTTAGTTGTCTCATCTACTGACAATGGATTGTTATGTCTTGGTTTTTTGGTATAGATCCCAATATTGTATTGAGTCCTAAACATCCCATATAGAACAATAGTAGAGACTGAGGTTAATTGTATTCATACCTGGATATGAGCAATGCTCTTATGTTATGCTATTTGTATGTAGAGTTGGTAAATCTAGTCTGGATTTGAGCTTTGTGTTTCGTTCTTCCTATCATTATAGTCAGGGCACTTTAGACTTCAAATTCCCCTAATGGTTCGTTATCATCACCTATACTTAGATACAGCACCTGCAGTACTAGAATCTTTTTCTCTGTTCCTCAGCTTTCAACAGCCCATTTGCCAGGTCACAGAGACGATCTCTCTCAACACTACTGTCTCTCTCCTAGTGTACTCTGCTATTGTTTATTATTCAAAATAGACTCATTTTTGTATTAAAGCAAAGGGAATTTTGAGGTAACGATCAACAACAGCCTTAGGCTGTGTTTTTGAATCTCAGGATTGGAACTGTCTGAGCATTTCTGCCTTAAAATTGGAACTTTCTGGCAGCCAAACTGTACCTTATATCTGCACTTAATCTTGTACAGGAGACAGTTTCTGTCCTTCCTCTTAGTGGTTCCTGACTTCAGACTGGTACCCATGTGAGATCCTGGACTCCATACAGGGTCCCCAGTCTTTTCCCCAGGAACAACGGGTTTTTGTTTCAACCATTCTCTCACCAGCAAAGGATCTTAACCCATGTCCCACTTATCCCTGTGAGGCAGGCTGTTTGCTTTTTCTCCCTTCCTCCAAAGCGAGAGATTTTTGCCTGGGCTCAGGATCACAGAGGATATCTGTCTTCTCTCGTATTATCATTTTTCTAGTATCATAAACCAGTAGCTTAGAGCTTCTGCTTCTTATCAGAGGAAGATCTACAGAAATAGGATTTCCCCTAGAAGGCCAATGAATGGACCTTCAGTTTCCTGCACCGTCTTCATTATTTCCCCTGAATAATTGGTAGGTGTCCAAGACGAGCTTACAAATGACTGTTAACTCTCCTTGTGTCTTGAACTCCCAGATATTTCAGACTGACATGCTTGCTTACATCTAGCCTTTAAGAATCTGCGGAAATTTTGGCTGATTTATTCTTACCCTCGTATATAGTGGTCATCTCATTCTCCTGTGCTCTGCCAAAGGCCAAAGACATTTTTGTGCTCCATCCGCCCTTGTCAGGGCCTGCCACTCTTTGGAATTTAGTCTATTTAGTCACCTTTTGACCTCAAATCTCTAATGCAGTCAGGAAAAATTATTTCTTTGTATATTGTCTGCCTTTTTCTATTTCTACAGTGGGTCCACAGCTCTACATTTTAAGCTGAAATGAAACGCCAAAGACAATTTTTAATCTTTAAGGAGCAATTTATAATAGCACTAACCGCTGAACCTGGAATAAAAAAAAATTCTAAATTCTCAATTTCTCTCCTGAATTTGATAATAAATAGAAATTAATTAAGATTTATTTTAAAAATCCTGGAAAACAGCAAGCTGTTTAAACACATTATTGCTTTGGTCTCCCTCATAGCTAAATTAAGGGAATGGGGTCGGGGACATGAAACTTATGCTCTTAGTTTAGTTTTGTTTTCAAAAGAGATGGGGAGGAAAGTTTATCACCAATCTTCTGCAGTGTTCAAAATACATTACAAATATGCTTAACCTCTAAAGTATTAGACTGGTGCTCCTTCAGAGTCTACATCAATTATTTCTAAGGTTAGAATATAGCACATAAAATAACATCACAGCAGTATTGTTAGTTTTCACTAATCCATAGAGTTAGAAAGACTTTACAGTAGTCTACTTCAAACTCCTATTTAATGCAAAAATTTCCTCTAAACATCCTGATTGCCTGCACACCTGTAACGTGGAAGAAGTCTCTACACACAAGGCAGCCTACTCAATTTTGGGAAAAAATAATTCTTCTGAAATATCAAGCCAAAATGAATTTCTCACACTGAGCCAAAATGAAATTCCCTAAATGTGCAATCGTTTGTTCTAATTTATCATTCCAGAACTTACTGTAAATCTAATCCCCTTTTTACTTGAAAGGTCATTGTATACTTGAAAGTGATTGTTTTTCCGTTTTCTTTTTTCCAAACTGGAACTTTCTAATACCTTCTATTATATTTCCTTGGTGCCCATTAAGCTGCAGTCTTATGGCTCATGTCTCAAAACTCTGTGTGCTCCAGCTGTGACCCTTACTTCCTCCTTCATCATCTAAATATTAAATGTTCTGAAATGTTATATACCCAGGTTTCCATTTTTATTTCCTCTATTTATATTTTCCTTCTGGACAATCAAATCCAATTTCTTTGTCGGGTATCACCTCTATGAAAATAACACTCAAATCTAAGCTTTGTTATCTCTTGAAATCAGGGACAAATTCTTTTATTTTATGTCTGTAGAATACTTCGTGATGGATCACCCAAAGCCTTTATGGTTTGGGGTCAGAAAAGTTTTGCATTTGCTTCTGCCTGAGTCCAAAATAGTAACAACACTGGCATTATTTTCAGCATATATTCCTGCTAAGGGTAGTGCAAATTAATACCCCCTAGCTACACATAACAGTTCCTCAGGTAATCATTTTCCTTACCCAATGCCCAGGTTGACAGAGAATTCCTCCAATGTTCTCCTGGTCAGTAGGCACTGTTTTTTCCGCATTTTTGCAGGTGACAATCCAGTGTCAGGGATCTCAGTCCCAGGTCTGTCCCTTCTCCTACCTCAACAAATAGGTTTAGGTCTAAAATTTCAGCACTTGTCCCATTCTAAGCAGTAAACACCAGTATCTAAGTCCACTGACGTTTTCCCAGGCTACTGACATATCCATGTTGAAGCTAATGCTCAGCCTTTAAATTCCCTCATTAAATTTCTGTCATCCACAGATTTGTCCTATCTTCATTTTGGGCTAAATTTTGGATTTGCATTTTTTCTTATGGTTCAGCCTATGTTTATATGTGTACACTCTGTGTGTGTGTGTAAAGTGTCCATGCTTACTCAGCCCTACAGCTGCAGCTAGAACTCTGCTGCATTTCCCAACATCCAGAGGCTGAGTCTATTTGATTTTTCCATTGGCAACTCAAGCTCTGTGTATCAAAAATATACACATATCACAATTCCACCAAAACTTCATATTTTGCCATAACTCATGGCACTCTGTCTTGGTTTTCCAAATATGAAATTTTGAAAACATCTTCAATCCAATATCCCTGTTGCACTCAATCTAGTTAGTCACCAAGTTAATTCTACAATGGCAACATTTCACTTAACATATTCTAGTAATTGTGGTGACTCAAAAATGAAATATTTATCTTTTTGAATTTTTATGCAGATCAAATGAGATAAATAGATCAGACAAGAGGCACTACAAGACTACAGTAACAGATGAAATAAATTATTTATTGAGTGACCCAGTCAACCCAACATTTGCACTTTAGTAATATTTCATGAATTTCAACAAATTCACATGTATCTCATAACTACCAAGAATGTACAAATGAAAAGCAAATTCATTCACTCAGAACCTGATACACATCTCTCTCATAGTTTTAATATTTCTTAATTTTTATCTTATTAGTTACCTGGGCATGAACAGTGTCTGATTTCTCTTATAAACCAAAAAATCTGTTTGAATGGATAAAAATGAACTAATTAAAAATGAATTAACTAAAATTTAGCCTACATTCTTTGCCAAGGACTTTTCCTATTTTACCTTATTTAACCTTAATAATAAGTGTGTGTTGTGTGTTAGTTACTCAGCCATGTCTGACTCTTTGCGACTCCATGGACTGTAGCCCATCAGGCTTCTTTGTCCATGGGATTCTCCAGGCAAGAATACTGGAGTGGGTTGCCATTTCCTTCTCCAAATAATAATAATTAATTACTATTTAATAATCATAATAGGTAATTACTATTGTTTCAATTCTACAGATAAGGGAATTCAGATCCACAGAAGTTAAATAATTTTGATAATGGCCATATGTAGAATAGGACAGAATCAGGATTTTATCACATGTAACCCTATTACAGAGCTGGAAATAGAATTTATTATTTCTTTCAGAAGAGTATATTCATATCATATTAATAGTTAGATTGCTCTCTTTGGGAGAAATTTGATGTGTTAAGTCCAGTGTCAAATGTGATACTCAACACTAACATCAGTTCAGATTATATACATTTGCTGAGCTCCAACTTTCTGGTTCTGGAGAGTACATATCTTCCAATTTAATAATAAAGTAGCTCTTCTGGCAGCCACATCACAATGTGGACTCATTTATTTCACACATAAATAAAATAACTGAGCTTTTTCCACATGCATTAGTAATAAATTTTTCTTCCCATGTTATAACTGAGTAGTTATATTTTCTTAATCTGTGAAGACTTAAGATCCAAGAACCCAATTAAGTTCATTTTTTGTTTGTTTGTTTGTTTTGTTTTGTTTTGTTTTTAGCTCACTAATCAAGTCTGTTGACAATTTTGGAGTCCTGATTGTCTCTTTCATTGTATTAATTAGCCATTCTTTCTAGGTTTTTGTCAACAGTTTTCAATGTTTATAAAATCATTATAAAAAGTACTGGAGATATATTAAAAAGCTTTGTTCTTCCACAAAAGACACAAAATTATATTCTTAATATAATACCCACATTTTTGTCTTTATATTGATAATATTTTGATAAGAAAATGATCTAGAATAAGTAGAGTTAAAATCTTTTGTATTATGAATTCATATCTTTGTGTGAAAAAAAATTTTTCTGTCTCTCTTGAAATAAACTCCATTGAAATTCTCTATTGGAATGACTGTGATTCTAGACTTGATAGAGCTAATGTGTTTTGAAAAGCCAGCTTTATTAGCCATATAGATAAAATACATTAAAATATTATAGAGTTCAAAATGATTAGCAAAGGATTAAAGAAAAAAAGAGATTTCTCAACAATTACTGATAAAAAATAAAAAAGAATAAGGTCAAAATAGGGCAGTTTTTTTTTAAATGAAAGCTAAGTTTAAGAACATGTGAAACCTTAGAAATTAAAAAAAAATAAATAAAAGTTCTTAGAACTGTGACACAAAATCTGTGTATAACTATCTTAAGCAGAGACAGTAATTTTGATTTTAAGAATAGTTGGTCATTTCTGTGGACTGTACTTGTCATCAGTGATTTTATTTTTGAAACACCATAAGCTTAAAATACAGTATAATCAAATGATTACCTAACACCCCCAGTACCAAATTTCATTGTCCCACGTTTGTTCTGAATCCTGATTTTTAGTAATTCTGCCCTTGTGTACAGTGCTTACAAAAATAAATGTATTCTGCACTCTACACAGATCTGCTATAACTTGTCTGGTTTTCTAAGTATTTTGCAGGAACCAGAGACTTTCAGTCTATCTCTCTGTCTCTGTCTCTTCTCTCGCCATTTTATATCAGATAATGTTAGAGTTGCTATATATAAACTAGGACTGATAGTCTTAGTTTTCAGCATTCACTCAGTGCAAATCATGCTTAGATCACAGGGTAACCAGTCTTGAGAATCTTTTGCATGGAAACAGTCATTTTTTATTCCGTTTCCTCTTCCTAGGTAGAGAGGTAGTTTAAATATACATTAGTGTCCTCTTTATTTCAATAAACTAAAAGGTATCAATCTTTTCATCTACAGCAAAATGTGGATAATGTTATCGAAGAAGTAAAAAATATATGCAGTGTTCTGGGATGTGTGGAGACCAAACAAATTACAGATGCTGTAAATGAACTAAATCTTATTCTTCAGAGAAAAGCAAAGGTAAATACCCTCATTTATTACACAATTATTTTAAACTTGAGTTCAATAATTAATTAAGGAGAGTGAAAGACTTTTGACTAACTGGTACATACATATGTGTGTGTGTGTGTGCATGTGTTGCTGTTCATATATATTTCAATCATTTGGGGGTAATGAAAACCTAATTCTATTATACCAAAATGATTTAATTAAAAGGAAATTTCTTATACCTTCAAAGTGTAACTACAATATAACCTTCAAATGAGACTGAAATCTACCCTACAATCCTACCTAGATGAATGTGCTTATATAATAATATTCACAGGCAAGTGTTTGTGTAGACTATTAATGGCTCTCATGCACACCAGTGTATGCAGAGGCAGACACCCATGCTTGCTTGGACAAGCATTTATGCAGGAAAGAAGAGATCAGTTTTTGTAATTTTTTTTGTTGAATTTTCAAGGCACACCGCTTTGATGATCTCACATTCTATAATGATTTCCTGGTTTTTCCATTTATAAAAATGAGCACTATATGATCTTTTTTTAATCTCAGAAATCTGATGTAGATTATATGTGATTATTGCCTAAGAAAAAGATTAGGACATCTGGTTACAATGAATTGTTCAGTCTTGTTACTAGGTTATCAAGTGATAAAGTCAAAAAGATATGATACTGCTGATGATAATAACTAATACTTGATAGTGACTTGCAATAGTATCTTCACTTATATATTACTTCATTTCATTTAATTTTTATTTTATTTCAATTAATCCTCACAGCAATACTTTGAAGCTGGTATTTTACTGTTTATTTTAGTATTAAAATCTGATGCTTAGAGTGCTGTGTATAGAGAATTAATAAGCAGCAAAATAGAAATGTGAGCTCAGGCCTCTAAACACACTTCAGTACCCATGAAACTTCATAAAAGAGAGTAACTGCGTGCATTCCTTATCTGTATGGATAGGAAGAGCATAGATTCTATTACCTTGAATGCCCCAGTCTTGAAATTTCAAAGACTAATTTACAAAGTTGACAATTATACTAATATATATAAATTGTCATACTTATTGTTTCAAATAGGTGACTTGGTAAAAAGCAGTAATTTCTTAGTGTTGGACTTCCTATGTCTTTTTTTCCCCTCAAGTTCAATTGCTTTACAATGTTGTGATAGTTTGTGCTATACAAGGAAGTGAATCAGCTATGTGTATGCATGTTCATTGAATCAGCTATATGTATATATATGTCTCCTCCCTCCTGAGTCTCCCTCCTACTCTCCCATCTCACCCTTTTAAGTCATCACAGAGCACCAAGCTGAGCTCCCTATGGTATGCAGCAGCTTCTCACTAGCTATTTACACATGGTAGTGTATATATGTCAATGCTACTCTCTCAGTTCATCTCCTCCTCTCCTTCACAATCACCCACCCCTGCCCCAATCCATAAGTCCATTCTCTACATTTATGTCTCTATTCCTGCCCTGCAAATAGGTTCATCGGTACCATTTTTCTTGATTCCATGTGCTTAGTTGCTCAGTCATGTCCGACTCTGCGACCCCATGGACTGTAGCCCAACAGCCTGCTCTGTCTGTGGCAATTCTCCAGGCAGGAATACTAGAGTGGATTCCCATGCCTTCCTCCAGGGGATCCTCCCAACTCAGGGATGGAATCTAGGCCTCCCACATTGCAGGAAGATTCTTTACCATCTGAGCCACCAGGGAAGCCCAAGAATACTGGAGTGGGTAGTCAATCCCTTCTCCAGGGGATCTTCCCAACCCAGGAATTGAACTGGGGTCTCCTGAATTGCAGGTATATTCTTTACCAGCTGAGCTACCAGGGAAGTCTGCTAGATTTCATACATACGTGTTAATATACAGTATTTGTTTTTGTCCCTGTGTCTTATTATAAATAATTACAATTGTGTTTTGCAATCATATGTAATAAATCCAGAATTGTAAATACCCTTATTTGCATTACATGAACAGTGACTGTGATGACTGAGGAGCAAAGTTGTCATACCAACAAAAGATTTTACAACAGCTGAAGTTAACCTAAGATAACACATGAGAGTTAACTTGCAACAAGTTATTCATTTCTCTTGGATTACCACGTTTTGGAGATAATATGCATACCTAGAGCTGGTAACAAAATACAAAAAGCATAGGGTCACGCAGAGATGATTTGAATTTGAGATTTGCCACTTTCCAGGTGAATATACTTTGGAAAACTAATTAATTTCTCTAAGTTTCAATTTTCCTCATCTCTAAAACAGAAAAAGAAAACAGAATTTGCAGGGTTCTTGTATCAGAAATAACATTAACAAATGGACCAGATGATAGTGTATTTTCAGTGGCTCAGCGGTAAAGAATCTGTCTGCAATGGAGACCGCCTACAATGCAGGAGATGAAGGTTCAATCCTTGGGTTGGGAGGATCCCTGGAGAAAGAAATGGCAAACCAGTCCAGCATTCTTTTCTAGGAAAACTGATGGACTGAGGAGTGTGGAGGGCTACAGTCCATGAGGTCACAAACAGACACAATCTAGCAAGTGAACCACTACCAGCCATTATTATTAGTGGAAGTAGTAGAGACGATGCTGTAGTAGTTTTTTATAATCTTCCTCATGAGGCCACGATGAAGAGTTTAATTCACCCAAGTACCACTAAGTACTCTCTTATCTCTGGAACATTGGTTATAGCCAACCTCATGGCAAATGCTAGAGTAGGAAACCAGATACATGAATGTGGACACATGTTTTCCCATTTGTTAAGACCACTTGGCTGTTCTTCAGTTTTTTTTTTTGTTTTGTTTTTGTTTTTGTTTTTTTTTTTTTGTTTTTGTTTTTGTTTTTTTTTTGTTCTTCAGTTTTTATGTCCTGCTCTCAGGAAATCAGTAGAAACAAACAAATGATCAAAGAAGGAGGAAAATCTAATTTTAGGATGAAGCACTTCAAATGCTGTTAAAGTAGCACTTTAACCAAAAAAAAAAGAAAAGAAAAAACTTTCTTTAAACATTCATTTTCTGAAACTCCCTAGACAAAAAAAAAAAATGACAGTTTTCTCAAAAATATCAAACTTTCAACATATCTGAAGCAAAAGAATCCTTCAAGGAGAAACAAAGTATTTCCTAGGAAAATATGGACAATTACAATAATTGAGAGAAGCCCATATCATATTTCACATTTCTTCTATACTTACGAGCACTAAATTGTATGTGACTATTCATGCATAGAAATGAAGAAAAGAATTGACATTTACCAGTTTTATTTCATATATGTCAAGAATCAAAATAAATAGTTGAATATTCCCAAGTAAACAGATTCTGCTTGAATACCTTTTGAAATTAACTTATTCAACATCATTCAGATATTTTGTCCATCCCTTTTCTCAATGTATCTTAACTATAAGACCACCTATATAAGAAAATCAGCACAAGTAGTAAGTATATTTTACATTATTTCTGTAATAACCAACTAATAATTTGGCTAATAATGTCAAAGTAATTCAATCTATCCACCCACCATAAACCTAAAATTAAAGAAACACTGAGAAATATGTCTTCTGCCAACAAACTCAAATTTCAAAGCTGTCCTTTTTTTTGGCTGCATTTTTAGGTCAACTAGCAAAACACTATTTCCTGCCATACCAGGAAGTAATTATTTACTAAATGTAAGTTTTGGCAAAATGAAGAATTATATCATGAATGCAGTTGTACTCCATCTATACTTCATGCTCCCACCTAGCACTGGAAACAATTTTCCATTCTTTAGAATTATATTCCAGAAGCTCACATAATATATTTCCATTAAATACGCATTAAACAAACTGCAAATAGAAAATACAGTCTTACACACTGTGCTGTAGGTGGGTGTCATGGTGATTTTAAAATACAAGTTTACATTTCTGAATAAACTGAATTCTAGTTAAGTCATGGTAACGTGTTTAACAATCTCACCCACAAAGCTGGAGTAAAGATCTCATGTGTTCAGCTTAGTAGTTGAATCTATGCTCAGATGACCTATTTTACCTAAGAGAAATGCTTCTGAGAAGGTTCGTGTGAATGATACTCTTCAATGAAAAGTTATATAAATGTTTAATTACATTCTAAACGTGACAGAAGACTTTTCTCTCTAAAAGGAATACTCTAGCAAGTTCCTTGTTACAGGAAAACTATTATTCCCTAGTTTGTTTGCTTGAGAAATCAAGCTTTTCATTAATTGAATTTCCTTCAAAGCAAACTTGTCAAAGCAAAATTTCAAAAAAAATTTAGTGTCAATTAAAATGGATCTTGTTAGAAAACTGAATTTGCTTTTGGACTCAAATGTAACTTTTAGTGAATCTGTGAATCACCTATCTTATATAGTTTTCATGATAATGAAGTTATAGCCAGTAAATTCTAAACCACTAAAGTAACCCCAGATGTACAATAAACATAAACAAACAAGCAAATAAAAATCACCATGCTAATGGATACAAACTTAAATGATAATGAAAAACACAAATTTCAGATAGTATTTTTTTTTAATTCAGGATACAATCTCAAGTGTTTGACTACCAGTTTCTCTTTCTAATCCTACAAAATAAAGAAATGAAACTATACAGTGAATCTGTATGATTTTTTTAAGCTTGTATCTAAGTGACTGTTAAAATAAGAACTGAACACACTAAACAGAGAAAATGACAAATCTTTTATACTAAAATATCAGTCTCCGTTGTGGAAGGGGGATTGGATTTTGGGACCATCTGTCGGTGTGTGCCGAGTTGCTTCAGTCAACTCCAACTCTTTCCGACCCTATGGACTGTAGCCCGCCAGGCTCCTTTGTCCATGGGATTCTCCAGGAAAGAAACTGGAGTGGGTTGCCATACTCTCAACCAGGGGATCTTCCCCACCCACGGATCAAACCTGGGTCTCCTGCATTGCAGGCAGATTTTTTTACTTTCTGAACCACCAGAAGCTATTTTGCCACCAGGCAATATCTGCAGAACTGTTCAAATAATACTAAGAAACCTGAGTTTATGCTAGAAATTTTTTTCCTTGAATCAAATAACAAAGATTGTTGATTATGACAGTTAGAAGACTTTTTTTCATCTTACAATTTAGATTTCCTATTTAATAAGTAATATTGATATAAGACACCAAGAAATGCATTTTCTTTTTATCATGGCAGAGAAATTTCTGTATGTAGATTGTGGACATTATTGGTTTGGTTTTCTAAATTTGTTTTCCAAATAACAAGTGTATCTTTGGACCTATTTTTCTTTTTCAGAATCTTCATCAAATTTCAGACACTTCAGCAAAAGGTAAAACATACATGCATCCAAATATCCTTTAAATAAACAATTTCTAAAGCCAAAAATAATTTAATTTTTCTGAATATGGTGATAACACACACACAAAATATTTTTGAGGGAAAAAACTTTAGCTAAAACTCTTTTTACTGATGGTAGTAATTATTCTGCAAGTGAATAAAAATCCACCGCCTTTGAGACTGAGATTTTTTAAAAAATAAAGTCAAAAAAGCTATAAAAATAAAAGGAATTCTGAAAATGCCCTTATTATCATTCTAAGAAAAAATAAAATTTTATTTAACTAATGATATTCTGATGTAAGAGAAGTCAGAAATGTAGCAGATGTCTTTCTTCAAGGTCATTAATTTCCATTTTAAAATCAAGCTCTATTTGAAACACCAACTTAATGTATCAGGCAGGAGGATTTGGTTCTGAAATATTTAAGTGTTTGCAGAAGCTCTGAGCCTACAAAACTGTAAGCTACAGGAGGACTGGGCCTCTGTTGAAAAGGGTAGATAGTGTGGTGTACAGCAATGAGTCTGGCTTCTGGAATCAGGCAGAACTGGTTTTGAATTCCAACTGCCCATTTTTTGACTCTGATAGTAAAGAATGAAACTCTCTGATCCTCAGTTTTCCTAATATGAATAAAGGATAGGACAGTATGTAAAGTGCAGGGTATGGTCAAGATTGCTCTTGTTTGCACTGGCAGATCGTATTTGGCTTATGAACACTTCTGAGTATCTTAAAGGAAATAATCTGACTTACAGATGTTCAACTAACACTGTCAAAGGCGACAGTGAAGCAAAACAATAACTCTGACCTGCCCTCCATACCCTTAGTGGTTTTCAGTAGAAAGTTATGCATAGCAGGATATCCTGTCAACTCTAATTCCCACCACTTAAAAGAAGATATAGTAAGTCCCCTACACATGAACCTTCAAGCTGCGAACTTTGAAAGATGCAAACGTGTGTTCAGGCATGAGTGAAACTGCAGCTTGCCCTTCATCTCCTACTGCTAATGATTCTTCAGCTCCACTATCTCCCACCTCCTCCTCTCCATCTCCAGTCAGTAACTCTTCTCACCTGTTCACTTGACGTCAGTCTCTGTACGCCAGCTGTTGGACTGTACTACTGTACTTTTCAAGGCACTGTACTATCAGATTAAAAATGTTTTTGTTTGCTTTTTATATTCTATTTGTGTGAAAAGTATTATAAATCTATTACAGTACAGAACTATACAGTTGATTGTGTTAGCTGGGTACCTAGGCTAACTTTGTTGGACTTACAAACAAATTGGACTTGCAAATGCACTCTCAGAACTGAACTCATTCATATGTAGAGGACTTACTGTATTCAATACATAGGAAGAACTCCTCCACTTCACATCACAGAGGAAAATGGGATAGCAAAGGGTAAGGGCAAAAAACCTGTGTTAGTGCAAAAATCCCTATTCCAAGCATTCACATAATAAAACTCCAGAGCACCACCAAGGAAGGGGAGAGATAGGCACCCCCTAACAATTTTCCTAGCACAGAGTACAAGTAAAAGAACGAGGAATGAATAAACCAGAGTTATGCCTATATGAAACTGGTCTTTTCTTCCTTTCTATTAGGAAGGAATGTTGGAATAAACTCCTCTCATCCTATGTTCTTCAGGGGTCAGGATAGGAGAGTCCACAAAACTGCAAGAAATGTTCCCAGGGACTTATAATCCATGCTAAGTCATCACAGAAAAGAAATTAATTCTGGATTAAAAATTCTCCATCTGCAGCTCTCATAGACTTTTCATAAATCATACTTCTCATTCTACAAGATAAACATATTTTCCTAGTATTTTATTGTGTAGAAACACCTCACAGTAGTTTAAAAAGCAGAAAGGAAGAGTGCTGAAATGACAGCAAAATGAAATGAACATTTGCCAGTACATACATGCAGTTGCTTTCAATTTAAGTACTCTGAAATAAAAGTCTAGAACCCTCTTTACACAAAATGTTGATCTAACAATAAGCCACTATTATTGATGATTTTGATTCTCATACTTAATATTCTTATGGATTCTCTGCAATATACTTTGAAGCTAAGAGATCTGATCATACCTGTGCTCTACACCAGCATTCATTAAATCTGGCATGTTGCCTGTTTGTGTAAACAAAGTTTATTTGGAACATGAAAAACAAACCAGATTTTAATACAGATTATGTTTGCAAGGAAAACACAGACTTCACTGAACAGAAGTACAGAAAGTGACAAAGAGCAACAACACAGAGACTATTTTCCATTCAAAAGTACATTAGAATAAAGTCATGTACTCTTACTCTTTCATTTCCATAAAAAGGCAAGCAAAACATTCTAATTAATGCATTTTAATCACCTATATATTGTCATTGCTTATTTCCTGTTACTACAAGTCTTTTCTCATTGCAAAATCAGGTACAATAAACATTTTCCCATATTTCCCCAATCTCTATACTACCTTAAAGAAGCAAATTCTAACCTAGAACTGTATTTCTGCAAAAAAGTAAAAAGTGGAGCTTGAGTAATTAGCCCAATAATTAAGATTCTCTAAAATATGTGCTGGGGCTTGAATTAATGAGATCTCATCTAACTCAACTTTATGGTTTATTTTAATGTGCATTCAATTGCACAAGATTGGGAATTATTAACAAGAAGTCTGTACTTCCTGCTTCAAAATACAATTTGGGGACCAGAGAAACAAGATGTTTTTATAAATTTATAATTCTCTGCCTCCTGTTGTTCAGGAGAAACCCTGTTGGTTGGCCTCCAGAGTTTGATGAGGCCTCTTTAAAGACTATTTTGATGCGCCTTTCCTCTTCTGTTTCATTAATTGCTACTGCTGATTTCTCAGAGAATTTTAATTAGAGCTCTTTCACTCTGCTTGTCACCTCAGGCTGTTTCAACAAAGAGCACAATTTTAGAAACACAGCAAGTGAGTAGAACTTGGCCATCTCATAAATTTTGTACAAATTTATGAATAACTAAGTGAATAATAGCATGTGTTGGACAACAACAACAAAATGTTTAATTACGGGCAGAGCTACTGAAGGACAGGATGTGGGAAGAAGCTCCATGCAGAAGCTGGCCTCTTTCCTGGGCAGTGGAACACGGCACACATACTACTGGAGGAAGCGTCTAGCTCATTCTGCCAATTTCTTGAAACGACTAAGAACCAAAAGAATCTGCCCGCAATGCAGGAGACCCCAGTTGGATTCCTGGGTTGGGAAAGACACCCTGGGGGAGGGCACAGCAACGCACTCCAGTAATCTTCACTGGAGAATCCCCATGGACAGAGGTATCTGGTGGGCTACAATCCATGGGGTTGGAAGGAGTTCTTTTTTTCTACTGCTGAGCAACGAAGCACAGCACAGAAGAACCAAAAAGCAATTTCCGTTTTGGAAACTACTTATGAGAGCGTGCACGTGTCTCAAAAAAACAATAATACTGTGTGATGTGACTTCACACTGAATACGCTTATGCCAAATTTGTGACTTGTTCCACTTGTTACACTCATCATCTTTTTATCTTTATTATTATTATTCTTATTGGTCGAACTGCACGACTGATAGGATCTTAGCTTGAATCTCACCTACTGCAGTTTAAGTGTCTGGATTCTTAACTACAGGACCACCTGGGAGCTCCACCCCCACACTTGGCCCCTTTCATAATCTTAATGGACATTTCTTTTTCTACAACTCAAAATATAAAAACCTTTAAAATATGGTACAGTGTGTGGATCACAATAAACTGTGGAAAACTCTGAAAAGATAGGAATACCAGACCACCTGACCTGCCTCTTGAGAAACCTGTATGCAGGTCAGGAAGCAACAGTTAAAACTGAACATGGAACAACAGACTGGTTCCAAATAGGAAAAGGAGTACATCAAGGCTGTATATTGTCACCCTGCTTATTTAACTTACATGCAGAGTATATCATGAGAAACGCTGGGCTGGAAGAAGCACAAGCTGGAATCAAGACTGCCAGGAGAAATATTAATAACCTCAGATATGCAGATGACACCACCCTTATGGCAGAGAGTGAAGAGGAACTAAAAAGCCTCTTGGTGAAAGTGAAAGAGGAGAGTGAAAAAGTTGGCTTAAAGCTCAACATTCAGAAAACTAAGATCATGGCATCTGATCCCATCACCTCCTGGGAAATAGATGGGGAAACAGTGGAAACAGTGTCAGACTTCATTTTGGGGGGCTCCAAAATCACTGTGGATGGTGACTGCAGCCATGAAATTAAAAGATGCTTACTCCTTGGAAGGAAAGTTATGACCAACCTAGATAACATATTAAAAAGCAGAGACATTACTTTACCAACAAAGGTCCGTCTAGTCAAGGCTATGGTTTTTCCAGTGGTCATGTATGGATGTGAGAGTTGGACTATGAAGAAAGCTGAGCGCCGAAAAATTGATGCTTTTGAACTGTGGTGTTGGAGAAGACTCTTGAGAGTCCCTTGGACTGCAAGGAGATCCATCCATTTCATCCTAAAGGAGATCAGTCCTGGGTGTTCATTGGAAGGTCTGATGCTGAAGCTGAAACTCCAGTACTTTGGCCACCTCATTTGAAGAGTTGACTCATTGGAAAAGACCCTGATGCTGGGAGGGATTGGGGGCAGGAGGAGAAGGGGGCGACAGAGGATGAGGTGGCTGGATGGCATCACTGACTTGATGGGCATGAGTTTGAGTAAACTCCGGGAGTTGGTGATGGACAGGGAGGCCTGGTGTGCTGCAATTCATGGGGTTGCAAAGAGTTGGACAGGACTGAGCGACTGAACTGAACTGAAGTAAAATAAAATGTTATTAGAATTTTTTAAAAATCACAGCAGATCTTAAGGACATAAGATCTGAGGATGCGCTTGTTCTGACCATGTGTCCTCAGCTGCCAAGGGCTTGGCCACCTCGCTCTTCTGGGCTGTGGTCTTGGGGACTCACGGCCGCACATGACCCAGCCGCGGAATTGTGGGAGAGGCGGGAGGGAGGGAGGGCAAGGAAGGAGCCCGCCCTGGACCTGGCATTCGGGACCCCATCTGGGACAGGTGAGCACCACCAGCCCTGCTCAACCAGTGGACTAAGAACCTACAATCCGGAGAGCGAGAACAGACATTCAGACCGGACCACTCCAAAGCCAAGGCCACACAGCCCTACTCCACAATTGACACTCCCAGTACCACGTGGACGCCTCGCTTGAAAAGGCCCGCACTCTGACCGCAGAGTCGCGAACCAGAACTAACTGCTGTCCGACTGGCAAGCTTGGGGTTGAAATGGAGGGAAATTGTCCATCGGTCTGTCCCTCGCGCTACAGAAACCTCAGTCATCATCTGCGAACACCTGCCAGGCGTCTGTAAACTTAGTTCAGCCCTGCTGGGGAAAGGCTGCCAGTCGAGGCCGACCAGCTCCTGTCTCGGCCCTTTTCCTCCGGGAAATGGAGGCTGTACGGTAACCCGAGACGGAAGTCGGATGGAGGCTGACTTCTGGAGCAGCAATGGGCGGAGGCCTAGCGTCAGGAGGAAGGGGAGAGAACCTTCTGCCTTTACCCACACAGGCTGGCTCCGCCCATCCCTCCGCCAGGGCTCCATCACGTTCTCCGTGGTCCCGCCCAGAAGCCGAGGATTGCTAAGGATGCTTAGGAGCATGGGCTTCAGGCCTCTGGACAAGGTGTCTCCCTCCCAAGTACCGCGTGGAGGGCCGGCTCTCCTCCGGGAGGTTCTTCTCCGCAGCCCGACGTCCAGTCCTCACGTGGGAACCGCCTCCAAGAACACTGTTTCTCCCCTCTGTCTTCCCTGCACTAGCGGCATTGCCTTTTCATTTAATTTCTCCAGAACAAGGCGGCCGAAAAGTAGAAATATCTGAAATTCGGCATTTCCGTACATAATTCTGGTCCAGGTATTTCCGTACATATTTCTGGTCCAGGATGGATAGAGGAACGCATGGTTTTCTGCCTCACTCTCGTCTACCAAGACCCACCTGTGGGATTTAAGGAGGCCTTTTGGGGGGATTGGACAAGGCCTGAAGTACCGAAGGGTCTTGATCACAACCACAGGAGCCTTGCGACCCCCGACCTTCGAGACTTGTCTGCAAAGTCAGGCATGCGTGACTCAGAGGGGTAGGAGGGCTCCATTCATAACACTTCATATTATACACATCTCTTAAAGCCCTTTGTCACTTAAATATTTGTCCATTAAAGAGTTTCCTCTTCTAGGTAAAAAAAGAATAATTTTTAAAATACAATTTTTTACATGAGATTATTCACCTAACTTCTGAAACAACAAAGTTGAATATTAAAAATAATTGCAGGTCATGAGCATCTTACGGTTTTCGGTGCATTGACTACTGCATACCAAATGTCAGCAGTGAGTGTTATTCACCTGCCCTGTTAAGGGTCTGACAGCGAATCCTACCCGGGGATGACATTCATCATCCTCAGGTTTCTCCATCCTAATGGCGCCAGATTCGTATCAAAGTCCACCAGTTCTGCCTAGTCTATTTCATCAGCCTCTTCTGCTCACTCCCACTCAGGTTGGAGTTTGTCCAGCAAAGAGGGTTTAACGAGAGGGAGAATACCATTCTCAGAAAAATTTACCTTAAATTTAATGATCAGGGGACGCTTTTCATGTGCTCTAAGGTAAATTGGCATGGCATCTAGCAGACATTTCAAAACTATTGGTCCCTCTACTTAGTCATTTTTCTTCAGTTTTTTCTTCCTTCACGACAAGTCACTTTTAGGATAATCAATAGACTCCCTACAAATAACTAATGGTAAAACTCCAGCAAGGCTTCGATTTTGAAGAAATATACTAAATGTCATAAATCTTTTTTTCTAAACTTACCTCGGATCCCAGCCATGTACTAGCACTCTTTTTATGGCAGCATAATGTGTATGATTAGTGTTCAGTTAATGGCACACATAGCATAATCAAACTTATTATAATTAATTCCTTAGATGGAGTTTGTTTAAAGTAGGGATAAACCACACAGAAAACATGTCCCTTGTCTGAACATTAATTCTAAACAATAATAATCTAGGCCAAAAATTTTGTGAATTATAGTTGATCAGAATGCCAAATTGATAACCCAGAATTATGATTTGTGATTAAAGGCTGCGCTTCCCAAATTTATGCAATTGAAGAAATGAAAGCTTATTAATTACACTATAGCAGCTACCCCAGGCTGCATACAGAGGCACAGATGGCTAATTGGCTTCAGTTGGTAGAGGGTCATTTTAATTCAATTTTCTTTAAATTTTGTTATAAAAAGTTTCAAAGCTGTAAAGAATGGTTTGTGATAAATATGACCCTTCACAGATGACCTAGTTTCTATCCCTCTCCCCACCCTCTCCCCAGGTTTGATAGAGAAAGTGACAACTGAACTGTCCACATCCATCTATCAGCTAATTGATATCCATTGCAGCAGCTTCTATGCAGATTTCCAGCCTCTACATGCACCTCTGTATAGAGTCTCCTGTGAAAATCTTGGGGTCCCTTCCCACCTTAGCTTCACAGTGTATGCAGCTCACAGTATTCCAGAAACCTGGGTGCACAGGTGAGTAGTGATGCCTTTTCCACAAAAGGGTTAATTAGTTTTGTATAGCTTCTAGTTGAGTATAATTTGCCTTGTTCTTATTTGCAGAAGCAAGTATTTCATCTTGAAATTTAATCAGCATGGATGTATACATGTTCTTAAAATCATTCGCACTTTTATTTCCAGTCCAGTGCACATTCCTTTTCTCTCAAGTCTTCTCCCATTCTCCTATTAAAAATAACTGCATGTTGTCAGTATATCATAACAGAAACAGCAAATGCCCATCTTCACATAGTGATTGTCCTAAATTTTTCATTTTTTATGTTTGAGTTTAAATGACTGATGCCAATTAACACAGGGTAAGAATGTGCACACACATACAAGGAGTTGGAGAATATTTAAAAATAGGAAGAAATCACTTTGATCCCTATCAAGTTGTGAGTGGTAAATATTTTGTAAGATTAGTACCTTGATAAAGTGAAAATTAGCCAAGAGTTACTTGAGTTACAATAGAAATTAACCACAATTATGCATGGAACATTGCCAGGTTTGAGGTTAATTCTGCTATGTACTATTTTCTTGAGTAACATAATTAGAGTAATATTATAATAATTATTTTAAATTCCTTATGGATTAAATCTGTAAGAGAATACTGATTAAATCAAATTAAAGGTGATAAGAGAATAGTAATTTTCTAATGGATTTATTGCACCCACTGCACTTAGCATCTCAAAGAAAGGCTAAAAGAAACAGTTTTAGTTAAAAGAGAAATAACTTTTATCTTGGTCTATATTTTTGCAAATGGAAACTGTGCAAAATTTATGAGTCAATTATAATGAAAATTTTACCTTTGTATGTAAAAAAGAAAAATGACTATCTATGTGTCTCACATAAACATTCTTTAAAACCCATAGGATGATTCTTTTACACTTTTTCTCTTTCTTAATTTTATGAAGTATTTTAGGAGAATGATGTATAATGTAACAAAGTGCTACTAAAATGCTTTCATAATTTTTAAACCTTTAGTATGTCCTTATTGATTCTAATTCACCTGGAAAAACCATGTAGCCAGATAAATACTGAGAAAGCTATATACATACAGCTTCTATTTATGTATGTGGGAAATTTAGTTTTGTTTATTTTTCTATTGTTTCACTATTCTATTTTATTTATTTTGTTTCTAATCTTTATTATTTTCTTTCTTCTTTTAAGTTTTATCTTAGTTTGTTCTTTGTTTTCCGGTTCCTTGAGTATAGATTTAGATTGTTTGTTTGTGAACTTCTTTCATTTTTAATTTTTTAAATCTGTTTTTGAAATTTTTATTGCAGCATAATTGATTTACAATGTTGTGTTAGTTTCTGCTATAAAGTGAATCAGTTATACATATACATGTATCCACTCTTACAGATTCTTTTCCCATAGAGGTCATTACAGAGTATTGAAAAGACTTTCCTGTGCTATATAGTAGGTCCTTATTAGTTATCTACTTTATAAATATATAGTAGTGTATATATATCAAGCCCAATCTCCCAATTTATCCCTCCCCTCCGCCACTTCCCTGCCTGGTAACCATGTTTGTTTTCTGCACCTGTGACTCTATTTCTATTTTGTAAATAAGGTCATGTGTGTGTGTTAAGTCGTTTCAGTTGTGTCTGACTCTTTGCAACCCTTTGGACTGTAGCCTGCCAGGCTTCTCTGTCCATGGGATTTTCCAGGCAGTACTGGAGTAGGTTACCTTGCCCTTCTCCATCCTTTTCCCGATGCAAGGCTCAAACCCATATCTCTTAAGGTCTCCTGAACAGGCAGGTGAGTTCTTTACCATTAGTGCCGCCTGGAAAGCCCAAATAAGGTCATTTGTACTTTTTTTAGATTCCGCTTATAAGTGATATCACACAATTTTTGTCTTTCTCCATCTAACTTTACTCAGTATGAAAATTTCTAAGTTCATTCATGTTGCTACAAACCGCATTATTTTATTCTTTTTATGACTGAGTAATATTCCATTGTATACATGTATCACATCTTCTTTATCTGTTCCTCCATTGATGGACATTTAGGTTGCTTCCATGTCCTGGCTACTGTAAATAGTGCTGCAATGAACATTGGGGTGCATGATTTTCTCCAGATATATGCCCAGGAATGGGACTGCTGGATCATATGGTAGCTCTATTTTTAGTTTCTTAAGGAACCTACATACTGTTTTCCATAATGGCAATACCAATTTACGTTCTCACCAACAGTGTAGGAGAGTTCCCTTTCCCCTCCGCCTTCACTAGCACTTATTGTTTGTAGACTGTCTGATAATGGCCGTTCTGACCAGTGTGAGGTGGTACCTCATTGTAGTTGTTATTTGATCTTTCTTCTTTGAATGTAAGCATTTATTGCTTTAAACTTCTTTTGTAGAACTGATTTTGCTATATCTTATAAGTTTTGTTATGGTACGTGTTTTCACATTTTATGGTATTTTCTAATTTCCCTTTTGATTTCTGTTTGATCCATTGGTTGTTCCAAAGTACTGATTTCTCACTTATGTAGAGTCTAAAAATCAAAATGAAAACAGACTCTCAGAGAACAATAAGTGGTTGCCAGAAGGAAAGGGGAGGGTTGGGGGTGAAATAGGTGAGGAGGATTAAGTGGCATAAATCTCCAGTTACATAACTAATAACTCACATGGACGTATTAATAATATACATAAGAAACATGAATCAATGGTATTATAATACCTTTTTATGAGGACAGATGGTTACTTAACTTATCATGGTCATCATTTCATAATGTAAGCAAACATCAGATCATTATGTAGTACACCTGGAACTAATGTAATATTGTACAATAACTATATTTCAGTAAAATAAAAAAAGAAACAGAAACAAGAAGTGTTAATTAACATTAATTTGAGAATTTTTCCAGTTTTTTTTTTCCTGCCACTGATTTCTATTTGTATTCCATTGTGGTCAGAAAATATACTTGGTACGATTTCAATTTTTAAAAATTTGTTAAGACTTGTTCCATGACCAATTTTGTGATCTGTGCTAGAGAAAGATCCAAGCTTGAGACGAATGCATATTGCCCTGAGGTTAGGTGGAATGTTCTATAAATGTCTATTAGGTTCATCTGGACTACAGTGTTATTAAAACCCTCTGTTTCCTTATTGAGCTTCTGTCAGATTGTTCTATTCCTTGTAACCAGTATTGCGATCTTCTGTTATTATTGTGTTATTTTCTAGTTCTCCTTTTCATCCCTTCAATGTTTGCTTAATATTTTTGCTTCAATTTAGGGTGCATGTATATTTACAGTTATTATATCCTCTTGGTAAATTGACCTCTTTATCATCATATAATGTTTTTGTCTGTTGTGACAACTTTAACTTAAAGTCTGTTTTGTCTTGTATAAGTATGGCCACTCCTGCTCTTTTGATTATCACTTCTTTTTCTGTCCTTTTACTTTCAGGTGTGTCCTTAAATCTAAAGTGTATGCCTTATAGACAGCATATGGTTGGATCTTGTTTACTAGTCCGTTCAGTAATGCTGTTTCTTCTCATTGTAGAACTTAATTTATATCTAATATAATTAATGATAGAGAAGGACTTACTTTTGCCAGTTTTATGCTCGTTTTCTGTCTTGTACCATTTTTGTCCCTCTTTTCCTGTCTTGCCACTTTCCTTTGTGTCCCGATGAGTTTCTATAATGATACATTTCAATTCCTTTCTTATATTCTTTTGCGTATCATCTATATTGTGGTTGCTTTCTTTGTGGTGACAATGGGCCTTACATAAAACATATTATATTTAAAACACTGTTTTATGCTGATAATAACTTCACTTTTTAAAATTGTTATAATATCACTTTAGTCATATACAAAAACTCTCTTCTTCCCTCATCATACTTTATGTTACTAATATCACAAATTGCATCTTCTTAAATTTTATATATTGTTATCACTAAAGTTTTCTATACTTTGTCCTGTTAAATTCTGTAGCAGAGTTAAAAGTTATTCATGTATCACCATTACAGTCTTAACAGTATTCTGTATTTGTCTATATGTTTCCCTTCACCAGCAAGCTTTCATACTTTGATATGCTCTCCTGTTGCTATCTAGCATCCTTTCATTTCCACTTGAAGGACTCCCTTTAGCATTTCATGTTGGGTCAGGTCTAGTGTTGATGAACTCCCTCAGCTTTTTACCTGAGGAAGTATTTATTTCTCCTTCATTTTTGAAGGACAGCTTTGCCAGATACAATATTTTTTTTTTTTTCTTTCAGAACTTTGCATATATCATCTCACTCCCTCTGGCCTTCAAGGTTTCTGCTGAGAAATCTGCTGAAAAGCTGATGAGATCCCTTTTATGTGGCAGATCACTTTTCTCTTGCTGCTTTCAAAGTTCTCTCTTTGTACTTAACTTCCAACAGTTTAATTTTAATCTTTTAGTATGGTCTTCCTTGGGCTCATCCTAGTTTAGCCCATTAGGCTTCTTGAAATCGGATGTCCATTTCCTTTACCACAATTAATAAGTTTTCAGCCATTATTTCTTCAGATCAGCTTTCTGCCTCTTTCTCTCAGTCACCTTCTGGGACTCAAATAATGTGTTTGTTTGTCCTGTGGATTGTGTCCTGTAAGCCCCTTAGACTTTCTCCACTCTTCATTTTTCTTGTTTCTCTGAATAATTTCAAATACCTATGTTTGAGCTCACAGATTTTTTCTTCTGCCTGATCCATGTGTGTTCTTGAACCCACCTATTGATTTTTTTCAACTCAGTTGTTTTCTTCAGCTCCACAATTTCTTCTTAATTTTTTATTATTTTTTTAATATTTTTATATATTTTTAATATTCTCATTTTGTTTATGCATTATTTTTCTGAGCTTATTGAGCATGTGTGTGTATATATGTATATGTTTTATTCTTTGTCAGGTAGTTCATATACTTCCATTTCTTTAAGATTGGTTTCTGGAGATTTTTCTTTTAGCATAAACCAACTCTCCACAATTTTGATGTATTCATAACATTTCATGAAGTTGGTCAATATGGTGATGTAAGAACTTACCCTTTTGTGAGGAAAATAAAAGAGTGTTGGTTCTGTGTCTGCACTTGTTACTTTAATTCATCTGTTATAAAGGTCTTTGCTTTCTAGCCCTGGCACCATTTTATGTTGATATGTTTCAAATAAACTTGGCTTTGCAGTGAACAACACTTGACGGTTGTTTGCATTTTCTCTTCGGTTTCTAATTTTGTTCTTTCATTGGGAGAGCTGGTAGAGAAAAGACTAGAGGATCTTTGTAATGTCAGTTAGATTCATACAAAATTATTAACTTTGAAGATGGTAAGTTTATCTAGCCTGACCTCATTTTTCATCCTTTCATTCTCAGAAATGATTTAGAAATGTATTTTTACTCTCAGGGCTTCCCTTGTGACTCAGTTGGTAAAGAATCTGCCTGCAATGTGGGAAACCTGGATTTGATCCCTGAGTTGGGAAGATCCCCTGGGAAGGGAAAGGCTACCCACTCCAGTATTTTGGCCTAGAGAATCCCATGAACCATATAGTCCATGGGGTTGCAAAGAGTCGGACACGACTGAGCAACTTTCATTTCACTTCTGGAGATTTATCTTGTTCCTTTGGTTGGGCCCATGTTTTCCTCTCTCATTGTATACCTTGTTTTACTATGTATTGAGATTTGAACATTAAAAAAAAAAAATCAGCTACCTCTCCCAGTCCTTATGGACTCGTTTCATACAAGGAAAAAATTGTTGCTTTGAAAAAAGATGTGTAATGTGAGAGTTGTGAGTTTAGTTTTATTTGGGCCAATATGAGGACTACAGTCTGCGAGACAGCACCTCAGATAGCTCTGAAAAACGGCTCCAGAGGCAGGGGAAAAGGACAGCATATATGTGACTTTGGTGAAGGGGGAGTACATGCAATCAAGCACAGATTTTTTGTAGAAAGCTTCTGTTGGTCTCGTGAAGCGTCTGCTAGTCACAAGAAATGATCATTTTAGTGCTTTTCTAGATATGAAGGATTTGGGTGCTTTTCAAGATATGAGGAGAATCAAGAACAGGGCTCATAAACTCAGTTCCTAAAAATATGTTACTATCTATAAGACCTGTCCTTTCCAGTTTCCAGAAACACAGAGTGCCTCATTTCTGCTGTCTACCCTGAACTCCTTCAGGGGGTGTTGGAGATCAGTAACTGCAGTAGCTTGTGATTTAATCCTTGCAGAGGTAGATGGCAAGCATCCATGGCAAATGCCAATTTGTGGTTGACAGAATGTTACCAATCAGCTAGAGATTTGGGGGTTTTCAAGCCTTTCTTGTAGGTGCATCCTCCCTGGATTTGTGTGTCAATTCACATTTAGAGAGGTTTTACTTCTTTTGTCAAGAACTTGAATTTCTTGTTTCATCTAGCATCAGCCTGTGGTCCTTCCTGCTGGTTCTCCATAAGCTGCCCAGCTCTTTTTTGTTCTCAGCTGGGCGCCAGCATTCAGAGTATGCCTGGTCCCATAGATGCTCTGGTGCATGAGACATAAACCAGACCCTCACACAGCCTCCCAAGAAAGTCAAACTGTTGGATGCACACTGCACCCTCCCTGCTCCCCTCTCTTCCTGCCAATTCAGAGATCATCAGACTGCATCAGCCTCTGCCTACGGGTCCCCACAAATCCTCTGGAGCAGCAGCAAGCCTCCCAGCTCTTTTTTGTCCTCCTAAATCCATGGCCCCTGGGCATCTAGAGGATATCATATCCTGTTGGAATCACAATCCAAATCTTTCCCAAGAGAGAAGCTGGGAGTTGGGGATTTTCTCCTGTTCATTTTGCACTGAGCTGGGGGAAGTGGTGAGTTAGTCTGTGCTAGTTTAGACCACTCACTGCCTTTGTTTTCAGAGGCCCCCAACTTGGCACCGATTCCTGTTCAGCACTCAGATTCAGGCAAGAGAGAAACCAGTCCCTTGGATAAACCCCTAAAAAGTCTGAATGTCAGACATATGTTCCAGTCTTCTCTTTCCCACCCCAGGGAGAAGATGGGAGTTGGGAGTTCTCTTCTGGTCACATGACACTCTGCTGGGAGAAAGCGCTCTGCAAAATGAGTGCCATGAATTTTCCTACTGATTTCTTTGTGACTGGTTTTGCACTTGGGTGCAAGAGCCTTTTAACTTGTTTCTGGATTTATTGCAAAGGAAACTGATCCATGTATTGTTGTTGAATTGGTGTCTCCAGCAGGGAAAGAGGGTCTCGGACTTCCCATTATTCTGCAATTTTGCTGAAGCCACCAAACATAAATTCTTAGTAATTTTTAAAGTACACTCTGTACAAGCAAACAGCACTTTATCATTTGACTTTTAACTGGAAAATAACTGACCCATATAGAAAACTGCTTCCTTCATAGTGTTCAACTTACTGAATCAATGTTGTTTCTTTTTAGCTATAAAGCATTTTCTTTCTCCTGTTGGCTTACATATGCTGGAAAGAAGTTGTGCCAAGTGAGAAACTGCAGAAATATTCCCGTCAAAAAGTTGTTTTTTTTCATGGTCAACTGGAATGAAACGTAAGTTTAATCTTTATTCTGGAAGGATTATTTGTCCAATAAAGACCAGGGTTCCTTCCACCTGCCCTCTCCCCTGCTGCTTTCTAAGTGAAAAATATAATTTTTTAATGTAGCTTGTTGATTTGATTCAGAGATGTGGTAAATATGCTAAGCATACTAGGTAACTAATTTCAATTCAACAGATTAAAGATCCCTTTAAAAATCTAGATAAATATCCAATCTATATTATTGAACTGCTCAAAGAGGAAAATTGGGGAAAGGAGAATTATTAATCATTTGTAGACTGTGGATAAAAGGAATACCCTCTATTGGGTATTGGAGGGAGATGGATTTCAGTTATAACAAAGAAGAAAGATGTCACTTAATGACATATGTAATCTCTATTTTCTCCCAAAAGCCAATTGCAAATTTATTTAAGCAATCAAGTTTTTGTACAGTAACTATCTATGCATTGTGTAAAATATCATCTAATTTGGGATAATCAACTCCTACAAAATCTTTATTTATTTATTTATTTTCTGTTCAAATTTTATCCCTAACAGCTAAAGCAGCACCAGACACAGTACGAGTCCAGTAAATGTAGCTTGGCGAGTGAATGAATTTTATGTAATAAGTGACTCCTCAAAAATATATTAACCAGCTCAGTTACTAGAATTAGGACATCCCGGTCCGATTCCTGGGTCAAGAAGATCCCCTGGAGAAGGGAAAGGCTACCCACTCAAGTGTTCTGGCATGGAGAATTCCACAGACTGTATAGTCCATGGGGTCACAAAGTGTTGGACATGAATGCCTTTCACTTGACTTTTCACTTTTCTTCTGACTTAATTAAAGCTTATCCATGGTTGTTTTCAACTGACAAATATGTACCATCATTTAAACAATTTAAGAGAAAAATTTCCTAATTCTAAAATCAATTTCAGAGAAAAAAATCTCAAAAGAAGTTGAAATTATTAGTATTAGTGGGATAACTACATTGGTATACTTTTCTTCTTGTCCTTCAAGAGTGCATAAGTGTTATCTTTCCTGTGGAGTTTCTCTGATTCCCCCAAGAGTTAGTTACTTTAACCAGAATTCTTTTCTTTCTTTTTTTTTGTCCTTCAAATCTTTTTATCTTTTTTCATACTTTAAACTTTTTGTTTTGTATTGGGATATAGGCAATTCATGATGTTTAGTAGTTACAGATGAATGGTGAAGTGATTCTGCCATACATATATATGTATCCATTCTCCCCCAAACTAACCCCCCATCCAAACTAGCACATAACATTGAATAGAGTTCTATGTGCTATACAATAGGTCCTTGTTGGTTATCCATTTTGAATATAGTAGTATGTATGTTAATTCTTCTCATTTTATTTCATTAAAAATATATTTATTTACCATTTTTCTAGGTGCCTGGCCTGTAGCATCCTTTATATATTTTATTGACATGTACCCATTACAATACAATTAATTGCATGTTTTATTACTAGACTGTAAATTTAAGGACATAAACTTTGTTTAATAATAATATGTGACATAGATTTTGACTGCTTATTACATTCCAGTCATCAGAGTTTACCCCCAAACATATTATCTCATCTAAACTTAATAACGAAAATGCATAGAGATATTGTCATCTCCATTTTACAGATCAGAATATTGACGTTTATGAAGCTTAATTAACTTGGCCCTGGTCCCACAACCAGCAAAAGGCAGAACTAGTGCTCAGATACACTCTGACTCCAAAGCTGAGGTTTTTACTGTGATTTTCATACTTTCTTACAACATATAAAATCTTAGGCCGAATATTTATATTCTGCAAATAGTTCTTAATCTTAAACTTAAAAACAAAACACAAGAAACTCTGCTTTATTGTTTCAACAGCAGCTATGCTATTTTTCTCTCTACATTGCAGCAAAACCCTTCCAAAGAGTTGTCTATATTCACTTTCTTCAGCTCTTTCCCCTGCTCTAAAACATACTCCAGTCAGGCTTTCATCATCTCTTTTCCACTGAAATTGATCATTAGAGTCACTAGTGACCTGCAGAGCTGAATCTGATGTTTGTTTCTCCGTCTTCATCTTACATAGTCTTTTAGGAGCTATTTCCCACATTCTTTTAGCTTTCCGCCTCCCTCACTGGACACTCCTTCTCCGTATCCTTTTCTTCTCCCAGACTGCTCATAGTCTTAGCCCTTAAGTGCTGGGGTCCAGCCTCAGCAGAATCCAGGGGTACCCTCAGGATGAACGGCGTCGGCGAGAAAAAGAGAGAGAGAGATCAGACTGGGGGTGTGTAGTAGGGTCTGGCAAATCTTTATTTTTTTTTACTATAGCTTTTATATTGTAAGTTTGTACATTTTTTAAGGGGGAGATAGTTTAATATTACATCAGCTTATCCTTCACGAAACCAGGGTGTTTCCTGCAACTTCTTTGTGAGAGTCTTATACATTATCTTCTGGCCTCGGGGCCTACTGACATTTTACGACCTAGGTGAATGCAAAGCTGTTTTCCAATGAACACAAAGGTCAGTCCTTTTACAGAAGTTATCAGTTAAATTTATCTAAAAGGTTTACCACACAAAGACTCTGCAGCTCTGGTGAGGCAGCCCCTGTTTAGCATTCCTGGTTAAAATGAACAATTCTAAACTCTTATTTTTCTAAATCTTTAACTATAACCACTTTTAGAATAATATTTTTATGTTCTCTAATAGGGCTTCCTCACCCCCCAAAGGGCTCTGTGCTTATTAGGGCCTTTTGTGTGATCGGGTTCTTTATGCTGTGTATGATTAAGGTGTTGTGAGCAGTCATGTGCATTAGTACGCATTTGCCAAGCAGGCTAGAATGCCAGCAAAGGGGTCTAAATTGAAACACTCCTTTCATCCTGGATAATCTTATAGGATATTGCCGTCCAGGGGACATATTGATTAAAGTTCTAAGTTGATTCTGTTTGGAGAGAGATCAGGGAAGGCCTTCTTCCTGTGTCACAGAAATTAGGAAGTAGTCTAATATAGCAAGCATCAGAGAGACAGAGATCATCTTTAAGGTGAGTGCCGGGGCAGCTTTTCGAAATCCCTGAGGTCCTGATCTGCCTTGCTTGTCAGGTCTTCTCCTCATGACCTTGTCATGGGTGGGATCTCGTGTGCTGGCGCCCAGCACTTAAGCTTCCTCTGTTGTAGCTATATTTATAGCCTTAGTTTTCTCTTATAGTCACATAGCATTAAATGCCATCTGTATGCCAGCAACTCCCAAATTTATATCACCAACCCAGGCATTGGTCACAAACTTCTAATGTCTAAAACTAAGCTCTTGATCTTACACTCCAAATTTGTCCTACCTATGGATGGCCACCCTGGATGATCATTTCCAGTTTTGGTTGTTTAGATCAGATCCTTAGCCTGAATTTCCTTCTCTCAGACCCATTTCTCAGATATCCTACTGGCTCTCTCCTCAGAATATTTCCAGAGTGTTATTTCTTGTCACTTTCATTTGCATAGGCCACCATCATATCTCCCCTGTATTCCTACAACTGCCTTGTGATAGTCACCTTACTTCTCTTCTGCGTTTATAAACCTTCTCATACAACAGCTCAAGTAACCTCTTTTAAAATATAAGTCAGGCTACATCACTGTGCTCTTTATAATCCTGAAATGGCTTCTTCTTTCACTCAGACAAAAGTCAAAGTGCTTACAATGGTCCATTATTTTATATCGGTATTAATAGGGGAATTCTATACAGTGTGACTTTTTAAATCTCCCAATTTCACTATCAAAAAGTTATTCTGATTTTAGAAAAACTGTCTTATATAGAAGTAAAGAATGTTTAAGAAAAATTTTAGTTTTTAGTCATTTTTAAATAGTAGAGTAAGGCAAGCATATGGTTAAAATTTGAAGTTTGTAGATATAGAGAAGCAATCTTACTTCACTTATTGAATTATCTCAAAGTATTTTTCTTCCTTTTTTGTGTAAAGTTCATTCCTTTGATTTTTCAATAGCTGTATAGAAGTTAATAAAAAAGATTTCTCAGTGACTGTGAGATTATTCTGGCTTAAAAATCCATATGTATTCAAGAAAATGAATAAATAGCTATAAAGTATGTATTCTTACTCTGGAAGAATTTATTTTTATTAATAAAAATGACAAAATGGAGATAGGCAGTAACTATCCACTGTAACTTATCGAATGTTTTGTCATTCTTGATTTGAAAAGCTCAGTAATAAGTGAAGTTACACATGAAGAAGAGAGATTCAATGGGAAAAAGAACATTCCAGATTATGTGAGAAATAAAGTGAGATTATAGCTTCCATCTTGACACAAAATTATGAAAACTAAATAGTCAATTACAGGTAAAAGAGAATATTCAAGAAACTACTGTGCATTTCACAAAATCATCAACATTTTATGTTGAGTTTCAAAGCTTCTTTTTAAGCTGAGAAATATGTCCACATTACATTGAATGAATATTATAACTGTGAAATAATATGAAAGATAAGAACAACTTTTAGATAACTAAACATGTGATAATTTAATTTTCAATAATCTAAATTTTTGCTAATATTGAAAAATAAATTTTCTTTAGCCTTTCCTTTGTTTTCTTTCCTTCCTTTTTTAAAAAGTTTGTTTATTGGAGGATAATTGCTTTACAATATTTTGTTGGTTTCTGCCATATATCAACATGAGTCAGCCATAGGTATATGTATGTCCCCTCCCTTACTTTTAACTAGAATTATATTTCATCTGGTTTACAATGGCTAATATAAGTTATTACATTGTTGATGGCGAATATACTGCTGATATACAATCTACCATTTATCACATATTGTGTTATGTAATATTTTTTCCCTTTTATAGATAAACAAGGCTTAAAAAGGTTAAATTTATCACTCAAAGAAGAACATCTGTTTATTCACAGGGCCAACATTTGAACCAAAACCTTTGATTCATCTCTACACGCAGTTTACATATTGACATCTCTGAGTTATTATTAACTCAATGACAGAATGCCATAAACCACATATAAGTCACCTACCCCAAATTCCTTATCTGTGTTTTCTATCAGTTAAAGGTATCCACTAACATAATCTAGGAGCCTGAAATTCATCTTCAATTCGTCATTGTCCTATTCCACTAATATGCTGTCAGTCAATTATTAGTTATCCATTTTACCTCTAAAACAGCTCTTCTGTCTTTCCTCTTGTTAGATGGTTTTTTTTACACCTGGGCCTGGACCTCTCCATCTCAGAGAATAGCATGCTGAGGGGAAAGATGTGTATTTCCTCAGAGTCAGTTATGGTCACTGATCTGAATTAACTGTTCCTTATTCCTCAGGCTGAATGCTGCCTGTTGTTGTTCTGTAGTCACTAGGTCGTGTCCACCTCTTTGCAACCCCATGAACTGCAGCACACCAAGCTCCTCTGTCCTCTACTATCTCCCAGTGGTGATTTAGTCGCTAAGTTGTGTCTGACTCTTGCAACCCCATGGACTGTAGCCCATCAGGATCCTCTGTCCACAGGATTTCGCAGGCTCCTGGAGCTTGCTCAAATTCATGTCCATTGAGTCAGTGATGCTATCCAACCCTCTCATCATCAGCCACCTTCTTCCCCCTTTGCCTTCTGTCTTTCCCAGCATCAGGGTCTTTTCCAGTGAGTCAGCTCTTCACATCAGGTGGCCAAAGTTTTGGGGCCTCAGCTTCAGCAACAGTCCTTCCAGTGAATAGTCAGGCTTGATTTCCTTTAGGATTGACTGGTTTGATCCCCTTGCTATCCAAGAGACTCTCAAGAGTCTTCTCCAGCACCATGATTTGAAAGCATCCATTTTTCGGCATTCAGTCTTTTTCATAGTCCAGCTCTCACATGCTTCCTAAGTGAGTGAAAGTCACTCAGTTGTGTACAACTCTTTGCGACCCAATGGACTGTAGCCTGCCAGCCTCCTCTGTCCATGGGATTCTCCAGGCAAGAATACTGGAGTGGGTAGCTGTTTCCTTCTCCACACATGCTTCCTAGCCACCCACAAATCTATCTCTCTTAAACACTGTATTTCTCTTGAGACTCTTGTATCATTTCTATGTAGCCAAGATGACTCCTGAAAGGAAAGAAAGATACCCTTCTTCCTGTCCACCATTAGGAACCTCAGATCTCTCAACTTCCTGTCAAAAGCTCTTTCTTCTTAGATGCTTCAACCACCCAGGTATATTCCTCCCAGTCTTAAAGTATCTTTATACCTTCTAGGCAATCTTATATATATTAATGTATTCGATGTCCAAATTCAAATTTTTTCCACCTTTAACAACCTTACACTTATTCTTAGCCACTTTTTTTACCCATATCTACAATCCATCCAGGGTCTGAGTTTGATGTTCTTCACCTTGACATATCCAGGAATTGTACTGTCTGTTACATCTCATCAATCAGCCCCCAATTTCCTGGAATCTCATCATCACCCAGAATAGTTCACATTTAAAATTATAAACAACTCTCTATGCTTTTAGCTCTCTCATCTAAATGTTTCCTTTTGCCATTAGGAAAAAAATAATAAATTCCTTTGCCTGGCATACAGAGTTCTTAAATATTCTGGCAAACACCTATCTTTCTAATTGCATCCTTCATAACTTTCAGGTTAAGACCAACTTGACTATGTTTCTTGTTCTAGCTACAATGCACCACTGACCATTCCTCAGCTCCAGGTGTATATGCCTTTGTCTGTGCACTTTTTTCTTTTTTGGAATATTCTTTTCCAACTATTCACCTGGTTGTAGCCAACCTACTCTTTAAGACCCATTATGAGTTATTTCCTGCCCTCCCCCCATTCCCTAAGACAATGTTAATCATACTTTCTTGATGCTGAAGTTTTTGTAATTTTCAGAAAATAAGTTTATGTGTCAAAATCATAACAATCACCATAATCAATCTGATTACTCTAGTACTTCTGCTATATTTCTGCATTTATAAGATAAAACATTAAAACTTAAGAGAATGCCTCAATTCAAATAGTTAAAATACTTGTGTTGCACAGCACTGTATTAGAAGGAAAAGTTTATGAAAACATCATTGAAATTGGGTCCTGGTGTCCTAGAGTTGTTGGGAGTATTAATGAGATCAAGGGTAACAGTGCTTGACACAGTTAGTGGTGTCTGACCCTTTGTGACCCCATGGTCTGTCCATGGAGTTCTCTAGACAAGAATACTGTGTGGATTGCCATTCCCTCTCCAGAGAATATTCCCGACCCAGGAATCAAACCAGGGTCTCCTGCATTGCAGGCAATTTTTTTTTTTACCATCTGAGCTACCAGGAAAGCCCAACCTAATATTTTTTTTTATTTTAAGGATCAATTTTCCTCTTGAAATAAAATCACTTCCAAGGGAATCCATGCTCACTATAAAATTGTTTGGGATTACCTATGCAACCAATGCAGATTTATTGGCCTGGACTTGTTTTCCACTATTTCCAGAACAGTAAGTATATCATTTGTGATTAATAAAACTTCTATCTCAATAAAACTTCCTTGGACCTAGATAATGTTCAGTATATGGCATAATGAGAAAATCAAGAAGACATTTTATTCTAAAATTGAGCTACCTCAATATAAATCATGACTATTGAAAGCAGGACTGAAAAGCAAAATGTAGAAATGGCTTTAGAAACAAACTTCATGCTCAGCTTGTCAACGGGGTCATTTACCATGAAAAGGTATCAGCATGACCAATCTCAATTTCTTATCCTTCTCTGACCAGCCAGTTTCTCTGGAATTACTAATGCAAAATGATTTAGATCAGCACTGTCATTTAGCAACAATGTAAGTCATAAAATTCTGGCTGAAGTAAAATTATTCAATGTAATTGCTTTGCTGATCTTTTATTGCCGAGAAAAAATGTATGTC
Organism: Muntiacus reevesi; assembly: GCF_963930625.1. NCBI lineage: Eukaryota > Metazoa > Chordata > Mammalia > Artiodactyla > Cervidae > Muntiacus > Muntiacus reevesi. The sequence goes on along the minus strand of NC_089249.1, from coordinate 36,555,815 downwards.
AACTTTAAGACTATATTTTTCAGAAAAGTAAGCCAAATAAATAGGAGTTCTGTCAGAACTAGTTGCCACTGAAAAAGTAGTTGTCAATTTAATGGTAAGGATTAAGGATTTGAAATTATTAATACTTAGAATATTTAAGAAAGTCAGTAATGTGATTTTCTGTGTCATTAAAGAAAAATATTTTAAAACATCCTAGTTACGTTCCCTTGACAAAACTTGCTTTAGAATCAAACTGTTTAAAAAAAAAAAAAAAAAACTTTTGAAGAATTAGAACCTGTGTTGTTATTTTAATATTATTATAAAGTGTGTTTCTGCCTCTGCTCTTTTAGAAAGATTTGGTAATATAAAAATCTTAACAAAATTCTTATCAGGTTTTAGTTCCCACTTTTAGTCAGTATAAATAAAATGTCATCAAAGCAACTGTGATATGTATTTTGGTTTTGTTTGCTTGTTTGTTTTACTTTTGGCCACACCTTGTGGCATGTGGGATCTTAGTTCCCCAACTAGGGATCAAACTCGTGCCCCTTGCAGTAGAAGCACAAGTCTTAACCACTGGGTCTACAGGAAAGTCCTCTGTAGTACATGTTAAAAATAATTTCTATTGGATTAATTATGACATGGTGTGCATGTTTGTGTGTGTATATTTGTTGCTCTTTTATTTGTTTTCATGTTATAGCCAGTTTCCACATGTGTGAGCACAGGGAATGTATTTTCTTTGTAATTTCTGTCATCTAATATGGTACCTCTTATAAATAGGCAATCAGTACAGGTTTGTTTATTAAACTGAATTGGAAGAAAATCAATCTCTATAGGAGATTTAGAATGAAATAAGATCTCAAAAGTCTATCAGGAACAGTTCAACCCTAACAGGAATACCAACTGCTGTTAGCAGATATTTCAAAAATCTGATTTGTGGGCTGAGAACTTTCATTACTTTCTCACTGGGAGCAGCTGCACAGGTGCCTTTCCTTCTCCTGAGTGAGTTTCTTTAAAGTTTCATCTGCAGTATTTGTAAGATCTAAAATGTTTGTAGAATACATTTGTAGCTATTCACTGAAAAAAAAATCCATTTTATTACCTCTAACACATTATTTTGTACATAGCAGGTAATCAAAACCTTGTTAAATATATTAAAGATCTGGAATGTTTTTGTCTTTCAAACTAATCTTCAAGGCTTTTTTCTACATGCTTATTGTGACAGTAAAATGCTGCCTCCATGTTGTTTTGTCATCTGTCACTTAACCTTTGGTAGGCATTTTAGAGGCAAGTGAATAGAGACAATGCGTATCTTTAAGGAATGCCATCTGGGACTGATATTAAGTGCTTTTCCTAAGGGAAAATGGCAAAATTGTGGATGCTGAGACATCGCAGAAACACAACTTACTTCAAAGAGAATGTCAGTAAGCATTTGTGGGAGTGTTTCCGAAAGATCATTTCTTATGAAAATCAGAAAATCTGCTCTCTCCTGGGCTAAACAACATAAAGAAATTTAGATCTTTTTAAGACATCAGAAATCCATCACGTGGCCAGTTGGGGAGATGTAATAACTCCCATTGTGTTCATTGCTTTGAGTTACAAAGATTCTAACCCAATTTATGTAATGCAGGTTGTTCAAGATCACATCAAATAAGTCACTTAATTTCATTTCCTTTCACAGGATGACCCCTGCCCATAAACATTTGGTGTCAGTTCTGTCATTTATTTCAGTTCAAATTGCTCATACCTAGTCGTGTGGAGCTGTAATGAGCATTTATGTCTTTATTTTTTCCAAGATACACACGACTTGAAAATATGCGAACTTAAAGGCTTTCTATCTCTGTGGTTTCCAGAGGTGGGTTTCAGAAGAACCAACCAAGATTAAACTCACATGTATTGGTTATGGCTGCATCAAGAGTATGCACAAATAAAAATAAAGTTCAACATTTTCAAGCACATAAACTCACTTTCAATTCTTTTAAAAAGACATGTGTCAAGAACAAAGGTAAAATGTTGCCCACAAAAGTTTTATATTCCTCTCCTTTGCAGACAGGGCTTATACCATATCTGTATTCCCAATGCCTCCGCTGCAGTAAGACAGGACTGTTCTCACCTTAGTCATTTCTATGAGCTACCTTCCCTACTTAAATTCAAAACAAATAGTGTGGTCCTTACTTAGCATTTCTAAACTGCAGTAAACTCCTTCAATGCAAAGATGCTCAACCCTGATTGAACAATAGAATCTCCTGGGGAGATTTAAAACTAACCCAAAACCCAAGTTCTCCCAAAGATTCTAATTTAATTGGTCTGTGAAGAAGCCCTGGCATCAGTAGTTCCAGAGTTCCTGAGATGAGTTAAAATGCAAGAAAATGAGAATCTCTTTTGTAGAATTTAAAAAGAAGCCTAAGTAAATCATAATACAATTTTATTCCTGAGACTGTTGTCTCAGGAGCCAACCCTGACCCCACTATGTATTGTCATTTCAGATATACCCTTAAAATCAAATAATAAAAACAAGTTGTAGATAAAAATGCCTTATCATTCTTCCATCCTGTAGGATAAAGACTCTCAGAGCTCAATTCAAATATCTTATTTATACATGAAGATCTTTATGATGAAAGAAAGTCAAGGGACTGGCTAGAGGTCACTGGGCTATTTAGGAATAGAACGAGAACCAGAATGGAGGGTTGACTTCTGTCCACACATCTTCCTACTTCAAGCTGCCTCCCTTCCTGCCCTTAGATGCCATGCTCTGCTTCATGAATGAGCTGTGAAAACCTCACCAGGAGGGGATCTTGTCTCTCTTTCTGGCCATGAAACCTGTTAGATTTATGAGAGTCAGAGTCTCAAAGAGTTTTATAGGATCAGATCTTCTGAAAGTGCTGGCTCCAGAATGCCAAATCATGGATGCATAGAATCCTATACTTAAAAATGGGAGTAATTAATTTATTCTAAACATGCTTTTTAATTGTCTGAGGAAACAGGGGGCCAGAGAGGGCCAGCTAGCCCATCTATTCTCCTGGTGCTACAGATTTTCATTTGGTTTATCCAGGCATAGGAATTTGTACAATATTGAAATTTAAAGGACCCTTAAGTATAGAAATGGTATGGCCTTAACAGGTAAAGGAGCAGAAATGATGTGGACCTAACAGAAGCAGAAGGTACTGAAAAGAGGTGGTGACAATACACAGAACTGTATAAAAAAGATCTTCATGACCCAGATAACCACGATGGTGTGATCACTCACCTAGAGCCAGACATCCTGGAATGCGAATCAAGTGGGCCTTAGGAAGCATCACTATGAACAAAGCTGGTGGAGGTGATGGAATTCCAGTTGAACTGTTTCAAATCCTAAAAGATGATGCTGTGAAAGTGCTGCACTCAATAGGCAGGAAAATTTGGAAAACTCAGCAGTGGCCACAGGACTGGAAAAGATCAGTTTTCATTCTAATACCAAAAAAAGGCAATGCCAAAGAATGCTCAAATTACCACACAGTTGCACTCATCTCACACACTAGCAAAGTAATGCTTAAAATTCTCCAAGTCAGGTTTCAACAGTACACGAACCGAGAACTTCTGAACAGCTTGAAATCTGGATTTAGAAAAGGCACAGGAACCAGAGATCAAATTGCCAACATCCATTGAATCATCGAAAAAGCAAGAAATTTCCAGAAAAACATCTACTTCTACTTTATTGACTAGCCAAAGTCTTTGACTCTGTGGATCACAACAAACTGTGGAAAGTTCTTCAAGAGATGGGAATAGCAGACCACCTTACCTGCCTCCTGAGGAATCTGAATGCAGGTCAATAAGCAACAGTTAGAACTGGTCATGGAACAACAGACTGGATCCAAATAGGGAAAGGAGTACGCGAAGGCTGTATATTGTCTCGCTGCTTATTTAACATATATTCATAGTACATCATGAGAAAAGCTGGGCTGGATGAAGCACAAGCTGGAATCAAAATTTCAGGGAGAACTATCAATAACCTCATATATGCAGATGACACCACCCTTATGGCAGAAAGTGGAGAATAACTAAAGAGCCTCTTGACGAAGGTGAAAGAGGAGAGTGAAAAAGTTTACTTAAAACTCAACATTCAGAAAACTGAGATCATGGAATCTGGCCCCATCACTTCATGTCAAATAGATGGGGAAACAATGGAAACAGTGAGACTAGTTTTCGGGCTCCAAAATCACAGCAGATAGTGACTGCAGCCATGAAATTAAAAGATGCTTGTTCCTTGGAAAGAAAGCTATGACAAACCTAGGTAGCATATTAAAAAGCAGAGACATTCCTTTGCCTACAAAGGTCTGTCTAGTCAAATCTATGGTTTTTCCAGGAGTCACGTATGGATGTGACAGTTGGACAATAAAGAAAGCTGAGCACCGAATAACTGATGCTTTTGAACTGTGATATTGGAGAAGACTCTTGAGAATCCCTTGGACTTCAAGGAGATCCAACCAGTCCATCCTAAAGGAATCCAGTCCTGAATGTTCATTGGAAGGACTGATGCTGAAGCTGAAACGCCCATACTGTGGCCACCTGATGTGAAGAAATAAGTAATTGGAAAAGACCCTGATGCTGGGAATGTTTGGAGGTGGGAGGAAAAGGGGACAACAGAGGACAAGATGGTTGGATGGCATCACCGATTGGATGGACATGAGTTTGAGTAAGCTCCAGGAGTTGGTGATGGATAGGGAAGCCTGGCATGCTGCAATGCATGGGGTCACAGAATCAGAAACAACTGAGTGACTGAACTGGACTAAACTAAGGATAGAAATGTTATTTATCAGCATAGTCCTTTGCTAATGACATCTTATTCAAAATCTCCACATATAAGATCAATGAACATTCCATATACATGTTGGTGGAGTGGGCAGGGTGGCATTTGAAATTCTAGATTCCTGTCTCTTTGCCAGGGCTTCCCTGGTGGCTCAGTGGTAAAGAATCCACCTGCCAATGCAGGAGACATGGATTCGATCCCTGGTTCAGGAAGATCCCCTGGAGGAGGAAATGGCAACCCACTCCAGTACTCTTGTCTGAGAAATCCTGTGGATAGAGGAACCTGGCAGGCTTCAGTGCATGGGGTGGCAAAGAGCCGGACATGACTTAACAACTGAGCAACAATTTGCCATCGCCTCAGCACCTTTCTGCTTCCCTGGTGGCTCAGATGGTAAAGAATCCCCCTGTAATGCGGGAGGCCTGAGTTCAACCCCTGGGTTGGGAAGATCCCCTAGAGGAGGGCATGGCAACTCACTCCAGTATTCTTGCTTGGAGAATCCCCATGGACAGAGGAGCCTGGTGGGTTATGGACCATGGGGTAGCAAAGTCACTCAGACATGACTGAGTGACTAAGAATACCACAGCACAACATCACCTTTCTAAAATCTACTCCCCCAAACACAAGGCCACATGAAGACAGATATAAAGCTCAAAAACTACTGATTTTGTGTCAGAAGCTCAAAAAAATTAAGCAAATTAAGGCTTGCTAATGAAGACAGGATACAGATGTCCTGGTATAAATCTGGTGCTCTTTCCACGATTGTGAAACTGTTTCTGGTATGTTTTGCTTTCATCATGTTTTTGTTTTGTTTGCTTAATTTTAACTGACTTCATAAACCTTTGCATGGCATTGTAATGTAAAACCTACTGGTGAATCCCACCAACTTGGATATTAAAATTTTCCATTTTCATCCTTTTTTTCTGAGACCACCAACCCTAAGATGCATTCTTTAAACCCCTTGATTCCACTGATCATCTTCCTCACGCTCATTTTTTCTAGTCACAGAAGTCTATGGAAATGTAGTCCTTTAGTCATGCTTACAGTATTGAAAAAGGCCCCTTGTCAGAATATAAATTAGGTAATTTCCTGCCCACAGAGAACCCAAAGAATGGTGCCAAACATCCTTTCCCTCAGAATTGTCTTAAAGTATGTATCATATTAACCTTAACTGGACAACTATCTGTTCATTCTCTCTATGTCCTATCTCTTGATGCATCCTTTCATACATATACTTGAATCAAGAGTTCTGACTTCACTGTGCCCATACAACTCAGGGTTAAGGTCAGGGTGACTATTGATCCAGACTCCATCTGAGGAGACAAATGACAGGTAACTCACAGTTATTCTTGAGTCTCTTCATTATTTGTAGGAATCAGCTTAGATCACTCAGATTTTCAGAGTGAAGTATGACCAAGATGTCTAAATATAGTAGGGCCATAAATATAGCTCACTACACAACTTAGATGTGAAGAAAAAGTGCAATTGATATATCACACCTTTCCTCATGAGCTCCCACCCTGTAACTAAGGAGGAGGACAGACTTTCCATTGATTACTAAAAAATTAGCCAATTTGATCATCTAAATAGGTCTTTTTGGAATTTTGCAGCCTCCTTTGGATAAAATGCTCAATCACTCAGCTTCCTGACACCCTAAGTCTTTAAGAGGTCAGTTGTTTCGTCACTGAGCTATGTCTAACTTTTGCTATCCCGAAGACTGTAGTCTGCCAGGCTCCTCTGTCTGTTGGGTTCACCAGGCTCCTCTGTCTATGGGATCCTCCAGGCAAAAATACTGAAGTGTGTTGCCAGTTCTTTCTCCAGGGGATCTTCCGGACCCAGGGATAGAACCCACATCTCCTGCTTTGACAGGTGGATTCTTTACCACTGCGTCACCTGGGAAATCTGGATACAAAGGATCAGAAAAGAAACAGGTTATTTGGCCCAGTGACATACGATATCCAAATCAAAGGCATTTTTAAGCTGGTGGTTGTTTGTTCCATCTATTGTAGCCTGTGATTGGCACCCTCCCAACTTGTCTAGGGCTAACTGACACTTCCAGGGTGTCCGGGGCTCTCTCAGGCACCATAGATCCACACAGGACTCCGAGCTGACCTCAGCTCAAATGGTCTAACCAGATGCCCTTATTGTAGAAGACCTTTGTCCCCACCACCTGACTCCCTTTATGGAAACGTTCTCACACAAGCATCTTCAACTTTGTCTAGATTCCATCTCTTCTGCAAAGAAACCAAAAATCCAATAAAGCTGAACACGAGTTCCTTTGGCCTGTGTATTATGTGGCCCCATGTTGAAGGTCACTCTTCAAGTCTGTACAGGATCAGCTCAAGAAATGATTTTCTTCTCAGATCTGAAGCACAGAGCATAAAATGGAGCCCCCTCTGCCTTCAGCATTAGGCTGTGCTCACTTACTAAACACTCCTCCTCATCTGCCTTCCTATGGGCAGAAGAGGGGAACTTGGGATACCATGATCACACTGTCCCCTCTTTCTCTGTCTTCTGCTTCCCACCAACTTAAATTGCCAGGAAGTGGTAGCTTTTTCTTTTGCCACATTCTCCTTCCAGTATGCCACATTCACCTTCCTACACTCCCGTTTACTCTACCATGGATAGGCGTATTTTCTGTAAATACTGTGGAGGACATTAGCATCTGAGCCCTCCAATTTCAGTTATAGCGCTCTTCTGCATTCTGGCTGAAACTAATCCACAACTTTTCCCAAGAAGATGGATGCTTCAGACCATTTGGGGCAAAGTTATATACTCTGAAAGGTAAAAGAGAAAACCACAGGAATAATTTTCTAATCTTTATCTACATGGAGTTAACTTTTAGCTTGCTAACATACTGTGGGCTTCCCTGGTCACTCAGACAGTAAAGAATCTGCCTGCAATTCTGGAGACCCAGTTTCTACCTTTGCGTCAGGAAGATCCCCTGGGGAAAGGAATGGCTATCCTTGTCTGGAGAATTCCATGGACAGAGGAGCCTGGTGGGCTACAGTCCATGGGGTGACATAGAGTCAGATGCGACTGAGCAGCTAACGCTTTGACACTACTTTTGCTAATGCTGGTATTGGCTAATACTGGTCCCTGGTATTGTTATACCAAAAAACAAACAAAAAAACAAAACTCAAGTTTTTCTAGATGAGGTGAGGATAGAAGAAGGGGATAAAAATGACTCAAAATTCATCCTGTTAAAAGAATATTCTTGGGTTATATAAAAATATCTGCACAGTAATGATTAAAATTATACTTCCCTGTATACTTTCTAATAGTATCTTTTAATATGAAAGCTAAAGAAGCCAAGCCTCAAGAAGCTATGGGTTTAGAAAACTTTGTTTGGATTTTTTTCCTCTTACTTTGCATATTTGTCCATTAAATGGCAAGGTAGAATTCTATGTTATTTTCCAAAGACTTGCTTAATGAATTAAAATTCTATATAAACTTTAATCTTGTTGACTTTAAGTTCTACAGTTTTAATTTGGTATGTTAATCAAAGACTGTTTCCAGTGATCAGTAGAACATTTTAACCAATAATCTTATTCATATATACAAGCCAGGTATAGCTTGTTTTTTAATTCCTATAAGCCTCTGTGAATTTGGATGTTATTGAAGCTGTTAAAACAATCCTTGAATTCTTCCTGTCTAAAGTCTTTCCTGTATTCACTCTCATTTACTATGGTAATTTACAACATAGGTTTAAATATTCAGAATATGAATAATCTTTCTATTTATGAATAAAGAACCACTTCCTCCATGAAGTTCCACAACTACTTTGATCTGCAAATTATATGCTAATTTAAATCTTTTCTTTCTATAAATTTAGAGCTCATATCTTTAAAGATTCCCAGGGAATTTAGTCACCCTATGAAGCAAAAAAATATTCTTAAGAGTTATTAACATCTTTATTGATTTAAGGCAGTCATAACTCCAAGAATATAAACTTGAGATTCTTGGTCCCATCTTGTAATTAGCATTGTTGGAAATTAAAAGTAAATGCTACCTGTTAGAAACCATTGTGGAAACAGTTTTCTCTTGTGGAAAATAAATGTAGGCATCTACAGATATAGCCACGCATGTGGTATTATTAGAAACGAACCATTCATCAGTATCTAGATTTGTGGAATATCCTATTTCTCTTTTAACTACTGAGTAAAGCTACTGAAGCTAATTGTGTTTATATATATCTTTTAATTTATAAATAATAGTAGCTTCCCTCTTAAAATGACTTCTCTCTGTCCATGTGTGTTGTCTTTGGCAGCAGATCCATTCTCGGGTCTGTGCTATTCAGCATGACATTGCAAAGTGAGCCTCCCATGGAAATGATCGCTCCAGGAGTGTGGGATGTAAGTCAGCCGTCCCCAGTGACCCTGCAGGTAAGTGTCAGGCTATGAGATTAAAGTACACACAGCAAGGATTACTTGATAAATAGCTTGTTGTCAATTACAGAAACAATTTTCTTCCAGGATCACACATTTTAATAGTCTTCTCTTTCTCCAGCCTGCTGGGATCTGTAAAACCTCTATTGCTTTTATTTTGCATTCAGTGTTCTCAAAGCACTTCTCTCCCAGTTTATATAATAGTAATTTCAAGCCATTCTCCGTCCAACACAATCAGGAAGGAAAGGAATGGACTGTTGCCATGAGTCTACTCATTATACATATTCATTTTTCTTTCCATTGTCTAAAACCAGTCATTAGTATATATTATTAACTTGGTACCTTATTCACACCTACCTCTTCATTATATCATATTGCCTTAAAATCTCTTTTGTTATATGTTTTCTAAATGACTAGCCATTAAGCTGAATAGTAGGGGGAGAAACAGCAAACCAAATCCTTCCTTTTTCCTTAAGGGCTCTCTTCTTTCTGTGATTTGTAATCATGAATGAAAGGTGATTAATGATTTTGGGCTTTCATCCTTTCTACTCAGAGGTTGTTTTTTTTTTTCATTTTCCTCACTTTTTTCATGCTGGTAGGTGATCAGTTTCATCAGATACCTGAAGCCCAACCGCTCCCATACATGCAAATGCGGGGAATACGGACTCTCCATCTGCGTGGGAAAAACTGGGCCATGCTCCATAGTACAGGATTTTTAACCTCTCACTACTGACCTGTTGGATGGGATGAGTCTTTGTTGTGGGGGGTGCCCTGTGCCCTGTAGGATATTTAAGAGTGTTTTGAGTTAATATTTAACTCAGTTTTACCCACTGAGTACCACTAGTACCTTCCCAGTTCTGATAACCAAAAATGTCTCCAAATACTGTCAAATGGTCTCTAGGGATAAAATTGCCCTCAAGTGAGAATCACTATGCTGGAGGAAATGAGTAGAGTCTCTAGGTTCGTAGAATTTCCAGGTTTGGGGTAAAGGATGTGAGGGACAAAGTTTAGCAACATGGAAAGCAAGCTGTTAAAAATGGAAAAGAAAAGCAGCACTAATAAGAAAGCATGGCTTTCACTTTGCAAGATGAAAGAACTTCCCCCTCTAGACAGTAGCTGAAGAGCCACTTCTAATCTGTGGATGGGGTGATTAAAAAAACAGTGTTACAAAAGAGACACTCATGGATTTGGAGAAAGAACTTCTGATTGCGGGGGTTGGGAGTGGGGAATGGGGGATGGGATAGTTGGGAAGTTTGGGATAGATGCATACACGCCTCTATACTTAAAATGGATAACCAACAAGGACCTCCTGTATAGTGCAGGGAACTCTGCTCAATGTTATGTGGCAACCTGGATGAGAGGGGAGTTTGGGGGGAAATGAACATATGTATATGTATGACTGAGTGCCTTTGCTGTCCATCTGAAGCTATCACAACATTGTTAATTGGCTATATACCTCCATACAAAATAAAAAAATAAAAGCCAGATGTTGTCAAAAATAAAGCCACACACACGCCAAAGAAATGGTTGATTAGACTGGATCTTGGCAGAGCATCCTAGACACTCAACAGATGATGACTTAGTGATTAGCAGATGTTTCCTTGTAACAGGACAACTACCTTTCTTTAGGAGGATGAATGCAGACTTTTTCTTGCCAGATCTAAACCACCTGAGCTTAACAAAAATCTTCCAAGTCTGACCATTGTCAGAGCTTTATGGATATAAATTTATGATTATCAGGGTCTTTAGTGGCTGAGATGGAGTGGGAGACGTGAAGGAGACTATCAGATGAGACCTTCCTTGATTCCTCTCAAGTGAGGGGATCAGCTGCTTTAGGAGCACAGATCTTGGAAGTGGAAGCTGAAGAAGTTTCAAGTATTCAGCAGCATAGATTCCAGGTAGAGACCTACAGCCAGGACAGAATTACCTCACGCCCGGGTTCAGTCACTAAGTCAACTCTTGGCAACTCCATGGACTATAGCCTGCCAGGCTCCTCTGTCCATGGGATTTCCCAGGCAAGAACACAGGAGTGGATTGCTATTTCCTTCTCCAGGGGTTCTTCCTGACCCAGGGATCAAACTTGTGTCTCCTTCATTGGCAGGCTGATTGTTTTTTTTTTTTTTTTACCTCTTAGCCATCTAGGAAGCCCCTATGACATAATTTATCTTACAAGAAAAAGAGAAGATATGGAAATCACTCAACAGTATGAAAAAATGTTCAATTATCTGCTTTTACAAAATAATTTCACATGGTATAGACATAGATGGAAACGTCTCAGAATTTTTTCAATTGATGATGAAATATACAAAATAAAATAAGAGGTATTAAGGTAATAAAGTTAAAAGCCTTAATAACTAGTCTCATTCTAATTACACACAGCTAAATTTAGAGCGGAATTTTCAACCTAAGGATTATGAGATGGTGAGGAAATTAGAAGCAAGTTCTGCAACCAGTGTTTGTGTTAAGCAGTCAGTGTGAGTCACAGGGAAAGACATCAGGCTCCAAGTCAGGAGATCCGGAGTCTAGTCTTAGCTCTTTAACAGTAAACATTATGACTCTGAACAAGTCACTTTCCACCTCCATACAGTGAGAGGATTGTACTATGCCTGCTCAACTTCTTTCTGGTCTGTGGTTTGCTGATTGTCTGTTATTAAAAGATGACAATTATGGTATGATGCAGGTTACAATGTGTTACAGAACTTAATTCCTTCCAGTCAGCCTTCTTTTTTTCACACTATGCTGCAGACTGAAAGCAGTGAATAGAGTGAAGTAGATCTGAGTTCGGAGCTTCCCAGGTGGCACTGGTAGTAAAGATTTCTCCTGCCAATGCAGGAGATGTCAGTGACGCAGGTTCATTCTCTGGCTCAGGAAGATTCCATGGAAGAAGACATGGCAACCCACTCCAGTATTCTTGCCTGGAGAATCTCACAGAAGAGAAGCCTGAAGGGCTACAGTCCATAGGATATCAGAGTCAGACATGATTGAAGCAACTTAGCATGCATGCACAGATATGAATTCAGACATGAAGACAAATTATTATATGATCTGATCAATGTGTGTCTCCCTCAACTTCTTCCCTCTCCCTGTATACAATCTAGTATCAGTTCAATTCAGTTCAGTCGCTCAGTCGTATCTGACTGTTTGCGACCCCATGAATTGCAGCATGCTGGGCCTCCCTGTCCATCATCAACTCCTGGAGTTTACACAAATTTATGTCCATCGAGTCAGTGATGCCATCCAGCCATCTCGTCCTCTGTCATCCCCTTCTCCTCCTGCCCCCAACCCCTCCCAGCATCAGGGTCTTTTCCAATGGGTCAACTCTTAACATGAAGACAATCTAGTATAGTGACATAATTTAAGCACTAAGAGCAGAGTTGTTTTAGTTAATGTTGCTCTTGTTCTAGTTTGTATTTCTCTACTTAGTTTCCCATTCATTCTATTTTTTTTAAGTTTGTCTTTTTTTTATGTGAACCATTTTAAAAGTCTTTAATGCATTTGTTACGATATTGCTTGTTGCATGTTTTGGGTTTTTTTGTCCACAAGGTAGATTGGATCTTCGCTCCCCAACCAGGGATTGAACCCACACTCCCTGATTGGAAGGCGAGGTCTTAGCCACTGAACTGACGGAGAAGTCCCCCCATTCATTCTAAATACACTATATTCTGGTTTATTTGTCCTCACCACACTGCTGTCAGATAATCTCCTAATTTCTAGTTGCCAAACCCAGTACCAGTTTTCATACCTCTTCATTCTAGTCCTCTCTGTGCAGTTTTTGGCTCTATCTCTTCCCTATTACAGGCCTTCCAAAGGAGTTCAGTAGTGAACAATTCACCTGCCAATGGAGACACAGGAGATGTGGGTTCCATCCCTAAGTCTGGAGGAGGAAGTGGCAACCCACTCCAGTATTCTTGCCTGGAGAATCCCCATGGACGGAGGAGCCTGGCAGGCTGTAGTCCATGGGGTCACAAAGGAGACCAACTTGACTTAGTGACTCAACAGCAACTTCCCCACTACAGAACACTCTTCTCCTCTGACTTTGCTGATATTGCCCTCAGGTTTCTCTTCACACTCTCTTTGGTTATCCTTTTTCTGTTTTCTTCTCCCGCTCCTTGTTTTTTGCTTGTTCCCACTGTTGACAGTTCCCACGGGTTCTGTCTGCTGTCCATTGCTATTCTCAGTATGTATATTCTCCTTGAGAGAATTTCTCTAAAGCTTTATTGAGATATAAGTCACATACCATACAATCCTCCCATTTAAAGTATACAATTCAATATTTTCCAGTATTTTCACAGATATGTACAACTAATCTCAACCAACGCCAGTTTTAGGACATTTTCATTTTTATGAAGAAATCTCATAACTTTTAGCAATTGCTTTCCAGTCCCAAACTCTAAGCAACTACTAATATACTTTCTGTCTCTATAGATTCACCTATTTTGTACATTTCATGTAAATGGAATCATACAGTATGTGTTCTGTTGTGGCTGGATTCTTTCATTTAGCATAATGTTTCAAAAATCATTGACTTTGTATCGTATATCAGTATTCATATTTTTTTTATTGTTGAATAGTATTACAATATAGAAACGTACTTAATCACTCAGTTGCATCTGACTCTTCGCTACCCTTTGAACTATAACCCGCCAGGCTTCTCTGTCAATGGGATTTCCCAGGCAAGAATAGTGGAGTGATTTGCTGCTTGACTCAGGGATTGAATCAGCATCTCCTGTGTCTCCTGCATTGCAGGCAGATTCTTTACCTGCTGAGCCATCAGGGAAGCCCCACCCACAATGTAGATACACCATTCATTAGTTGATATGCATTTAGATTATTTCCTTTCGGCTATTAAGAACAGAGTTGCTCTGAACATTCATGTACAAGTTTGTGTGTGAACCTATGTTTTCATTTATCCGGGCTGTATACCCATTAATGGAATTGCTGGGTCTCATTTGCTCCTAAGGTTTGATTTACAATATCTTGCAGGTTCATGCCTAAGTCCATATCTTTAGTTCACACTTTTTTACACCACAGGGAAAGAAAGTGTTAGTCACTCAGTCATGTCTGACTCTGCGGTCCCATGGACTGCAGCATGCCAGGCTTCCCTGTCCTTCTCTATCTCCCAAAGTTTGTTCAGACTCATGTCCATTGAGTCAGTGATGCCATCTAACCGTCTCACCCTCTGCCACACCCTTTTCCTCCTGCTTTCAGTCTTTCCTAGAATCAGGGTCTTTTCCAGTGAGTCAGTTCTTCGCATCAGGTAGCCAAAGTATTGGTGTTTCAGCTTCAGCATCAGTCCTTACAAAGAATATTCAGGACTGATTTCCTTTAGGATGGACTGGTTGGATCTCCTTGCAGTCCAAGGGACTCTCAAGAGTCTTCTCCCACACCACAGTTCAAAAGCATCAGTTCTTTGGCACTCAGCCTTCTTTATAGTCCAACTCTCATATCTGTACATGACTACTGGAAAAATGATAGCTTTGACTAGATAGACCTTTGTCAGCAAAGTGATGTCCCTGCTTTTTAATACACTGTCTAGGTTGGTCATAGCTTTCCTTCCAAGGAGCAAGCAAGTGTCTTAATTTCATGGCTGCAGTCACTGTCCACAGTGATTTTGGAGCCCAAGAAAATAAAATCTGTCACTTTTTCCCCTTCTATTTTCCATGAGGTGATAGGACCAGGTGCCATTAGTTTTTGTAATGTTGAGTTTCAAGGCAGCTTTTTTTACTCTCCTCTTTCACCCTCATCAAGAGATATTCTGTAGACAGCTTCAAAAACAGCACATCCCAAATTGAGCTCATGGTCCTCTGAGAATTGCTTTCACTCCCTGAATTATTTATGATTGTTCATGCACTCACATACAGCTAGCTGTTGCACTTGTCTCATTTCTCTCTCAATACTCATATTCTGTCCACCATAGATCCTGTCAACTCTTCTTTCATATATTCTTCAAATCTGTCCGCACAAGTCCCCACTGTGTCTGCCCTAGTTCAACATTTCCCTTCTAGGTTACAATATTTCAGCTTTTTCCCCCTTGTCCTTAGTTTTGTTATTCTCTAATCCAAAATCCACAAGCATGATCCTTCTAAAACATAAATCTGAACCCACCGCTGTCCTTCTTATACCCTTCAGTAACTCAGCACTACCTAGAGAATTACAGGCAAGTTCTAAAGCACAGCCTCCTCCCGTTGTTTCCCTTGCCACACCCTGACTTCAAGCTCCAGCAGCTTCAAAAGTTGTAGTCTCCAACATGCACTGTCCTGCTTTTACCTTTTGTGCATTTATGAATTCTGTTCACTGGCTGCAATGCGTCTACCCTCTTCCCTTAATTGTCTGTTACCCACCCTTGGGCTTAGTTTCTGTCATTGTTATTCACCTTTTAAGATCCTTGGAACCCTCTTCCATGAATTTCCCTCTCACCCCCTTCCCTCTTTTCACTCTAAGAAGTGTTAGCATGCCCTACCTGTATGTTCACATAATAACCAAGAAGATTTTTGTCAACATATTTACAACATTGTATTTCTTTCTTGAGAACTTCTTTAAGCCATAGTTCTTACCTACTCATTCATACAAGGTATTTTACTTTACCTAACATTTCATTACCTGTTTATCCTTCATTATCAGTGATGTTAGGGTGAGGCAACAGTAATATTATTGGTACATGATCCTTAGAACACAGTGCATTTTTGTCCTAGTGTAGCATAGGTTCCTTTTTCTTCACCCCCTCTTTTACAACTCCTTCCACAGACTCACAGCAATTGCCGTCTAGTTGGTAGACATCATTCCTTCCCTTGAACTGCATAGAACTTATGGTCCAATATGTATATGCCTTATATCCAAACTACACTTACAGCCCAGGCTCATTTCTTTGAACAAGGTGGTAGAATCAGGGGGCCCTGAGCAAGTCCATGAACATCTTATTGGCATAGTTATGTGAACATGAGCACTAGGAACAGTCACAGCAGCTCCTTCAAGAAATTCCAAAACGAAGCCATAGTAGGAACCATGGCAGCCAAGTGTAAATGGAGAAGGATGAAGGAGAGAGTAAAAACAGAACAGATAAGTGGAACACAAGAAGTCAATATTCAGTGTATGAGGAAGTGTGAATTATAAGTGTGGATGATTGGATCTGAATATTTTCCTGTACCCTGGAAGAAAGAGCCTTATAAATTTTTTATTTTATTTTATTTTTTTGCTTGAAGTCTGTAGTCTATCCTTAACTCTTTGAGGCAAGAATGGAGCAGTAGGTGTCATGGCACATTAAGTGAACATATTAGTAGAGAGCTCCTGCAGCACTCTATTAAAGAAAAGAAAGAAAAAAAAAATAAGACTAAGGCCAAGCTTAGTGCATCATGACCACAGAAGAGTCACATGTTTGCCTTTATTAACCTGAAGCATAGCTTGGGGTGCTTTGTATGTATTCAACTCTATTTTAATTGTTAATGTTTTCCTTTCTCTTCCTCCATAATGCATAGAAGTCAAAAGAATTCTAGGGAAAATGTTGCACATTAACACATATTTTGGGAAAGTATCTTTTGTGAAAAATTAGAACAAGCGGCAACTGGGGATAGCCCTATTTTCTGTTAGCAACTGAAGAATCGGTAACTGTTTGGCTTCATAAAATATGAAGATATGCAATTTGTATAGGACCTCATTCATGTATCAGAAATGAAAAAAAATTCATAATTGAAATATATCAAGGAATTTTTAATAGATTTTGTATAAGGATACTTCTGTATTCTCATCCACTAGCTTTAGTTTCCTCATCTACCCTGCTCTTTATTTAGGACCAACAAAAAATTGAATTAGCTCATTAAATACTATTTCTAGTATTTTTGTTTTCTATGTTTAAAATATCTGGTTATATTAAGAGTAAAGGGTAACCTACTAATACTGGAGGTATTTCTTTCCAAGGCAAAATTAGTCTTTCTGTCAAGAGGCAAAATTTACTATAATATTGCTTTGGTGTGTTGGAATAAAGAATCATATATTATAACAAAAATTATACCAAAAACAAATATTGCAACAAATTTCAAAGATTAAAGAATAAAATTCCTAAGACTTTTCAAATAAGAACCCAAGTAGATTAAACTGTATTTCAAACCGTAACTCACAGTCTACCATATAATTTTATTCCATTTTCTCTGAGATCACAATCTAACATAGATCAACAGAGAAAAATAAATTCTTTAGATTTTCCGATATGAAAATGAAAAAAAAAAGTGATACTCTTGAGTACTATGAAAAGTGAAAGTCACTCAGTCATGTCCAACTCTATGACCCCGTGGACTGCATTTTGCCAAGCATCTCTGTCCATGGAATTCTCCAGACAAAGGGGTCTTCCTGACCCAGGGATCAAACTTGGGTCTCCCACATTGCAGGCAAGTTCTTTTACCATTTGAGCCACCAGGGAAACCCCCTAAGCATTATATGGGGCTGTAAAATATTTATCTCATTTACAGACTTGGAAACTGTATTTTTTTATAACTACTGTTTTATTTACTGGGCTTCCCTGGTGGCTCCGTGGTAAAGAAACTGCCTGCCAATGCTGGAGATGTGGATTCGATCCCTGGTCAGGCATATCCCCTGCAGAGGAAAACAGCAACATACTCCAGTATTCTACCCAGGAAATCCCATGAACGGAGGAGCCTAGTGGGCTATAGTTCATGGAGTCACGAAAGAATCAGATATATGACTGAGCAACTAAACAACAACAATGACAAATGTTATTTACTAGAATCAGGTTATCACTTAAATGTGGTCCAGTGGGAGGCATGTTAAACCAGGAAAAAAGAAGGTCTGCATTCTAGCCTTGTCTATAAAACTGAACTATAGAGCCACAGCAAGAATATTCTGTTTGGTTGTATGCTTGCAAAACAGATCTTTACCAGAGAAGAGTTCACTATCATGTCTACAAAGTGGTTCACAGACTTATAGATTTTAAATAGCAGAGACCAACATAAAGTTACTCTTTTTATTTTCTCAAGTGATTACATGAAAAAAGTGTGATTACAATCTATAATTTTCATCAATTAATAATAGATATTTAGTAGTGAAATACAGAAAGGGTATAATTTCAGCATTACATAAAAATGTAGTGTTTAACTTTATGAAAAGTTAATAAATAATATTTTCTTATTTTTTTCTCAGATAAAGTTACAGACTACAAATTTATATACCATTTATATAAATAATTGAGGATTTACTAAATATCATGTATATTTAAACACCAAGTCCAAACCCTAATGATTCTTCTAAAATTATTGTTAAATAATAAACATCACAGGAAACATAGGATATTTTCCTGCCTTTTGTTTTATTTTCTATAAATCTAAGATAGAGATCATTAAATTAATGATGCGTTTTTCAGGCATTTGATACTTGGCAAACCATCTTTTTGTTATTTCAGATTGATTTTCCAGCTACGGAGTGGGAGTATATGAAACTTGATTCTGAAGAGAATGGAAGTGATCTTGAAGAACCACCAAAAGAATTTTTAAAACATATTGCCAGACTGTCACAGAAACAGACTCCCATTCTGTAAGTGACCCAGTTCTTGGGAGGGAATTTTGCCTGCATTTCATGATACCAGCAATCATTCAAAAGCACTCATATCTGTTAAGAGTGAACCTTTCTTCCCACATAACTCCTCTCATTTCCTACGATCACATCTGTTGGATGAGCCACTAATACTTAGGAGCTAAGTTAGTAATTGTGTTTTTTTTTTTAAGTTTTTTTTTTTTTTTCCGTGACAGAAACTTTAACTTTGGTCAAGGAAAAATAAAAAGATTGGAAAACATTTAGTTCAGAACAACAAAGCAGAGACTGATAGATACAGATTAGCATTTAACAGTGATAAACCACTGCTCTTCAGTTAGATAGAAAATTGTTTTGGTAAACCAGAAAATGTAAAATTTAATTATAATGACATTAAAAAAAGAAAAGAAATAGCTTATGTTTTAATACCACTAAATTAGTAACTAAAGGAGTACTTAAATTTTGTCAAACAGCAATTCTCTGGGAAAGAGATATCCCAGGAAGAATTATGAGTTTACTAATTCTGTGTACTTACTGTTTGTACTTAATATTTGGTAATCTCCAAACCACAGCTTATGATGCTCTCATTACCACATGGAAAAGCACAAAACTAAGAAAGCAACTTTTCATGTATGTGAGATATATAATATAATAAAACATTTTATTCCAAGAATAAAAGATTATTTAAAGGTTTTGAACAGGGTAGTCATGTGATTGGAATAATCTTTTTGAGTGATCCTTTTGGCTCTAAGTTGAAGGATGGTTTAGAGAGGAAGTAAGAGAGGAAGACCTTACTTGGTCAACAAAGGCCCATCTAGTCAAAGCTATGGTTTTTCCAGTGGTCATGTATAGATGTGAGAGCTGGGCCATAAAGAAAGCTGAGCACCGAAGAATTGATGCTTTAGAACTGTGATGCTGGGAAAGAGTCTTGAGAGTCCCTTGAACTGCAAGGAGATCCAACCAGTCCATCCTAAAGGAGATCAGTCCTGAGTGTTCATTGGAAGGACTGATGTTGAAGCTGAAACTCCAATACTTTGACCACCTGATGTGAAAAACTGACTCATTGGAAAAGACCCTGGTGCTGGGAAAGATTGAGGGCAGGAGGAGAAGGGGACGACAGAGGATGAGATGGTTGGATGGCATCATCAGCTCAGTAGACATGAGTTTGGGTGGACTCCGGGAGTTGGTGATGGACAGGGAGGCCTGGCGTGCTGTGGTTCATGGGGTCGCAAAGAGCCGGACACAACTGAGTGACTGAACTAAACTGAAAAGAGAAAGAGAGCAGTACAGTAAAGTAGCTGATGTAATATTTTAGGCAGAAGGTCATGGTCACTAGAATGAGGGCAATGGCAGTGGACATTGTGGACATTGATAGTAATGGCTGGATTGGGCGCATATCTGGGAATTGAAAAGACATGACTTGATGATTAATAGTAAATAGGGGTGAAGCCAAATGAGAAACAAAACAATCAAGGTAATTCATTGAGGAGTCTAAGGTTTGAAGTTGCTGAACTGCGCAGATATTAGAGTCATTTTCTGGAGGAGGGATTAGTTTGAGATCTTTCAGACTGAGGTGTTGAAAGTGATTAAGCATTTAGTTTGGGGTAATCTTGTTACTGCCCTGAGCTCTAATTTCCACACGTTTTACTCTTTTCCTCATTCACTTCAAGCCAATGACATCTCTCTACTTCACATATTTCACACGTGCCGTTCCCTCTCCCATCTCAGGGTCTTCTTATTTGGGATTTCCTCTTCATGAAATACTCCTTCCTAGTTCTTCACATGGCGGAATCAACTCCTCTTGTGGTGAAAGTGTTAAAATGCTAGTCATTCAATCATGTCTGACTCTTTGTGACCCCATGGACTGCAGCCCGCGAGGCTCCTAGGTCCATGGGATTCTCCAGGCAAGAACACTGGAGTGTTCTTTCCTCACCCAAGAGATCTTTCCGACCCAGGGATTGAACCTGGATCTCCTGCATTGCAGGCAGATTCTTTACCATCTGAGCCACCAGGGAAGCCCCTCAACCTGGAGGTCTTCACTTAATTGTGACCTTTTCAAAGAGACCTTCTTTGTGACCCTATTGAATGAAGTTTTCCCCTCTTTACAATCTCTCTTATTACCTTTTTTA
Source organism: Muntiacus reevesi (assembly GCF_963930625.1). Classification (NCBI taxonomy): domain Eukaryota; kingdom Metazoa; phylum Chordata; class Mammalia; order Artiodactyla; family Cervidae; genus Muntiacus; species Muntiacus reevesi. The sequence goes on along the minus strand of NC_089249.1, from coordinate 36,535,005 downwards.
TCACACATAACACAATCTAGTATCATCTTGTTCATTAATGTGCTTTTTTTTCTCATTTGTTTGTGAGAACCGAGAGAACCAGGAACCTGTCTTATTTATTACTACATTTCCAGTGTTCTACATTTTGCCTGATAAATAATATGTGTAAAATAAATGTCATAAAGGATAAAGTTCCTTGGCATAGAGTTTGGTATAAAAATGACCTTAAGGATTCTCATAGTCCTTATGACACATATTTTGATTATCCATCGTTATTCTAGACTATCGCCATCTTAATTAAATGAAGCATCTTTTGATAGTTCTTACTCAAAAATATAAAACTTTACATATAGCAAGTATGTCACATATCAAAGACTGATATATTTGTATGAGAGATTTTTTTTTAATATAAAAAGTTGCTATCCTTTGAAATTTTAAATATGCTCAAACAAAAAATGTCAAAACCAACAAATAAATAAGCATAGAAACTGCTTTTAAATATTAAAGGTTTGTGCTTTTAAATTAGCCCCAGGAATTCTAACTGGTTTTATACTTCAGTTTTCTATTTAAGTCAATAACTTATACATAAAATAAGCAACATTTTTCTGTTTTACTCACTCAAATACAATTATTAATGCTCAGCAGAATACAGTTTCATTCAGGACTGTGAAAACAGATGGAGAAGTCTTCAATGTGATAAAATTTATGTTAGAAACAGATTAAATTCATTTTCCAAATACCACATTTTATCATTTAGTTGATGACATACTTGTCTTCTTTCAAATTGGTTAAATGTAAGCAGTCGAGAAGTTCAGACTCAATGAAGTTTGGTGAAAATGTACTATAACATTTGTAAAAATAAGAATACTTTCTTGATGACCTCTAAAGAAAAGTATCTAGTGTAGGGAAAATCTCAGAACATAAGGTAGAAAAACAAATCTTTTGAAAGAAATTATGCCTTCACTTCTAGCCATGAAGGTTACCTACTATATTACTAAACTAGTCCTCCTGAATTAAAGAAATAAGACACAAGAGAAATACATATAAAGCAACTGCTCTCAGAAATTGAGCAGAGGAGGCTTGAGGTGAACCCATGAGTAAAAAGGCCTTCGGACCCAGAGACATTTTCTGTATCATATCTCTGGAAGTTATGATTAAAGAAGAGCAGGCAGGTCTTACCTCCTGAGATTAAAAATAATAATAATAATAAGGCAGAGATCACAGAGTTTAATAATTTTGAGGCAGCTAGAATTTCCAGAGAATAATCGGAAAAAGGGAGATCCACTGGATAGGAGCTACAGAAATATGTAGTGGTGTCCCTTTATATATTCAGCTGAGTACTGAGCCACTCATGAGCACATGGGGATTTTATAGCAAAAGAACTGCTACAGGGAGATATGAAATAAATGTAGATTCTAGAGGCTGCGCAATGCTGGGAGACATAAATTTTCTGACCAGTAATGATGCAGAAAGATCACAGAACACCTCAGCACTCAATAAAGAAATCAGAAAGATGCATATTAGGAGTAAGTGTGCCCTAGCTCAAGATTTAGGACTGTGCTTGGCCTAGTCTAACACATCATAAAAACAGACCCCAAGAGGATCAAGCTGATCTACTAGTAATTAAACTGCCTCCTAAAAAAAAAATGGAAACATTCAACATTCAAATGTAGCAAAATGCAGACTCTGAACAATGTAGGGTTTTAAATGTTTAGTGTACCACCAATAATTTCTAAACATAGGAAGAGTCAGGAATATATAACCACAGATGAGGATGGAAGGAGGCAGTTAACAGAAACAGCTTCAGATGTTTTGCATGCATGTTAAATTGCTTCAGTTGTATCCAACTCTTAGTAACCTCATGGACTATAGCTTGCCAGGCTTCTCTGTCCTTTGGATTCTCCAGGCAAGTACAATGGAGTAGGTTGCCATTTCCATATTTTACAACTGTTATAAAGGTATTTGGGAGAAGGAAATGGCAACCCACTCCAGTATTCTTGCCTGGAGAATCCCAGGGACAGAGGAGCATGGTGGGCTGCCGTCTATGAGGTCCCACAGAGTCGGACATGACTGCAGCAACTTAGCAGTAGTAGTAGTATAAAGGTATTTATGAGTTTAAATTAAAAGATACATATGGGTGAACAAATGAAGTAGAAAAATGGAAATTTAAGAACTGGAAGGCACAGTATCTAAATTTTTTAAAATCACTGGAAAAGCTTAATAGATTGCATAATGAAATAAAAGAATAGTGAGTTTAAAAAATGGGCGATAGAAATTATTTGTGTTGAAGTACAGAAAGAACAAAACCTGAAAATAGTGATACAGCCTTGTGACCTATAGGACAATTATCAAGCAATGTAACATGTATGTATTGGACACACAGGAGAGAAGAGAGATAGTGAAGAAAACAAATTCTTAAAGAGATAATAGCCAAAATTTTCCAAGTTTAATTTTTTAAAAATCACCTACAGATATAAGAAATTTAGCAAATCCCAAACATATACACATACACACACACACACACACACTCACATACATCACCTAAGCACACCACAGTCAAATGTCTGAAAACTAAAGATAAATATAAAATTTTTCTAAGGCTTCAGAGAAAGTCAGCAAATCATATTCATGGGATAAACTATAATTCTACAGATTTCTCATTAACTTCATATTTCTCATTAGAAACTATGGAAACCAAAAGATATTATACATTATCTTTCATTTTGAAAGGGGAAAAGAAACTCTATCAACTTAAAAATTCTATAACCAATAAAATTGCATTTCAAAAATTAAGACAAAATTAAAACATTTCAACTAAATACAGCTGAGTTAGTTAATTATAAGCTCATCTGTACTGTACGAAATTTTAAAGAAAATACTTCAGGCTGAAAAAAGTGATAACTAGATGGATATTCAAATCTACAAGAGTAAATGAACAGTACCACAAAGGAAAAATAGCTAGATAATAAAGATATACATTTTTCATGTTTATTAATTTATTTTTTAAAATATTTAACTAAAAATAATCATAATGTACAACTGGGCATATAATAAATAAAAATAAACATATAGCAGCTACAATAATAATGAGAAGTAGAAAAATAAAAGCATAGTATTCTAAGGCTCTTATACATAAAGCAGTGTAATAACTGTGGTAAAGAATCTGCCTGCCAGTGCAGGAGATGTGGATTCAATTCCTGGGTCAGGAAGATCCCTTGGAGGAGCAAATGGCAATGAACTCCAGTATTCTTGCTTGGGAAATCCCAGTTCAGTTCAGTTCAGTTCAGTTGCTTAGTCATGTCCATCACCAACTCCTGAAGTTTACTCAAACTCATGTCCATTGAGTCGATGGTGCCATCCAGCCATCTCATCCTCTGTCGTCCCCTTCTCCTCCTGCCCCCAACCCCTCCCAGCATCAGGGTCTTTTCCAATGAGTCAACTCTTTGCATGAGGTGACCAAAGTACTGGAGTTTCAGCTTCAGCATTAGTCATTCCAAAGAACATGCAGGACTGATCTCCTTTAGGATGGACTGGTTAGATCTCCTTGCAGTCCAAGGAATGCTCAAGAGTCTTCTCCAACACCACAGTTCAAAAGCATCAATTCGTTGGTGCTCAGCTTTCTTCACAGTCCAGCTCTCACATCCATACATGACCACTGGAAAAACCATAACCTTGACTAGATGAACGTTTGTTGGCAAACTAATGTCTCTGCTTTTTAATATGCTGTCCAGGCTGGTCATAACTTTCCTTCCAAGGAGTAAGCATCTTTTAATTTCATGGCTGCAATCACCATCTGCAGTGATTTTGGAGCCCAAAAAAATAAAGTCTGACACTGCTTCCACTGTTTCCCCATCTATTTGCCATGAAGTGATGGGACCAGATGCCATGATCTTAGTTTTCTGAATGTTGAGCTTTAAGCCAACTTTTTCACTCTCCTCTTTCATTTTCATCAAGAGGCTTTTCAATTCCTCTTCACTTTCTGCCATAAGGGGAATCCCAAAGATAGAATAAATGAAAAGACTACAGTCTGCAGGGTCACAAAGAGCTGGCCACCACGTAGCAACTGAGCATTCACGCATGCCCATGGTGTGCTAAAGAAGAATATTATAATCTTGAGGGAAACCATAACCCCCAGATCTTAAGAGTACATTTAAAAGTAAAAAAGATGACAGAAATTACATTTTTTTAAAATCCAAAAGAAAGAAGAAACAGAAGAAATAGTTTGGACAAAAATAGTTAATAGCAACATGGTTGATTTAAACCGAATCATATCAATATTCCATTAAATATAAATAAAAACCCCAATTAAAAGAAAGAAATTGTTAGCCTACATTGCAAAAGTAATATCCAGCTTTATATTGTTTACAGGTGAATATTTTAAATACAAAAATTTAATCTAGCTAAGATTAAAATTAAAAGAAAAGGATATATAAAGAAAATCATACCATCTTGATGTCTTTGGGGGAAAAAAGTTGACAAATTTTTTCAGGACCAATTTATAATAAAAACTTTCAAAATAGAATAGAGTGGAACTTCCTCGACCTTCAACTCCTGAGTTGAATCTGGATCTATAGGAAAAGCTATAGTTAGCATTATATTAAATGATACAAGAATAAATGTTTTCCCCTAAGTTTGGGAACAAAGATGCTTGCCTAAATATTCCTCTTCAGTGTTATACTATCAGTCTTAGCCAGTGCACTACCACAGGAAAAAAAAAAAAGAAAAGTTTTAAATGTGTAAAAGTCAGAAAGAAATAAAACTGACTATTTTCAGATGAGTGATTATATAAGATCATAGCATTTGAGATTAATGTACAAAATGCAACTATATTCCAGTAAAAAATAGAAAATAAATTTCATTTTTCTAAATTCTATCAATATTTACAATATCAACATCTCTATCTCCTGCAGAAGGGAATGGCAACCCACTTCAGTATTCTTGCCTGGAGAATTCCATGGACAGAGGAGCCTGAAGGGTTAGAGTCCATGGGTTTGCAAAGAATGAGACATGACTGAGTGACTAACACACAATTACTTAAAAAAACTTTGCTAGGAGAAATTAAAGAAAACCTCAGTAAATGGAAGAATATATCATGTCATTGATTAGAATAACCATTATTGTTAAGATGATAGTTCTAGTTGTTCTGTTGTTAAGGTGACAGTGTCTAATTGATAAAAATACAATTATAATCTGTTAGAAAGTATAATTTTTTTCAAATGATCAGTATGCTTTTAATTAAACTCCAGTGACTTGGATAATATTTTTTAGTGGACAAAATTAAAGAATGGCAAGAATGCTATACAACTGATTCTGTCACACCCTACACCTGATAATGTGAAATGCAACAACCACTTCAGGAAGTAGTTTCTTCAAAAGGTAAACACATGACATACAACCAACTCATTTCCCTCCATGGTACTTCCTAGGAGAAATGAAAATACACCTGTACAAACACATGCAAATGTTCACAAAAGCTTTATTCATAACATTCCAAAACAGGAAACATTTCCAGTGTCCCTCAGATAGGAGAAAGGATAAGCAAATTGTGATATGTTCATATAAAGGAGTAATACTCATTAACTGAAAGAAAAAATCTACTGATATACTCAACAGTATGAATAATTTCAAAAACTTATCCTTAGTGTAAGAAGCTATAAATAAAAAATATTCAAGATTCTGTTTATATGAAGTTTGAAAGTATATATTATTTGTCTAAAGTGAAAAAAGTCATACTACTGCTTGCCTCTGGTAGCATAAGAAACTGTTTTATATCTTGAAAAGAGTGTGGATTTTATTACACTTGATATGTGCATTTGTCAAAATTTAATTAACTGAATCCATGCATTCTCTTTTATGTAAATTATGCTTCAGTAAAAGAGAAAAAGGCATTGTTCAATATTGAAAAATGAATTCAGTTAAAACAAAATAATTAGTTTTAGTAGCATAGTAAGAATTTTATTATGGAATATTTTTCTTCTGGGGGGTTTCTGGTGAAGACGGTAGTGACAAAAGAGAAAAAGAGCCCAAATGTACCTCAAAAACCATCCTCTGGAATTCATTTCTTTCATTTTGCAGATGGAGAGGATTTCAGAAGACATTATAGAGAAATAATGATATTTAAAATCTGTTAATAACTCTTGCTATCCCTTCTTGGGAGTTTTAGTTAATGAAAGCTGAGCGACAGAGTGTCAGTTTGGAGGAGACAGTGTTGAAAAGCTGTCATTGTCATGTGAGAAATGCTGTCCTTCAGTTCAACTGTGGTCTTGAATGCTTTTCCTGGAGTGTAAGCAAAACATGGTAAACTCTCAGTGAATCAATGGCCCTTGTCCCAGATCTAGATCTTCTGAGGGACACACTTGTGCATGTGAGAAAGTCCTATTCACTGGCATTTTAACTCCAAACTTCCAGCAAACTCTGAGAATTTCAAGCCAGAATCCAGGGATGAAATGAAATCTTTGTTTCTGAAGTTTAGAGCAAAAAGTTTTCTGACCTCTGATGAAACTTGCTTCGAAATGAAGGAATATCATCTTTAAAATATGCTGTTTCTTCACAGGCCCACTTGGGTCTAAGTTAATTTCCAAAAACAATAAGAAAGTAAATGGTTGAGAATTTTTGTTCTAAGTAGTACATGTGGCAGAACTGATAAACTTGTTCTGCCTTAAAGGAGACAAAAACTTTACTAACCAGAATGACATTTTTTTAAAAAGTGGCAAAGATAAGAGCAAGGAAAAAAATACATGTGAATTATCTGAAGTACATTTTATTTAATTTTTCTATAAAAGATTAAAATTAGTGGGAAATAATCTGATAAAATAACCTATCAAACTGTCCCAAGAAGATAAAGGACTTATTTTCCAAAAGAAACTAAAAATTAAAGAACTAGACCTAATATTTTGTACTGACTGTTCATAGCAAGTGTTTGTTAGTGTCACAAACTCCAGTAAATTATCACTTTCAATCTGGTTTTGCAGCCTTTCTGAGGAAAAGAGAAGATACTTATGGTTTTATCGCTTCTACTGCAACAATGAAAATTGCTCTCTTCCTTTGGTCTTGGGAAGTGCTCCTGGATGGGATGAAAGAACTGTTTCAGAAATGCATACCATTTTAAGAAGATGGAAATTCTCTCACCCTTTGGAGGCACTTGGACTTTTGACTTCCAGGTAAGAATTGCATGACAGACATGATATTACTAATGTGAAAATTTTGAGGAGAAAAACTGCAAGTCTGTATGAGTAATCCATTACCAATTCTGCTTATTTCCAATTTCAGTAGCTGTGGATATTAAATTTAGATACATGTAAGCTGTGAATATAAATTTGAAACAAATCTAAACTATAATTGTGTCTTCTTTTTTTTTTTCCTATTTATTTTTATTAGTTGGAGGCTAATTACTTTACAATATTGTAGTAGTTTTTTCCATACATTGACATGAATAAGCCACGGATTTACATGTGTTCCCCATTCTGAACCCCCCTCCCACCTCCCTCCCCATCCCATCCCTCTGGGTCATCCCAGTGCATCAGCCCTAAGCACTTGTCTCATGCATCCAACCTGGACTGGCGATCTGTTTCACACTTGATAATATACATATTTCGATGCTGTTCTCTCGGATCATCCCACCCTCGCCTTCTCCCATAGAGTCCAAAAGTCTGTTCTATACATCTGTGTCTCTTTTTCTGTCTTGCATATAGGGTTGTCGTCACCGTCTTTCTAAATTCCATATATATGCGTTAGTATACTGTATTGGTGTTTATCTTTCTGGCTTACTTCACTCTGTATAATGGGCTCCAGTTGTGTCTTCTAAACTAAAATAAACTTGAAATAAAATTAATGCCTAAGTTTCTTAAATGGGGAGTCTAGTTGCTCTTAGAGAAATAACAACCAAAAAATATTGAATAGGGAAAAATAAGCTTCTCTACTTGTCCCTCTCAAAACAAAAGAGTCCTTAAAAATTGAAACAGTATCTTTTACTATTGAAATATGCAAAGCCTGGCAAAATACCCTGTTTATAGTAGGTGTCCAGTTAGTAAGACAATGATAATGATAAGAGCAAAATGAAAAAAAAAAAAACCTATCCCTTGTGTATTCTCTGTATCTTCCCTAGAATAAAATCCATGGTGGTTGAGAATCTGGTGGATAATGATGTCATCGTCTAGTTAAGAGGAAGCATGTGGGAACAAGTGTGATGTCTGGCTCTGGCTTGGGGAAGCAGTTCTTACTTGGCTTCTGCTTCACTTTCAAAGCCAAGAAGAGATATTTTAAGTCTTCTTCATGGCATCAGCACTGATGCCATGAAGAAAGTCTGCAATCTCTAGAGTCAGAGAAGAATTATGATACTCAGTTCTGTTCTGAATTCTCTCTCAAGATCCTGATGAAGGAGAAAGGAGGGAGAGAAAGTGACACAAAGGACTTTTCAAACAATTTATTTTGGTTTATTTTAAAATTCGTGTCTTTTATAAAACTTCTAGCATGTGAAAGGAGGAGAAAGGAATTTTTTTCTATTATTCGTAGGAGTTACTAGAAGCTTCCCCTCAATCTCCCAAGTTCAAAATTTACAAATTATCTTAAAATTCTGTTTTTTGTGCCTCATACATTGAATATTCCTGTTTTCTGATATCTTTCATCGATTACTGTGCACCCATATACCCACCTTCCTTGATAAATGATAGAACATAGATAGATACATAGATAGAATTTGTCTTTTAGTTGAGCTTGTAGCTTTTCCCCTTTTTATAAGGCTTTTTCTACATGGATCCTTCTTTGACTGCACTAAGTAAAACTGACCACATCTTCCTATTTCACTGCTTTGTTTCTTTATGAATTACATTATATTGCAATGTGTTTACGCACAACATTTGAAACATATAATTTACCCACATTAGAATGAGAGCTAGTTAAGCCCAAAGAGTTCATCATAGTGTTTCTGTTTCCCACAAGCTTAATAATACTTGAGACATAGTAATTACTCAATATTGAATCAATCACTCTCAAAAATTCATTATGATCATTTATACCTTATTTTAAAATAATATTTAAACTATATTATTAGAAGGAGTCATCAATTATCTTTGTTTCTTACATCTCCTTATACAGTTGAATTAATTAATGAAATAATTATATAAGAAAATCAATTAACAGTTGGTTTCATTGGAATTACTTACAGTTCATACTTATATTTCAAGAAACTTCTGGAAGAAATGAGTTCCCATTTTCACCTTACTCTTAACCTCTTTTTCTGATTTAGATAAGAGTAGCTAACATCTACAAACATTTTTTTGCTAAATCCTAATTGTTTTTAGCTCAAGTAAGACTTAGAAAAGTAGCACAGTTATTGTTTTGTCATTCCTGAACTGATGAGCTCATAGAAAATGGGCTCAAAATGTAAAGGTTAAAAAAAAGTATGAAGGTAACAATTCACAGAATAAGAGATGGTATTAGCAAATCCTATATCTAATAAAGGAATTTAATTCAGAATTTAATTCAGAATATTCTTATGACTCAATAACCAGACAATAAATAACCTAATTTAAAAAAAAATAGTCACAGGGTCTAACATTTCCTCAAAGAAAATATAGAAATGTCCAATAAGCACGTGGAGCGATGCTCAACATCATTGATCTCTAGGGAAATATAAATGAAAACCACATTGAGATATCACCTGACACTAACTAGGATGACTATAATGAAAAAGACAATTAGCTTTGGCAAGGATGTGAAGAAATTGGAAATCTCATTTATTGCTCGTGGAAATGTAAAATGGGGCAGCCACTTTGGAAAACAGTTAGTCAGTTTCTTAAATACTATACATCAAGTTAACATGTGACCCAACAATTCCACTCAGGTATATACTCAAGATAAATGAAAAATAGGTTCCCTTAAAAATTCCTTCATGGATGTGCAGACCAGCATTATTTACAATAGCCAAAAAGTAAAAACAACTCAAATGACCATCAAATAATGAGTGGATAGATAAAATGTGGTCTGTCCATGCAGTGTTAGAGTATTCAATAAGTGAATATTAATGTATGTTACAACATAAATGAACCTTGAAAACATGTTAAGCAAATGAAGCTAGTCACAAAAGACCACATGTTTTATGATGACCAGAGATAGGCAAATGGATGGAAATAGAAAGTAGATCCCTGATCACCTAGGGCCAGAGGAGTTTGGGGCAATGTAGGGAATGAGAGCCAGTGGTTATAAGATTTCTTTTGTGGTTATGATTCAGTAACTCTGGGAGGAAGCTAAAAGCCATTAAATTGTACCCTGAGTGAATTGTATGGTATTTATCACGTCTCTATAAAACTGTTAAAAATACTTAAAGAATTATTGTAAAGGCAAAACTATTAATATGACTCTATATCGCTAAAGCCTAGTTTTCTTATGGTATAACTTTTTAAAGTTTCTAAAGCATTAACTATGGCCTTTTTTTTTTTTTTTTTTTTTTGATAGCTTATTGTTCCATTAAGATATACTTTGGTCTATTTTAAAGATGTTTAAATGTATTAACTAATATTTTCTTGTAAAGTTCATGGAATATTTTTTACAAAAATCTTTGTCAGCATGAAACCTGCTTAATTTTCTTACTTATAGATAAAAAAGATTCACTAGAGGGACTTCTACATTCTTTGATTCCCGATAACTAAGCTTCTCTACCTGAAGAGATGTTGAACATCTATTTGATTCTCTTAATATTTTAAGTGTAAAGTTTAGATTTTCATTTAGTGCTCCCTTAATACTGCCTCATTTTATTATCTATAATAACCCTATAAAACAAATACTACTATTATCCCAGTTTTACCTTTGAGGATACTGAAGCTTACAAGGGTTAATTTGCCCAAAAGATACTTGTAAGTTAAGGAGCTAGAGTGAAATCCAGAGATTTGGAGTTTGCCATCCTCACCCTATAATTCACACCATTCCTACATAAATACATGCTGTTTGTTTATGTACTAAATATGTAAATAAAACTATTCTAAAGTAGTTTGATTATAGTAAATAACAGTACTTATGCTTGGATGTTTCCACTTCCCTGTGTAATTTCTTTTTTTCTGAATAATCAGAGTTTTAGACATTATGAGGACTGGTTTCAGAGTAGAGTGGTGTTTAGTAAGTGTCATTCAAGGAGCTTAGTAGAAACTTGATTTATTTGCACATTGAACAGTTCCTTATCATGTGTCAAAAAAGGTCACTGAAAAGGTTGGAGTGTTTCCATTGTACTCATCCTCTGACTCCCACTCTCAGGTTAACAGAACTGTTAAAAAACTTGAGGACAGGCTGTTTCGAGAAATGTACCTTTCAACTTCTCTAAATTCAAAAGGTGACTTCTCTGAGAACAAACAGTATGTGCTTGTTAAGTGAGTTGTCAGAGTGAGTTCTTCAAAGGTCTATATTTTGTCTCCATTGAATAATCTATTTTTTTTCCCAGTGGCTTAACCTCCTGAGAACCGGCGTGCTCCATTTCTAGCTCAGATAATTTTTAATATTGCTGATTACTTAATCCTGTTTGAAGATTCACCACCTCCTGCTGGCTTCTTTTTAGCAAGAGACATGTTGAGGTTTGATTTAGCTCTTGTGGGCCATAGGGTGTTAATATTTCCACAGCTGAGTGTTAACAGTGTGTTCACTGGGTACTGATATTTCCATTAGAGAAGGCAGTACTGTCAGAATACCAGAGACCAAGGGCTAAGGTCTGTAGCTCTTGGCAGATGGTTGCTATTTTCTTGAACCCTGGTGCACAGACACAACTATTCAACTACTAATAATAAGCTGAAATTACCCAAGGAATTAGAAGGCAGTTCAAGGAAAGCATTCATTTAAAAATAGCAACTCTGAATTAGCATCAGAGGATTACATCAGAAGCTTAAATAAAAATTTGACAAGGTACTAGAACTTCCCATCCTACATGAAGTGAAATTATTGTTTTGCAGAAACAAGAGCAATATTTAATAGGCAGTGCCTTAGCTTTCAAAATCAGTTTCCCTGGAAAAATGTCCCACGAAAATGTTTGCATCAAACCACTGTATTCTTTATTATAGAGATTAATGTACTAAAAGTCATTCTTAACTAACATTGTAAGCAGGCCAAAGAGAATATGGAAAAGTTAGACAGCTATAACTTCCACATTTGACTAAACAATCAACTGATAGGTGACGATGTATCCTTTCCATTTATTTTTTGAGCAAAAATATGTGTACATGGAAACTGGCACACAGTGAATCAAAGAAGCAGAATAAGACATAGCAGCTGTGTTTAAAGAACATACAATTCAGAGGGAAAGACTCAAACTGAAGATCATCACACAATGTTCTCTAGACTATAATCAAAGTGCTGAGTGCTGTATGCCCCCAAGGAAGAGAGAGACAGATTCTCTCAGAAAAAGTAAGGAAAGCTTTGGAAAGGAATTGAATTCTGATTTGAAACATTCATAGGCATTTCCTGAGTGGAGAAGAGAGGAAATGGAATTCCAGAAAGAAAGACTAGATGGTCAAAGTTATGGAAGTTCAGAGAATAATGAGAGATTTACTATAATATTAGAAGGGAATGGTACTGGGAGACAAGGTTGAAAAGGTTGGTTCAGTTTAAATCATTTGGGGCTCTATAAGTCAGGCAGTTACTCATAACTAACTTTATTGCACCCCATGGAATCTTAAAAATGGGACTCACGCAGTCCGATTTATTTTGTACAAGGATAATTCTGCACATTAATGTAAAGTGTGAACTGTAAAAAAGAGTAACAGCAAGGATATTAGATGCAGGTATAGCAATAGTCTACTTGAAAAGTGGTCTGGGCCTTCTCTGGGCATCAGTAGAGATTTACAGAGCAGACTGGAGAAATAGTTCAGAGGAAAGTGAGCAAGAGAGGAAATAAGGAAGATTTTGAACTTTTTGATTTAGGTATATGATAGATAATTACATCATTAACCAAGACAGGAGTTGTGGATGAAAGAGCAAATTTGGGTATTGAAGTTGGATGCCATCTTCAAAGTATCAAAGAGGAAATGGAAAAAATAATTTGTGCCTCTTGGAATAAGATTGATCGCAAAGGTGAGAAGATCACTAAAGTTGAAGGAGGTAAGAGAACGATTTTGATGTTTGGACTTCATATGTTTGTTTAAATAAAAGAGCTCCAAGCACGTTTACAAACTGAGATGAAAGATGCATGAAGAGAAGCTCAGAAAACAGGGATGGGTGAAGTGACAAAATGAGATGACACCAACACCCAACAGACTGGACCAAAAATGAAAATAGAGCTGTTATCAAGGAAAGAGAGTACCTTGTTCCTCTCAGTTGGGAGGAAAGGAAATATATGAATATAATTATAGGTAACTATGGATATAGAGAAAGGATTACAACAAGGCTGTATATTGCTACCCTGTTTATTTAACTTATATGCAGAGCACATCATGCGGAATGCTGGGCTAGATGAGTTACAAGCAGGAATCAATTGCAGGGAGAAATATCAACAATGATATGCAGATGATACCACTCTAATGGCTGAAAGCAAAGACAAACTAAAAAGATTCTTGATGAAGGTTAAAGAGGAGAGTGAAAAGGCCAGCTTAAAACTCAGTATTAAAAAAATTATGATCATGGCAAATAGAAGGGGAAAAGGTGGAAGCAGTGACAGATTTTCTCTTCTTGGGCTCTAAAATCACTGCAGATGGTGACTGCAACCATAAAATCAGAAGACAATTGTTTCTTGAAAGGAAAACTATGACAAACCTAGACAGTGTATTAAAAAGCAAAGACATCATTTTGCTGACAAAGGTCCATATAGTCAAAGCTTTGGTATTTCCAGTAGTCATGTGTGGATGTGAGAGTTGGACCATAAAGAAGGCAGAACAGTGAAAAAGTAATGCTTTCAAACTGTGGTGCTGGAGAAGACTCTTGAGAGTACCTTGGACAGTAAACCAGTCAATCCTAAAGGAAATAAACCATGAATACTCACTGGAAGGGCGGATGCTGAAGCTGAAGTGCCAATGCTTTGGCCACACAATGCAAAGAGCCAACTCATTGGAAAAGACCCTAATGCTGGGAAAGATTGAAGGCAGAAGAAGCAGAGGGCAACAGAGGATGAGACCACTGGATGGCATCACTGACTCAGTGGACATGAACTTGGGCAAACTCTGGGAAATGGTGAAGGACAGGGAGGCCTGGCGTGCTGCAGTCCATGGTGTCTCAAAGGATCGGACATGATTTAGTGACTGAACAACAACAATAAATGGATATGGGAGAGAAAAATGTGAAGGTTTCAGTATTCCACATAGAGAGTCAAAGTGATATACTGAGAATGAAGAACTTAGAATTGCATAAACCAAAGATATGAATCTTACTTTTGTGTATTTTTGAAGAGTTTATGGAGTTGCTTCCAACTTTCACAGTTGACAATATAACCTTTGAAATCAGACATATCTGTCTCTGTCACTTATTACCTGAATCACCTCAGTCAAGTTTTCTTACCTGCCAATGGGAGTAATAAGTATCATGTGTTGTACCTTACAGGATAAAGTCCTTATGAGAACTTTCAATAAATGTTACCAGTCAGGCTTGTCAACATCATCCTCTTCCTGGTATCTGTATTTTTAAAAGGGTTTATAGTTTTCAGATTTTTTTCAATGCTAAATTGTAAATATCATAAATTCATGGGAACGATTTCTTTTCTAGTAAGCTTCACTAAGCTTAAAATCACCTGTCAAAATGTATATGGTAAAAGAGCAAATTTATATTTGAAAATTGAATAATGACTTATAGCTTACTTATTAAGCACTTTCAAAATATTATGTGATTGACCTACAAAACAGTCTCTTTAATATTGTTACCATTATGTACAATTTCCCCCCTTTTACTGATTTCTACTTTATAGATGAAGAAATTTATATCCAGTTTGTTTATCCATTCATTCAGTAGATACTTATTGATGGCCTGTTCATGTTAGACACACTTAATAAAGCTAGCATATTAAGCAAAAAGAAACATAATCTTGCCTTTATGGAGTTGTAGTCCACTGGAGGTGGGGAGAAATAGGCCCTTACCAAATTATAAATGTAAAATAACAGTGTCATAACAGCTCTGAAAGAAAAGTGCATGGTTCCATGATAACATAAAACAAAGGATGCAAATCTTTCTCCAGAATGGGAAAAGTTTTCCCTGAGGAAGTTGTATGTTTGATTTCATATCTAAGATGAGTGAAAATGAACTGGTGAAAGGGGAGATAAGAGAAGAGCTCCATGGGAAGACGGGAGCTAGGAAATGAAGAAACTGCATTTAGGAAGTGAGAAGAGAACCTACTGTGGGCAAGAATTCCTTAGAAGAAATGGCATAGCCATCATAATCAACAAAAGAGTCTGAAATGCAGTACCTAGATACAATCTCAAAAACAACAGAATGATCTCTGTTGTTTCCAGTGTAAACCATTCAATATCACAGTAATCCAAATCTATGCTCTGACCAGAAATGCTGAAGAAGCTGAAGTTGAAAGGTTCTATGATGACCTTCAAGACCTTCTAGAACTAACACCCAAAAAAGTTGTCCTTTTCATTATAGGGGACTGGAATGCAAAAGTAGGAAGTCAAGAAATACCTGGAGTAACAGGCAAATTTGGCACTGAAGTACAGAATGAAGCAGGGCAAAGGCTAATAGAGTTTTGCCAAAAGAACACAAACCCCCAAAAACTGGTCATAGCAAACACCCTCTTTCAACAATATAAGAGAAGACTACACATGGACACCACCAAATGGCCAATACTGAAATCAGATCGATTATATTCTTTTCAACCAAAGATGGAGAAGCTCTATACAGTCAGCAAAAGCAAGACTGGGAGGTGACTGCAGCAAAGATTATGAACTCCTTATTGCCAAATTCAGACTTAAATTGAAGAAAGTAGGAAAAACCACTAGACCATTCGGGTATGACCTAAATCAAACCCCTTACATTATACAGTGGAAGTGACAAATAGATTCAAGGGATTAAATCTGATAGACAGAGTGCCTGGAGCTATGGATGGAGGTTCATTGAATTGTACAGGAGGCAGGGATTAAGACCATCCCCCCAAAAAAAGAAATGCAAAAAGACAAATGGTTGTCTGATGAGGCCTTACAAATAGCTGTGAAAAGAAGAGAAGTGAAAGGCAAAGGAGAAAAGGAAAGATATACACATTTGAATGCAAAGTTCCAAAGAATAGCAAGGAGAGATAAGAAAGCCTTCCTCAGTGATCAATGCAAAGAAATAGAGGAAAACAATAGAATGGGAAAGACTAGAGATCTCTTCAAGATAATTAGAGATACCAAGGGAATATTTCATGCAAAGATGGGCTCAATGAAGGACAGAAGTGGTAGGGACCTAACAGAAGCAGAATATATTAAGAAGAGTTGGCAAGAATACACAGAACTATGCAAAAAAGATCTTCATGACCCAGATAATCATGATGGCATGATCACTCACCTAGAGCCAGAAATCCTGGATTGTGAAGTCAAATGGGCCTTAGGAAGCATCACTACAAACAAAGCTAATGGAGGTGGTAGAATCCCAGTTGAGCTATTTCAAGTCCTAAAAGATGATGCTGTGAAAGTGCTGCACTCCATATGCCAGCAAATTTGAAAAACTCAGCAGTGGCCACAGGACTGGAAAAGGTCAGTTTTCATTCCAATCCCAAAGAAAGGCAATGCCAAAGAATGTTCAAACTACCACCCAATTGCATGCATCCCACATGCAACCCAATCCAGTATTCTTGCCTAGAGAATCCCGTGGACAGAGGAGCCTGATGGGCTGCTGTCCATAGCATCACAGAGTCAGACACGACTGAAGTGACTGAGCATACATGCACTGGAGAAGGAAATGGCAACCCACTGTAGTGTTCTTGCCTGGAGAAGCCCAGGGAAGGCAGAGCCTGGTGGGCTGCCGTCTATGGGGTCGCACAGAGTCGGACACGACTAAAGCGACTCAGCAGCAGCAGCAGCACGCGCTAGTAAAGCGATGCTCAGCGTTCCCCATGCCAGGCGTCTGCAGGACGTGAGCCGTGAACTCCCAGACGTTCAAGCTGGAGTTAGGAAAGGCAGAGGAACCAGAGGTCAAATTGCCAACATCCGCTGGATCATCGAAAAAGCAGGACAGTTCCAGAAAAACATCTGATTCTGCTTTATTGACTATGCCAAAGCCTTTGACTATGTGGACCACAATAAACTATGGAAAATTCTTCAAAAGATGGGAATTCCAGGCCACCTTATCTGCCTCTTGAGAAATCTCTGTGCAGGTCAGGAAGCAATTGTAAGACCTGGACAGGGAACAACAGACTGGCTCCAAATTGGGAAAGGAGTATGTCAAGGCTGTATATTGTTACCCTGCTTATTTAACTTATATGCAGAGTACATCATGAGAAATGCCAGGCTGGATGAAGCACAAGCTGGAATCAAGATTGCTGGGAGAAATATCAATAACCTCAGATGTGCAGATGACACCACCCTTATGTCAGAAAATGAAGCAGAACTAAAGAGCTTCTTGATGAAATGCAAGAGGAGAATGAAGAAGTTGGCTTAAAACTCAACATTCAGAAAACTAAGATCATGGCATCCAGTCCCATCACTTCATGGCAAATAGATGGGGAAACAGTGAAAATAGTGGCAGACTTTATTCTGGGGGGCTCCAAAATCACTGCAGATGGTGACTTCAGCCATGAAATTAAGAGACCCTTGCTCTTTGGAAGAAAAGTTATGACCAACCTAAACAGCATATTTAGAAGCAAAGAGATTACTTTGCCAACAAAGGTCCAAAGAGTGAAAGATGTGGTTTTTCTAGTTGTTGTGTGTGGATGTGAGAGTTGGACTATAAAGAAAGCTGACCGCAGAACAATTGATGCTTTTGAACTGTGGTGTTGGAGAAGACTCTCAAGAGTCCCTTGAATGGCAGGGAGATCCAGCCAGTCTGTACTAAAGGAAATCAGTCCTGAATATTCATTGGAAGGACTGATGTTTAAGCTGAAACTCCAATACTTTGGCCACCTGATGTGAAGAACTGACTTATTTGAAAAGACCCCAATGCTGGGAAAGACTGAAGTTGGGAGGAGAAGGGGACAACAGAGGATGAGATGGTTGGATGGAATCACCGACTCAATGGACATGAGTTTGAGTAAACCCCAGGAGTTGGTGATGGTCAGGGAAGCCTGGCATCCTACAGTCTATGGGGTCACAAAGAGTTGGACAGGACTGAGCGACTGAACTATGCTGAAGAGAGCCAGTATGCCTGGAGTACAAGGGAGGAGTGTGTGATGAACAGGTACCTTCAGATGGAACTAGATCACGTTAGGGTCTTCTAAACAGGGCCATGTTAAGCAACTTCGTCTTTATTCTGAAAGCAACATAAAGGCATAAATAATTCTCGGTGAGAGAATATTTTGAATTGATTTTCATCTTTCTGAGATTACTCTGGTTTCTAAGTGAAGCATGGATTTGGTAAAGGAAGCAAAAGTAGATGAGAGAAGATGAGATAAGTTATGGAAGTAGTCCAAGGATCAGAGAATGGCAAGTCAGCCTTAGAAGGTGGTGGTGGTGGTAGTTGTTTCATTGCTCAGTCCTGTCTGACTCTTTTTGAAACCGTAGATTGTAGCCTGCCACTATCCTCTGTCCATGGGGTTCTCCAGGCAAGAATACTGAAGTGGGTTACCATTCTGTTCTCCAGGGGATCTTACCCACCCAGCGATCAAAGCCGTGTTGCAGGCAGATTCTTTACTACTGAGCCACCAGGGAAGCCCTAGAAAGTGAGTGGTATGGTAATGAAATGAAGAGAATCAGAATATTTAGACATCAAAATGACAGAACTGAATGGGAAGGCATAGTGAAAAGAAGAGTATCGAGGATTACTCCTAGGTCTCTGTCTTTGGTAAGTAAGGGGATAAAAGTACCATTCCCTAAGATGGGGCACACTGGGTGACACATAAACAGTAGAAGAACAAGAACTCTGCAGTTCAGACTTTGTATGTTGGCTTTGAGGAGTGCTTGAGATGACCAAAGGTGTTCAAGAAAGATATCTAAGCTGGAGACCCCAACATGGAAGTCATCCAGTGAAGGATGGGAATTAACCCAAGGGTGCAAATAAATTTGTTTAGGGAGAGGTCTTAAGATAAGAAAAGATCCCTTCATATTTATTTATTTATTTATTTTTAGAACCCTTCATATTTAGACTCAAAATCCCTTATTCTTTTTTTTTTCCCCACAAGATAATGAATAACTTTATTCTCAATGAGTATTTTTTGGTTATACTTTGGAATTTAAGTACACATTATTATTTTTTTCAGTCAGATGCCTATTGACTAGAATTATAAAACTCTAAAAATTTTAAAATACTTTTTATTGGAGTATAGTTGCTTTATGATATTGTGTTAGTTTCTGCTGCACTGCAAAATGAATCAACTATATGTATACATATGTCCTCTCTTTTTTGGATTTCCCTCTCATTTAGGTGGTGACCGAGCACTTGTTAGAATTCCCTGTGCTATACAGGAGGTTCTCATTAGTTATTTACTTTATACATGTTAGTGTATATATGTCAGTCTCCCAATTCATCCCACCCCTCTTCCCTCCATGGTGTCTATATGTCCATTCTCAGAAAGAGAAACATATCATAGATATCACTTATATGTGAAATCTAAAAAGAAATGATACAGATGAACTTATTTACAAAGCAGAAATAGAGATGCAAACATCAAAACCCCTTATTCTTTTTCGTAACGTCATACTGCTTTTGCTTGTAATGTTTAATGTGTCCAAACACAAACTCTCTCTATTATGCTTTCAATATACCATTT
This sequence comes from Muntiacus reevesi, assembly GCF_963930625.1. Taxonomy (NCBI): domain Eukaryota; kingdom Metazoa; phylum Chordata; class Mammalia; order Artiodactyla; family Cervidae; genus Muntiacus; species Muntiacus reevesi. The sequence continues at coordinate 36,515,228 of NC_089249.1, read as the reverse complement.
GCTTTAGGTAGTGCCTTTCTAACCTCATCTAAGTAAAAATCAAAATGCAGTCATAAAAAGGAACAAAACCAATAACTACACTTTAATTATACATGATAATTTTAATTAAGTAATTAGTTAATACCATGACTATATGGCTTACCCAATGACTCAGTGGGTAAAGAATCTGCCTGCAGTGCAGGAAACACAGGAGACGTGGATTTGATCCCTGGGTCAGGAATATCCCTTGGAGGAGACAATCGCAACCCACTCCAGTATTCTTGCCTGAAAAATCCCACTAACAGAAGAGCCTGGCAGGCTACGGTCCAAAGGGTCGCAGAGAGTCAGACACAACTAAGCGACTAAGTACACGTGCATACATGACTATATAGTCATTTCCCAGTATCATTGTGCAAGTCCATAACTATCCATCAGGAAATATTTGAACAGTTCCTTTGTTTGTTTGGGCCTAGGACTCATTCTTATTCCTTTTGGTTCATGGCTGAACCAGTGCCCCAATCCAGATACATAAATTACACTACTCACTATTATATGTCTCTATTGACCCATTTAGAATGAAATAAAATTAAAAAATACACCCAAATATGTCTTGTGCCTACTATATAAGCATAGATGATAATAGCTAGTCAAAAGATTAGAAGGCCTTGATAGAAAACTTGGCCTAGTATTCTGGATATTTAGAATCTAGTTTCAGTATCAACCAGTGAATGACCTCAGGAAAATAGCCCAAACTCTCTGAGTTTCAGTTTCTTCATGTATACAGTCAGGAGGTTGAACCAGATCTCCAGATTTCCTTGAATTCTAATATTCTATAATCATGTGAACAATTTTGAAAGAACATGAATTATTCATTAGATAGAGGTTGACAATCATCTTAAAGAAGCCTTATTCACCTCTTTTTCTAGAAAAAAATTTCTTCTGTCGTGTCTGATTGTTTTTAGTGTTAGAAAAATAGCAAGGATGTTCATATTGACATTTTCCTTCCAAGCCGATGCTGAGTGTGTCATCAGACTCAATACCTGTTGGAAAAACAGTTCTGTACTTCTGATGGTTTTCTAATTCCAACCTGACATTGGTGCTTTTAGGCTGAATAGCCTCATGGCATTCTGCATGAATTCTTACTGTGTTTTCTGAAGTCTGACATTTCTGTTACACTTAAATTTGATCTCAGATTTCTTTGCTTTTCAGTTTACTTCAAGTTGCTTTTTTTTAAAGGTCAACATTTGTTACATTGCATTTGGCTTTCACCCATCACTTCAGAAGTTTTTGAAGTAAGCTATTGACCCTATATCATTTTTCAAACTAGAAAAAGAAGAGAAAAAGAAAGTAAGAAATAAGTAGAAATGACAAAGTAACAAGCCAAATGGGAAGAAGTTGAAAGATGTATTTTTCTGTTGAAATTTCACTTCATAATTCCAGTGGTCCTATTGAAGCTTGTCTGAATCTGTTGTGATATTCCTATAGCCCTCTGAGATGAGAGAAATTATACGTTTGAGGAAGAATGACAAGTCCCAAGTCTGATGTTGGTCAGATGACTTTGAAGCCAATTTTTCATTCATGGGAGACATAGGTTGATGTGCTGCTGTCTTAGAAACAGGGCATGGGTGCTGATCCTTTGACCAAAACTACGTTGTACATCCGAAGTTTTCAAAGTCTACGGTCTACAGTCCTAGAGGTCTACAGTCCTCAAGATGTTTACAGCGATGTCACAAGGTCAAAATTGTTTCCAAAGTAGTTCCAGACATCATTTCTTTTTGTCATACTCATTTACTCATGAGTGTAGAGTGGGGTTTTCCAGAGACTGCATGATATGCAGTATTACAACAGAGTTAATGCCGAAGCAGATAGGAGAATTCAGCTGTTTTCTGTTAAACCAGACATTAGAGACAAAAACGGTATAATTCTTCTCACTATTTTCTTTCTGAAAATACAGCTATATTTTTTAGAAACATATTGTTTATGTTAACATATAATGAATTTATTAATGTCACTTAAAATGAATTGATAAATATTTCTTAAATGTCTTGGTTTTATTTTTAATTGATAATTATTTATAGATAGAGGTTTTCCAGGTGACTCCCAGGTAAAGAATCTTCCTGCCAAAACCCAGGAGATGCAGGTTCGATCCCTTAGTGGGGACAATCCTCTGGAGAAGGAAATGGCAACCTATTCCAGTATTTTTGCCTGCGACATCTAACGGACAGAAGAACCTGGTGGGCTACAGTCCATGCAGTCGCAAAAAGTCAGACATGACTGAGCACGAACACCTGCCTGCATAACCCACATAAAAAAACTCTTTGGAATTGTCAGGAGAGTGTATGCTCCTCGGTTCTCTGTCTCATCACAACAGTGATTTGGAGCGACGGACATTAAAGCCCTCGGCACATCACAGCTCTCAGGTCTTGGACAAACTGTGTCATAGCTCTTAGACAAATCAGTGTTACAGCTCTATTTTATTTAGAAGATAGCAGAAAAATCCATCCTTGAAGAAGAGAAGAGAGTGGAGGAGCGTGCCAGCATGTGTGTGTGTGTGGGCGGGGGGTGGTAGAGAGGGAAAGAGAAAGAGCGTATCCACGCAGGAGGGAGAGACGGGGGGAGAGAGAGAGAGAGAGAGAGAGAGAGAGAGAGAGAGAGAGAATGCTTGGCTCCTCCTTTTATATGTTTTCTTCCCCCCTGGGCCTGCCCTATGCAAATTGGGCTCAGCCAGGAGTGCTGTTCTACCTGAAGTCCTCACTCAGGTCCTCGGACCGTCCTTTCACCTTCCTTTGTTCTATTTTCACAGGCTTTTCCCTTCCTTGTCCTTTAGCCACCGCCATTTTGGACTCTTTTTCCCTATTCTAACTACCTAACAGAATCGTCTATAATTTTTAAGGATCTCAAAGGGTCCAAGAGAAATTGAAGAACTTCTACTGAACAGCAGATTCTAACCACTGGTCAGTTTCTGCTTCTCCCTTGAGTCAAAGAATTACATGAATATTTGGTATGCTTCCTTTCCTGCCCATATAAAGATTGCAATTCCAACTTAATTTTCTGCTTGACTTTCAACTTTGTGTTTACCCTACAGTATTACCAAAATATAAAATTGATATCTCACTGAAGTTTCTTTGAAAAATGTTTGTCTTGAATTTGCTTTCATTTCACTTAATGTTTTCACATTTTGAGGTTTTTAGCCATATTTCTTACATTCCTTTATTCAACTTTTACAGCCAGTCTGCTAAGAGTATTTTTTTCTTTGTGTCCAAATGTCCTCATTGGACAACAAGCTATTTTTAGGTAAAATCCCTTAACAATTACTGTAGCGAGTTTTATATTTTTCTGAGGTATGATATCTTGCCCTTTTAGAAATCCTAAAGATGCAATTGTTAGCTCAGTTCAAAAGCAACTAAACCCTGAATATATAGAATCACTGTTCAGGAAGCTCATATAAAACTGAATAGTAAGCCAGTCTTTTAGGTTTTATTTTTGACCATAATAGTAGAGTTTTTTTGTTTGTTTGTTTGTTTGTTTTTTTTTTTTTGCTCCTCTCTTCAGACATACTTTGGAAGTTAAATTAGATAGCATAAAGTTAATTAAATGGACATTTTAAAATTATGAATAACCTTAAATAAGTGATTATTTCACATGGACTCTTTTTATTTCTAATTTTTTTTTAATTTCATAGTAAATGAAAATTTGTTTCACTTACCTGGTCTCCTCCCCAACAAGTAATGAATTTTACTGATCTTATATCTTTTTAATACCTTAAAATGGATAGATCTCCATTTATTACATTTTAAATTATCTATTTTCTGATTGATTGTGAGGAAAGGAAAGTGAAGTCTTTCAATCGTGTCCAACTCTTTGCAACCCCATGGCCTGTAGCCTACCAGGCTTCTCCATCCACTGGATCTTTCAAGCAAGGGCACTGGAATGGTTTGCCATTTCCTTCTCCAGGGGATCTTCCCAACCCAGGGAACGAACCCGGGTATCCCACATTGCAAGCAGATGCTTTACCCTCTGAGCCACCAGATTATAAGGAAGTTTCTGATAAATATGAATGAATGAGGACCTAATTGACAGCAGCCTGATGAATCCTTCTACTGAGACTTTTCTTTATTCCCCATACTCAAGGTGTTATGTCCATGACTACAGAAATTAGTAATCCCAAGGTTAGCAGGATCACTAGAAAGTGACTCTAGTTTATTATCAGCAAAAATTATACTTATTTTTCAAGCAAACCAGGTCATTGGAAATTACAATAACCTGGCTTGTGGAAAATTCAAAATAGATTGAAGTCTTCTGATACATATGACATTTCGGTGTGTAAATATCACACCACAGTCAGAGAACTAATATGAGTAGCCCTCACCTCATTGAGGAGCGAGTTACTGAGCATGAAATGCCAATAGCTATATCCCCAAAGAATGTTTAAATAGTTTCAGACAACATCACAGGGAAGAAAGGCCAGGATTTGTGGAACATATTTGTCCATTGATCTGTGGCTGAGTTCATGGCCCTGAAAAGATATTAAGCACAAATTCTCCAGGGGTAGAGATCCCTATTTGGGCCTATTAGTTAAAAGAATATTCTAAATCAAATACAAAATATGAGGCTTGTTCTTTTACTCTACAATGTGTATTCTTAAAAGAATACATGATTTGGATCTTTGTTCTAGTGGTAATAAATTTGCCATTATTTATTTTCAATTTATTTTATTTTAAAATGTGCAATTATTTGCAATTATTAATGTATTTTCATAATTAATTGAATGAGACTTACTTTTAAAATTACTGTTTTTTAGTAACCAATAAAACAGTCATATAGAAAGTTTAAAAATCTTTAAAAACTAAGCTTTAAAAAAGAAAACTAAAGTCATCCATGACATTTCCATCTAGAAATTTGGTATTCATATTTTGATCCTTCCTTTCCATCATTTTTGTTAAGCACACATGTTTCATTATACTCTCATATTATTAAATATTATTTTAATATTTTAATGACAACATGTATTTTATCATAGAGTCATAGAACATTTAACTTAAGTGCTTATTTTTAGATATTTACATTACTTCCAGTTTTGTTTGCATACATATCTCCTCACACACATTTTTTATTATTTCTGTAGGATAAATTCCCAAAGTAGAATTACTTGATCAAAGAATAAGCACATTTTAAAGATTCTTTTTATACATGTTGCTATATATTGCCAGCAATGTATAAAAGAGCCCCATTTTCCAGGAACTTCACCAACACTGCCAGCATCTCTTTTAATGTAGCCAACTCTTCCTAAAATAGTCAGATTGAGGTTATATTTGGATATGCTTTAATGTCGTTAGGCCTTAGTCACATCTCAGGATGTCATGTGGTTCATTTCTTGCCAGTTTCTCTTCCAATTTCTTCCTGAACTTCAAGCACCAGTAATGAATAAAAAGAGACATCCCTTTCTATGAAAATGCAAAAACACTCTTCCCAACATTTGTGTGTATTAATACAAATACATAATATTCCTTTTGGACTCTTCTATAAAGATATCATGAGTTTTTTGTTCTCCTATTCCTAAAGAGCCTGAAAAAGAAATTCTTTCTCTTCCATCGCCATCGGATTTGTTTTTTTCTTACTGTTTCGACTGTGAGGGGAAAAAAATCTGGGATTTGTATGAGTGCTGTTTGTGGAATTGAACCTCCTGCTACCAATATATAATATATAAATTATCCCAGAGCACAAGAAGCATAGTATGACTTTCCTCATTATTATTATTGTGACCAATGCTTTTATTTTATTTCTTTGGCTGTGCCACATGGCATGTGGGACCTTAGCTCCCTGACCAGGGATCGAATCCATGCCCTGCCCCTGATCCCCGCCCCAGCAGTGGAAGCATGGAGTCCTAACCACTGGACTGCCAGGGAATTCCTGTGATCAGTGTATTTTTATTAATCACCCAACATGTAAGGAGGGTGGTCCTGAATTCTGGAAATAAAAAAAGAGGATAGACCAATCCTTAGCTACAGTATATTCACTAGTTGAAGAATGAGGATACATATTAATAAAATGATAAATTCTTTCACGCTCTGTCATACCCAATTGCCCAGTGGAGGAAACACTCAGTGCCCTGGGAGTTAAGAAAAGTGATTGCTAAAGACCGGCATGGTGGCCTTCAAGGGAATATGATCCACAGCTTGAAGGAGAACTAGAAGTTTAAGAAGAGAAGGGAGGGTGTTCCAAGCAGAGGTTACAGTACTTACAAAGGTGACAATGAACATAGCATATTCAAAGTAAAAACAGCATACAATGAGCCAGGGCAGTTTATTCAGTATTGCAGTAGTACAAAAATCTGGAGTGTTTGGCTAGCTTTTAGTATGTAAATAAATAGTATGCGTCTGAAAGTTTCTTTGAAAATAGAAAACCATTTACTGTTTTATAGGAAATGAACTTACAAAATAATTCAGGAAATTTTATAAGGTATTACTATTAAAAATGCTAATACCAGTGTGAGCCAAGTATAGCCTAGCATAGATAATTGCAGAAGAAACTGAAAACAAGCATAGAGTACTTCCCTGGTGGCCCGGGGTAAAGGAATCTGCCTGCCAATGAAGAGATGCAGAAGACATGTGTTCGATCCCTGGGTAGGGAATATGCCCTGAAGGAGGAAATGGCAACCCACTCCAGTATTCTTGCCTGGGAAATTCCATAAACAGAAGAACTTGGCAGGCTACAGTCCATGGTGTTGCAAAAGAATTGTACACAACTCAGTGACTAAATAACAACATTGATGCAAGGGCCATTGGGATAGAAAAAGCAACAGAACTTGGCAACTGATCAGATGTAAAGATAAAAGACTACTAGAAATTCCACAAACTTTTATTCAATTACGCTTGGACTAGGGATGCAAATGAATGAGCCTACCCTCAGCCTGGTGTTTAGAATCCCATAGAAAAGGGGATGATTCTAGAAAGTGGCCAAAACAGCTTCACCAGTAAATTGATGCTTGAACTTTGTCTTCAAGGATGCATTGAATTTCAACAGATAAAAAGGAGGGGGATGGGAATTAAATGATGAGTCTTTAGCAAAGAGGGAGAAAACATAATTATTAAAATTTCAGACCTACATGACTGGAGAAAGATGATAACACAGACTGTGAGACAGAAGTCTGGCAGTAGTGATGCTTTAGATAAAAAGATAACTAATTCAATTTAGACATTTATGAAATATGTAGAGTGTCCACCAATCTAGAGATAATGGGGACAGTAAGTGGACAAAGCAGGTAAAATTTTTCTGCTTTCAAGGACTTTACATTCTAGTGTTTGGAAATACCCACATGATTAGAGATACAGTGTTAACCAAAGAATTTTCTTTTGTTGTGATGTTTGCTTTCTGTTTTTCCTCCTTTGCTGTCATTCACATCAGTAAGATGAAATAGGCACATAGGAAAGCAAGGATGACTAGTATCTGACCTAAGTCATCACTTAGGCAACAAAATGTACCAAGTAACTATTCCCCCAAGGCTTCAAAGTGTCCTCAAACTGACCTTGATGTCTACAAGCCTCAGACAAATGGTTTAGTAATTGAGAGCAATAAATTAGAGTCAATCACATTTAGTTAGGAGAAAATAAAGTCTTAGTGTGCTAAAACAAGCTGACCTTCTTCCAGCTTTGCATTTTTATTACACCCTTTCTTCTTTCCATCTGTGCGTGATGCTATGCTGAAATCTGACCTTAGTGGTACTTCATGAGATGTGCCTAGACTACAGTCTCAGTAGGTCTTATTGCTAGAATATCGGTAGGGAAAATATTATTGGAAAAGTATATGTAGATCAGAAGTAAAGGTTTTGAATGACCAACCTTGGAAGTGAAATTCTTGTTGCAATTAAAATGCTCAGTTTAAATGAATGAAGAGAAAATATGTAACCTGTTTAAGCACCACATTTCAAACTGCTATCAAGGACAGTTGGGGAAATACTGAGTGGTGCTATTTTTGTCCTTCACACTATAGCTGCATGTATTCCTTTCACCCTTAAGTAACTGGACTTGCTGAAAAGAGACTGGGTGTTAGAGACTAAAGTGTTCTGACCTCCACAGTCTTTAGAGCTCTCACCTGAAAAGCATCCATAGTTCCCATGCAAAGAGATTCGAGGGTCTTATTTATTCTTTTCTTTGTTTCTAAGTGAATTGCTCTAAACTGTTCCTTTGAATTTTAAATTGTGCATATTAATTTTTTAAGATTTGTTTATTTAAAATAATAAATAAGGGTGTTGCTCTCACCAAAACCCTTGTTATATTTATTTATCATGTCAAAGCAGCGTGGTGTCAAATTTATATCTAGGCACTTTCCGGGAGCTCTGGCAATGTAGGAGACGCAAGAAACTCGAGTTCGATTCCTGGATCAGGAAGATCCCCTGAAGAAGGGAATGGCAACCTGCTCCAGTATTCTTGCCTGGAGAATCCCATAGAGAGATAAGCCTGGCAGGTTACAGTCCATGGGGTCACAAAAGAGTCAGACACGACTGAGCATGCATGTGCACACTCACACACACAGTTCTACTGATGGAGCAGTGTTAGTTGTTATGAGGGGCACAGTCATCCATCAGTATCAGTTCCAGCACCCCTGCAGAAACCAAAATCTGGAAGCTCAAGGCCCTTACATAAAAGGGCATAGTACAGCCCACCCTATGTGCCCACAGATGAGAACCCTCCAAACTGTAGGGTTTCAGACGTGAACTACCTTCATAAATTTAGTTTAGCAGCAAAGCTTTTATTGTGTTTAGTTGGTGCTAAATCTTACAACAGGCATATGCAGTTCAAAATGAGTAAGGCATAGTTACATTCAAGAACTTAACAGCCTAGTAAGATTTAGCTATATTAAATTATTTGTATTTATTTATTGTAAGATACTTTAGATTTCTTGTTTTATATTATTCTCTGCCCAAAGACTCATTTAAATATGTTTTATCCCATTTTTAATCATATAAGCCATCAGATCTCCAGCTAGTAATTACTTACTAAATACATGGCTAAATAATAAGCAAAGATTTTCATATATTTTAAAAAAAATCTTAGATATCCTATAATCCACATTTTATAAGCAGAAAAGTTGGCAGGGATCTGACTTAAGCTCATGTTTCCAAAATCTAGTCAAAAGAACTTTCGACTGCAGTTCACAGGAGAGCACAGAATATATATATATATAAAAAAGTGATTATTTGATGATAATGATTATCTTAAATGATTGTGAGATTATTTTATCTAATGCATTGGGGTTGGAATTAATTCTCTGTTTTCTTGATGTTTCTCATGCATTATTGTATGCTTTTAATAGCATAGTAAGTATATTTACTTTGTTTTAGTTTTCCAGATCAAGAAATTCGTAACGTGGCAGTTCAGCAGTTAGACAACCTCTTGAACGATGAATTACTGGAATATCTCCCACAGCTAGTTCAGGTAAGGACAGCAAAGTTGCCAAGGAATTTCAGGATTTTAACCAATAATTCTCTAAAACAGGTCCCAGTGAATCAACAGTAGCCTACATAAAAAGTGATAATTTCAGTTTGGCTAGCCAAGGAGCTAAAAATATAGCTCATATGTTAACTTGGGTACTGCAGAAATTCTCTACCCAAAATTGATATGGTTACAAAAAAGGTATATAAACACCAAAAGGGAATTTAAAAAAAAAAAAAAAAAAAAAACTTCACTGATTAATTAGAACAGAAAAATAAATACTTGTGATGAAAAATTGCTATCCAGCTGTATATATAAAACTATAAAAAAAAGTAGCCAAATAAACATTATGTAGAAAATAGTTACTAGGCATCTGCTCATAATATTTTTCTTGCTTTTCCCATATCCTAATATTAATTACAGATTTTAAAACAGTTTCTAATAAATTCTGCTGCCAGAGAGTAGTTTTGTAACATCATATATCATGATATTGGAGTAATTTTGGAAAATACTATAAACTTATCTAGAAATCTGATCATGGTCTGATTTAGTTTGAATATGTTACCATATAAACAATTGCACAAATAGTCTTGTATATGATTGAATATCCAAAATATAAACAATGATTTTTTTCTAAGTTAACTGGATACTGAATGCTGAATAGGTCTAAAATAGGGGTCTGTATGTTTTTCTTTTGCTTTGCTTTTAACTCAGGTGTTTTCTTATCTGAAAGATCAGGTCATCGTTATAAGCTATTTTATATGCCAGGTGCCTCAGGTTTTGAATTTAAGACAGGGACCTTGAGACTAAAGTGAGGAGTCTCTAATAATAGAATTGAATTCTATGTTACTTTAAAAACAGAGCATGCACTTCTCTGAAAGCCTTAAAGAGAGAACTGATCTAGAAGCATATGTACCAGAGAGTTACTACTACCACTCCTTACAGTTGTGGTTTCCCTAGCCTTGCAGGAGTGTGTAGTGAAAATAAAAATTAATTCAACTTGCAGAAACATTATTCATCTCATGCCTCTTGAGTATGGGAAACATGCTATATCTAACCCAACTCAAAAAAAGGAAATTTCTACAATAGTATTTGTAAATTAAATCTATTTGAAGGCCAGAATCTGAGTTAATAACACTTGACACTAGGAATGTGGCTGAGAGACATACACCTGTAAATGCAAATTCATTTATAAGACAAGTTGCACCCAGGATCCAGCATTGCAAATACACAGAGGTAAAGATAGGTAAAGTTGCAAATATTCCCTAATTAAAAATGATAATTATAAAATCTTGTGAGATGGAAAGAAATATGTAATGTGACTGGAAAATAACAAATGGGAAGAATTTTCAAAACATTCATTGTGGAGTTTGCCCTTAAAACTTTGATGCTGCACCCTGACTTTGCAAGACATAAAAAAAATTTCCTACCCTGCTGATTATTTTCTGGAATCATGTTATTTTTTTATGCATTATTTTATTAGAACTGTGCAGGCTATGTTAAAGAGCAATATGAAGGTACTTGAAGACCATGATGAAAATGGAAGGTATGGTTCTTAAACTGCTAGTCGCTCAGTAGTGTCCAACTCTTTGTGACCATGTGGACTGTAACCTGCCAGGCTCCTCTATCCATGGAATTCTCCAGATAAGAATACTGGAGTAGATTGCCATTCCCTACTCCAGGAGATCTTTCTGACCAAAGGATCAAACCCTGGTCTCCTGCATTGCAGGCAGATTCTTTACTGTCTCAGCCACCAGAGAAGCTTATGGTTCATAGCTAATGCTCAAATAAGCCACAGACCCAGAGGTTACTGCAAACCACAAGCTGTAACAATGCAGGTAGGTTTCAAGAAGAGCGTCCAAAATAATGCTGTTGTTGTTGTTCCATTTCCTTAGTTGAATCCAATTCTTTTGCGACCTCATGGACTATATATCCTGCCAGGCTCCTCTGTCTGTGAGATTTCCCAGGCAAGAATACTGAAGTGGGTTGCCATTTCCTTCTCTCAGGGATCTTCCCAACCCAGGGATTGAACCTCTTTCCTGCATTGGTACACAGATTCTTAACCACTGAGACAACTAGGAAGCCAGCGAAGCATGCATCCAAAATATTGTCTCCTTCTTAGATGATGATGCAGGATGTAGGGAGAAATTGTAGCAGTAGACAGAGTGATGCAGTGAATTTGGAAGCAAGGGAGGCCATTCGTGATCAGTAAGTAGTTACTGGGTTCAGAAAGAAATCACAAGGAAATCTTGAAAGAAAACTAAAAGACAAGCACAGAAGTAGACTCTGAGGCATCTCTCTCCTGCTAATGTACTCATAGGATATGTTCACGATAAGGGCATGAACACAGCCCATGGTCTAGTCAATCCAATATTAGCATGTTAGTTAAAGAAGGTCATAACTGCAGTTTAAGAGAACACACATTATGATCTTTATATATTCAGACAGCATCACGAGTTTATGCAAATTTGCTGAGATCATCTTCGACATTCTCACACTTCAAGAACTCATAAACATTCCCATCCTGAAGGATAATTAGTATACTGAGGTGTTTCTTTAGGTGTGTGTTGAATGAACGTTGTACCCATTTTTTCTGCTCTCTGGACTGTGGTATTAACTCTGTGTGTGTATGTGACTTAAATGGCTTATGGAGCCACAAGCCATAGAAGCTTTGTTTCTCAAGCAGGAATAAGTCCTTTTAGAAAGATAGGGAGAAAACCTGACATTCATTTTCACAGCTTATTGTGGTTCATGAGATGATGATGAGGGCCCAGATACCGAGTGCTGATGGGGAAGTGGGTGTGGAGGTCTAAATTAGGTCTCAAAGGCTGCTGTTGCTGTGTTTTTTCATCAGGTTGAATATCCTAGAAAACGTTAGAAAGTTGCTCACAGTGCAGATGAAAGAATGGGAGATTGGGGGATGGGTGGATTATGTGTCCACTGAAAGGTAGCTTTGACACTTAAAACTAAAGCTTCAAAGTCTGCAGGTTAATACTCAGTACATGGTTTCAGTTAAGGCTTTGTGTGTGTGTGGCTTCCCTAATAGGTCAGTTGGTAAAGAATCTGCGTGCAATGCAGGATACCCCAGTTCGATTCCTGGGTCAGGAAGAACCCCTGGAGAAGGGATAGGCTACCCACTCCAGTATTCTTGGGCTTCCCTAGAGGCTCAACTAGTAAAGTATCTGCCTGCAATGCGGGAGACATGGGTTCGATCCAGGCTACCCACTCCAGTATTCTGACCTATAGAATTCCATGGATCCATGGGGTCACAAAGAGTTGGACACAACTGAATGACTTTCACTTTTTCAAACCAAGAGAATAGAAACATCTATTGTTTAATAATGCCATCTTTTATATCCAAGACACTGTTCATGATATTATTTTCTGTGTGCCAGGATTCTCTCCCTAGCCATGGTTGAACTCCACCAACCACCTGCTCTTATTTATTCTGTAATACTAAAAGCCAAAAAAGAAAAAAAGGCAGACTCCACAACACTAAATTGTGTGATGTGTATATGCTCTGTTATTAGTTATGCACCAACTGATAAAGCTATCAAATATAAGTATTTTGTCAAACCCTTTATGCTGTTTTCCCTTTCTCAAGCCTCTTAAGTACCTCTGTATTCTGATATAATTTTGTTACTGAGAAAAAAAAAATAAAGTAATTGCATCTCTTATTTCAGGCTGTCAAGTTTGAATGGAACCTTGAGAGTCCTCTAGTGCAACTTCTGTTACACCGCTCACTACAAAGCATCCAGATTGCCCATCGTCTTTACTGGTAAGATTAACCAAAGTAAGGTAGGATGCCTTTTTTTATTTTCAATTTCTTTTTGTGGGGCAGCTTTTCCTTATAAAACTGATACAAACTTCCACTTAAAATTCAGCCAGATGTGAGTCTTTATCAGGGTTATTTTTATTTATAAGTATAATTTAACTGTCATTGTCTTAAAAATCTTCCTTTTGTACTGTTGCTGCTCTTTGAATCCAACTGGAATTTTAAATCTAGGTGATCCTTTCCGATAACTTTAAATCACAAGGTCTACATGTGGTCACACCTACTTCTTGAATATTTCAGTATAAAATCTAGTTATAAGATTGTGTATGTTTTGGAAGAATGTAAGCTTGAAAAGTAATTTCTGTAACAATATTAGTTATAAATAGTGGGATCGAGGCCAATATATACTGTCTTAAGCTTAAAATTCCTGGAGCACTAAAGTTTTCCGAAAACATTAAATTTGAATACTATTAGTGAAGAAGTTAGACTTTTTTAAGATATATCAGGATTTCTCCCATCACTGCCTGCTCCTGATCCTACTAAACAAGGTGTTCTTTGGATACTGTTCTCCCTACTGTTATTACTAAATTCACACAAAAAATTTAGCAATTACAAGTGTCAGTAACCTAAGGATGGAATTGAATCTATCTTTTGTCCTCACATATGTATGACAAGCATCATTTATTGGCTTCAATTGCTAGTGAAGAAATTTAATTAATGGGAAAAAAGGAAGTCAATATCATTTTTGAATATCATGTTTTTCTACTTTGAAAAACATTGCTCTTGTTGACATCACTCTTCCCGTGAAAATGACTCAAGGATTTCATATAAAAATAGAAATACAAGGAATTGTCAAGAACTAATGTTTGATTAGATGCAGATTTCCATTTCAAGTGTCTAATAGAAAAGCCAGATCATTTTCCTCTAGTATGTCAGTATAATTAGGCATCAGATACATTGGCCAATAGTAGGCCTTCCGCTAAGTAGACTCTCTTCATCAGACTCTGAATTAAGTCTTATTCTCTTACATTTTTCCAACAGCTATTTTGATGATAAGGGAAGTTAAGTGGATATATTTGTTGGTATTTCACTGTCATATTAAAACTAGAACTCCATTACCCTCAACGTTTATTTCCCTTCAAACTTCACTTTTTTTCACTTTTCACTTTTTTAAAACATGTTTACTAAAACGAAGACATATTAAAAAGTAACATGACCACATAACAGTCTTGTTTTAAATATTTGAACCAAAACATAATATAAAATATATAAAGTAGAAGAGCAAATAAAAAGATCATTTAAAAAATTAGAATAAAATATTGAGGACTTACATTGATTGTCATAATACTAGTACTAGAGCCATCTTAGTAAGTTCTGCATCTGGTAAAGGTGCAAAAAGTGGGGTCATTTGGTAGGAAACAGTGGGTACAGACAGAGCTGTCAATCAATGCCATACTTGCAGGTTCACAATAAATACAGTAATGTCACTTTGTCAAAGAAGGTGGGAGGAAAGACTTTCTCAGTATAGAACTCACCTTTATGAAAAAGAGAAAAAAGAGTAACAAAGCCCATTTCCCTTCTCACTGATTTAAGAAGAGAGTAAGATAGAGGGACTAGAAAAAGATGTAAGTTATAAATGAACTACTTGTTTCTGAATGCTTAATTTATGAAAATATGAAAAAGGAACAAGACAACATGGAGGGAAATTTTAAAATACCAATATCATTTTAAAACTTAAGAATTAAGAATCAGGCAAAATATTCTAAGCATCAAAGAGCATTACATATATTTAAGATATATCTTGGAGTTAAAAAAAAAAAAAAAAGCTGCTCCCTAGCATCATATTTGGGGTTTCCCAGGTGGCTTGGTGGTAAAGAATCCACCTGCAGTGCAGGAGACGTGGGATTTGCAGGTTTGATCCCTGGGTTGGCAGAATACCTTGGAGAAAAAAATGGCAAACCACACACACAAAAAAATGGCAACCCCCTCCAGTATTCTTGCCTGGTGAATCCCGTGGACAGAGGAGCCTGGCAGACTACAGTCCATAGGGTCACAAAGAGTTAGACATGACTGAGTGACTGGGAATGAGCATCATATTTAGGGGACATTTGTATGTAGAATGCTGAGTTTAAACTTCAAAGATGCTGCTCAGAATCCTCATGATACACTTGAAAAAATTCTCAATTTATCTTTCCTTAGAAAACAAAGCAAAAACAATAAAAACCAAAATCTGATAACTTTTTAAAAAGGTAGAGTTCCATCAGACATCAGTTGAATGATTTTTTTCCACTTGGGTGAGGTACTGCCTCATCATATTCAGCATATTCAGCACTGAACTCAACGACTTACCCTGCTCACTCAGGTCTTGGAAGCTTTTCTGGACCCTCCCTGTTTCTCACTAATATGCTCAGTTTTTTACCAAGCCCTGTGATCGTATACCTCCCAAATAGGTCTCCCCCAAACAGTTGCTTCCACCTGCCACTGATCAGAAGGTTAACTCTTCAGATGTTGAGTTGTGAATAAACAGGCTTTCACAGAAACCATCTTGACTACTTGCCATCACTGCGGGCAGCCTTCCTGAAAAGGGAAATTGACTTGGAGTTACTGCAAGTCTCCTCCATTGAAAGGGTGACATAGGATGAATATCCCCAATCTTTCACGGAAAGGGAGCTAACAGTAGCTTTGGATTGGGAAAGTTTAAAAGCTCTCAATCACAGTTTGCACCCTAAAAGTTGGCTGTAAATTGGTAGGGTAGCATTTGGAATTCATACTTAGGAGGTTTCTCCCCCATCATATAGCAATTATAGAAATTTAAGCTCAGACCCTTTCCATTTTGAATAAGAAATAAACAAACAGTCATCACTAACTGATAGTGAGACACTGGATTGAATGGGATGTCCCCAAAAATTTATTTATGTCTTAATTCCAGGAACCTGTGACTCTGAGCTTATTTGGAAAAAGGGTGTTTGAATATATAATTAAATTTAAAATCTTGAGATTAGATTGTCCTGTTTTATCAGTGTGTGAGTGCTAAGTTGCTTCAGTCATGTTTGACTCTGTGAGACCCAGATCATAACCCTCCAGGCTCCTATGTCCAAGGGATTTTCCAGGCAAGAATACTGGAGTGGGTTGCCATGTCTTCTCCAGGGGATCTCCCCAACCCAGGGATCGAACCCAAGTCTCTGGTGTCTCCTGTATTGGCAGGCAGGTTCTTTACCACTGAGCCATCTGGGAATCCCAGTGTGGGTTTTTATCAGGGTGGGTCCTAAATCCAATGACAACTGTCCTTGTAAGAAACAGAAGACACACACATACAGAAAAGGCCATGGGGAGATGGCATCATTGATGGGAGTGATACAGCCCAAAGCCAAGGACTGTCCAGAGTCTCCAGAAGCTAGAAGAGGCAGGGGAGCATTCTCCCCCTGAGCCTTGAGAGGAAGCACAACCCAATCTTGATTTCAAACTTCTGGTCTCCAGAGCTGTGAGATTAATCTCAATTGTTCAGTTTGTGTTAGTCTATTATGGCAGTTCACAGTAAGGACAGGACTTTATGAAGGGCCCTGACTAGACTGGCTCTGATGACACATCACGCAGGAAGCTTCTCCTGATTCCGCAGCCGCTGTCCAGCAGGGGTACCGCTCCCATGCTGTCTCCCAGAGGACACCCTAGATGACCCCACGGCGGTCATGTCACATTACCTTAGCCCTTCTATTCCCGTCTGCTTCCCCTGCCAGTCCTGATAGTGACTCATGATAACTATCATGTCATACTCATCAACATACGGATCATGCCAATGCCTGACACTCAGGAGGTACTGACAAAAAAACGTTTTTTAAGTCAGGAAACCAGAGAAATTTCTTTAAGACCAGCAATAGTTTCACATGCGGGGAATTCAATGCACTCTCAAAGATACTGTCAGTGCCCTAGGCAGATCCCCTCTACCCAGCTGTTGGACCCCTCTTGCAGCTTCTGTGAATATTGACTGCCAATTGACAGCTGCCTCTTCTCTGCAGAATCCGTCTCTGCTAACACAGCTACCTAGTCTGGGGAGTGGGAAATCGTTACGGTACCATTTTCATTCCAAGCCTCCACCGAGATGACTCAAAGCTAGATTAGACCTTGATCTCCTGGTTAACTCCTTCCCCTCCCCTAGAGTGCTTCTCATTCCCTCAAAGGTTTTTTTCCTGAAGAATAACTCTTTCAGTAAATCACATACACTTAATTCCTGTGTCTGTTCTAGGGAAGCTTAGCTAAGATAAACATTTATTTATCAAAGAAAACTAATTTAAATATTTGCTTTCAAAAAAATTGGAGCATCAGTTTGCTAGACATGTATCGTTAAGTGGAACAGCAATATTGCAGCCTTTCATATTCCTAATAGTATTAATAAGTCTGGCTGAATGAGCTCCAAGAGAGCCATTTTGAATAAAAATCTGTATAAATTGTTTTTTTAAGTCATATCCTACAAAACTCTGAAAATGTTCTCTTCAAAGTATGGGGATAACCTGAGATGACATGCCCATTGGCTGACTCTCCAGGTACAACAATATTTTTCTGTTTCATTCACTGATAAATAATATCATATTTATCAAGTGCTATCAAATATATAATATATATATTTATCAAATATATCATATGTATCAAGTACTATCAAGGACAGTACTTGGCATTTGACAAATACTCAATAAATTGCTACTGAAGGAACGAATAGGACAGAGTTGTCCCAGGCCCAGCTGGGTACATGCAAATTTATGACAGAAGGGGGCAGAAGAGAGCTGCTTGAGCAGTCAATCAGCCTTGATGCCAAACAATGCTGGCAAGGCTAGAACAGTATCAGGTGACTGGCCCCTGATGCAGCGTCTGCTGAAACAGCTGGGAGAATGCCACAGTGAACTAAGGTACCGGAGTCTCTGGGACCATGAGGGCTTTCCAGGGTGGCCCATGGTATCAAAGGACTATATGAGCTCTAATGTAGCACGCTTAAAATTGAGATGATTTGAAAACTGGCCAGTCATTTTCTTAACAATCTACCTTAAATTTTTCCTATCTAGAATTTTGGGGCAATTTCACAAGTCAGGGGCTACTCTAAATAAAACAAAATAATGTGGAAATTTTGCATCATGTGATCTGAAGTCACATGTCCCCCTTACCCCTCTCCTAAATTTCTCTCACCAATGCCTGAAATTCTCTCATTAGCAACCACTCCTTTTGGTTAAATAATGTTTCCTCTCAGAAGTACTCTTCTCATATTATATATATATATATAATGCTTATGAGGAATTAATTTATCATTTGTTCATATTTAAATATTTTATTTTTGACTGTGCTGGGTCTTCGTTGCCGCAAGCAGGCTTTCTCTAGTGATGAGCGGGGTTGCTCTCTAGTTGCTGTGCGTGGACTTCTTGTGATGGCTTCTTTTGTTGCGAAGTACGGGCTCTAGGGCATGCGGTCTTCAGTAGGGCAAGCTGGCACACTGGCTTAGTTGCCTCAAGGCATGTGAAATCTTCCCCAACCAGGGATTGAGCCCATGTCCCCTACATTGGCATGGGGAGTATTAGCCACTGGACCACCAAGGAAGTCCTCATTTGTCCACTTATATGACACATGTTAAGATGTTAGATACTGCTGAACTACTAAGGATAGACTAGAATGGTGTTTGCCTAAAGAAATTCACAGGCTAACTCTCATTAGGCAGAAAAAAAACCTCTGGGCTGTGTGGCAGGGACAGAGTGGAAGGAGAGAGCTGGCCACAGATTCTGCCCATTTTGCAGTTTTACCCATGACCTGTTCCAAATATAATATAAGCACAAGGCAGAGAGGCAAGGCTGGCCATCAAGTAAATAAAAAACACTTCCCTTCTGTCAGACTTAAATATTGATAAAGGCATACAAATTATACACAGAGGAGGTACGTGCTCTGTCTCTTTTGAGGTCTGGAACACTCCCTAAAGTGAGAGTGAAGAGCTGCACTTTAGGGAGTTATTATGGTGTAATAGAGCACGCATGATACAGAATCGATAGGCGGTTTTAAAGCCTCAATCCTTTACCTTCTAGAATCACTATATTGCTACTAATTCACCATTTTATCTTTACAGTGTAATAAATAATGAATTGTTGCTTCACTTTTTTGTAAGGGGAAGATATATCTTGTCATTTAATATTGATCTGTTATAATCATCTTTCACCCTGTCATTCTCAGAAAAGTACACACCAGATAAAATCCCTATAATCAACAACTCACCAAACTAATGATAGCTCTTCTCCACTCCAACCAACCTGGAGAAAAGCAACAGTTATTTGTGAAAAGGTTTACATTTTACATAATGATCTGTAAAATTCATTAACACAGTTTTCTAGTTACGGTCAAAAATAAGAACAATTGTTTTTTGTCTGTTTTATATGATAAAGGTTATATGTAGTTCCTTTAATAAAAAGATGTATTTAAAAAGCATAATATAAATTTTAAGTTATTTTCTAATATAATTTGTCTTATTACTCCTATTAAATATATATGAAAATAGAATCTGATGTGACCCCCTGGACTGTAGCCCACTAGGCTCCTCTGTCCATGGAATTTTCCTGGCATGAATACTGGAGTGAGTTGCCAGTCCCTTCTCCAGGGGATCTTCCCAACCCAGGGGTCGAACCCAAGTCTCCCAAATTGCAGGTAGATTCTTTACCACCTGAGTCATGAGAGAAGCCCGATAAAAAGGTCTACCATAGAAAAATGCAAAAACAGGCACAGAGCTTCACCTTAAAATTATTCTTAGTTTAAATTATTTTTCCTTGATATTCTTCTATTTTATTAAATAAGTAAAGAGTTGTAAAAAGGAACATTTTGTATATATGTATGTACGTACATATGTATATACATACTGAGCTCAATTATTGGAACTGAGACATCTGACAACTGGGAACTAAACTTTCTAATCCAGTCTCTTGCAATTTTTCATTATAACTACATGCAGTTACATCATTGCTTCCTTAGATAGTCATCTGGTTCCCTTATAATAATATTAGCCCCTCTCTCCCATAGTTTATGCCAGAGATTTGGGTTAAGACCTTAAAAAATAGCATTGCTTGATTTTTGTTGGTTTCTAATGAATATCAGGGAAAAGATCTGGATTAGTGACAGGTAATAGAAGCATATCACCACGCTGATGGTATTGGACCCAGAAAAAGAAAGAGAGAGAATCAGAGCATCAGGTTGAAGATATTTTTAGGTGCCAGGTCTAGAAGTACCACATACATTTTGGATTATATTCCAAATATAATCCAAAGTCAATAAGAAGGCCCTGCCCACTGTCATCTAGTGTAGGAAAGCAGATTGGGTGTATATCTATGTGAATGCATGCTCATCCTCCTTAGTCATGTCTGACTCTGTGTGATCCTACAGACTATAGCCCACTAGACTCCTATGTCCATGGAATTTTCCAGGCAAAAATACTAGATCAAGTTGCTATTTTCTACTCCAGGGAATCTTCCAATCCAGGGATTGAACCTGAGTTTCCTGTGTCTCCTGCATTTGCAGGCAGATTCTTTACCACTGAGCCACCTGAGAAGCATGCATACTTGCGTTGACTTCATTATTTCCCTTTTCTTTAAGACACTTTGGGCCACAAGTAACAGAAAATTTTGATTCAAAGGGTTGAAATGATGTGAAAAAATAATCATTTCACAGTTTGCTCGTCAGGTTGTTCTGGAGTTTATTATTGCAGAAGCTCACTGATTTTGTCATAAACAGTTTCTTTTATCTTTCTGCTCTGTCATCCTTAGCATGTTGACTGGTCTCTAGTCCATTTCATAACATGGTTACAAGAAGACTGGCAGCACTGGTGTCACATGCATACATGGCACCATGCAGCAAAAGGAAAAGGACCGATCTTTCTCCAACAAGAAAAGTTTTCTATAAACTTCATAGCAGAGTTAACTTCCTATATCATTTGCCAGAATTGGGTTGCATGTCATCCTGAACCAATTATCTAATTAGATGGCAATTGAATGAGTTGACTTACCCAGCTGATTTATAATATTGAGAATCTATGCCCAAACTGTTAATCTCTCCTAAAGATTTTTATATCTGAACAAAATCAGATTCTTTACTCAGATATAAAGAGGGAAATAGATCTGGTGTAGATTAAAAAAACCTCTGTTCCCTTTCTGTACTGTGAGGCTCTATCTTGATCGTCTCTCCTAACACAGAACATTGCACATAGTAGAATCATTCAGTTCAGTTCAGTTCTGTTGCTCAGTTGTGTTCAACTCTTTGTATCCCCATGGACTGCAGCATAACAGGCCTCCCTGTCCATCACCAACTCCCAGAGCTTGCTCAAACTCATGTCCATAAAGTCATTGATGCCATTCAGTCATCTCATCCTCTGTCATCCCCTTCTCCTCCTGCCTTTAATCTTTCCCAGCCTCAGGGTCTTTTCTGATGAGTCAGTTCTTCACATCAGAGGGCCAAAGTATTGGAGCTTCAGCTTTAGCATCAGTCCTTCCAATGAATATTCAGGACTGATTTCTTTTAGGATTGACTGGTTGGATCTCCTTGTAATTCAAGGGACTCTCAAGAGTCTTCTCCAACACCACAGTTCAAAAGCATCTTTTCTTCAGCACTCAGCTTTCTTTATGGTCCAACTCTCACATCCATACATGACTATAGGATAAACCATAGCTTTGACTAGATGGATCTTTGTTGGCAAAGTAATGTCTCTGCTTTTTAATATGCTGCCTAGGTTTGTCATAGCTTTTCTTCCAAGGAGCAAGTGCATTTTAATTTCATGGCTGCAGTCTCCACCTGTAGTGGTTTTGGAGCCCAGGAAAATAAAGTCTGTCACTGTTTCCATTTTTTCCCCCATCTATTTGCCATGAAGTGATGGGACTGGATGCCATGATCTTCATTTTTTGAATGTTGAGTTTTAAGCCAGTTTTTTCAACTTTCCTCTTTCACTTTCATCAAGAGGCTCTTTAGTTCTTCTTCACTTTCTGCCATAAAGATGGTGTCATCTGTGTATCTAGATGACACCACCCATGTGGCAGAAAATAGAATCATTGGTGCTCAATACATACTCGCTGAATGAATTTTAAAAATAATCACACCACATACATTGGTGCTGCCAACAGATTATCTTAACTACTGTACTTACAACAGCAGGCAATCTGCCCAAATCATATTATACTAAATGTATAGAGTTGGCCATTGGTATTCTAATAATCATATTTGTTGAGTTAAATGACTTACAGAAAAATATGGTAGTCTGGAATAAATTTTTTGAAGAGGTATCAGGTGTTAATACCGATGGAGTCCACAGAGTGAGGTGCTTTTATGACTTTAACTATGCTGTTTCTTAAAGCCCTGATTGAAAATAAAAGGTTATGTCTAGTGATTTGGCAAGAAGTGTTTTAGGGGCAAACCTTGCCAAATAGCTGATTACTATCTTTTAAATACAATCTGTATTGAGACTTTCTGTGAGCTTTAGGGAATTACTGAAAAGTTTATGACTTTTGCTGACTCCTGTATTCTCCAATTTTTTGTTCTTTTTTCTGGGCTGTGAAGATACTTAGTTCTTTTTGTTTTATATCAGTTACTGAATAAGTCCTTTCTTTTCAGGCCCTAATTTACTTTCTATCTTTGCTCATCAAAAGATCCCTCTTTGAAAAGGTTGGAGGTTTTTCTTTTGCTAACTTTCTAGCTCAGATTTCAACTTTGTGTACAATTATTGTAGTTACAACAGAAAGGAATTGACTTTATTTTCCTCTAAAGAACTTCATATGTGTTGCTTTTATTTGCTACAAAATCTAGACCTGAGTATTTCAATCAAATATTTGTCATGTTTAATAACTTAGAATTCTTGTTCTTGTTTTGGCATGTGTGATTCATTTTTGACCAAAGATGAGTGAACAGCTTGCACAAACAGTGTTTGTCTTCAGATATGACAGTCTGCCTGATACATTAACCACTTGTGAAAGAATGTCAAATTATTGGTCTATCTTAACTTGAGTTTAGTCATCTGAAATTGTTAAATGGAGAATTCTAATGTATGCATCACTTTCCTTTTTTATAAATCTTTTTTATAAATTGGGCACTGTGTATATATGTTTACTAAGAGACTGTAAATGTCATTCAGCTGCCAAAATGATGAAATTTCCATTACTTTCTTCCAAGTAAAACTTACCATTACTTTTAGAGAGTCTCAATTTTTTATGTCAACAAAAATTGATTGATAACTCTGCAAATATCACAGAATTCAGTCTAGAGCTTTACTTTCTAGTTGTCATGGGGGCAACTGAAAAAGTGGACCAGTGGACTTCAGGGAACAGAGATAGAAAAGTGCATAAGAAGTCTACTCAGTCATCCCAGTGCACCAGCCCCAAGAACCCTGTATCATGCATCGAACTTGGATTGGTGATCCATTTCACATATGATAATTTACATGTTTCAATGGCATTCTTCCATATCATCCCACTCTCACCCTCTCCCACAAAGTCCAAAATACTGTTCTATATATTTGTGTCTCTTGCTGTCTCACATACAGGGTTATTATTACCATCTTTCTAAATTCCATATATATTCATTAGTATACTGTATTGGTGTTTTTCTTTCTGGCTTACTTCACTCTGTATAATAGGCTTCAGTTTCATCCACCTCATTAGAACTGATTCAAATGTATTCTTTTTAATGGCTGAGTAATATTCCATGGTGTATATGTACCACAGCTTTTTTATCCATTCATCTGCTGATGGACATCTAGGTTGCTTCCATGTCCTGGCTATTATAAACAGTGCTGTAATGAACATTGGGATACACATGTCTCTTTCAATTCTGGTTTCCTTGGTGTGTATGCCCAGCAGTGGGATTGCTGGGTCATATGACAGTTCTATTTCTAGTTTTATAAGGAATCTCCACACTGTTCTCCATAGCAGCTGTACTAGTTTGCATTCCCACCAACAGTGTAAGAGGGTTCCCTTTTCTCCACACCCTCTCCAGCATTTAATGCTTGTAGACTTTTGGATAGCAGCCATTCTGATGGCGTGACTCATTGTGGTTTTGATTTGCATTTCTCTCATAATAAGTGATGTTTAGCATCTTTTCACGTGTTTGTTAGCCACCTGTATGTCTTCTTTGGAGAAATGTCTGTTTAGTTCTTTGGCCCACTTTTTGATTGAGTCATTTATTTTTCTGGAATTGAGCTGCAGCAGTTGCTTGTGTATTTTTGAGATTAATTCTTTGTTCTTTGCTTTGTTGCTATTATTTTCTCCCATTCTGAAGGCTATCTTTTCACCTTGCTTATAATTTCCTTTGTTGTGCAGAAGCTTTTAATTTTAATTAGGTCCCATTTGTTTATTTTTGCTTTTATATCCGGTATTCTGGGAGGTGGGTCACACAGAGGATCCTGCTGTGATTTATGTCAGGGAGTGTTTTGCTTATGTTTTCCTCTAGGAGTTTAATAGTTTTTGGTCTTACATTTAGATCTTTAATCCATTTTGAGTTTGTTTTTGTGTATGGTATTAGAAAGTGTCCTAGTTTCATTCTTTTACAAGTGGTTGACCAGTTTTCCCAGCATCACTTGTTAAAGAGACTGTCTTGTCTCCATTGTATATTCTTGCCTCCTTTGTCAAAGATAACGTGTCCATAGGTGCGTGGATTTATCTCTGGGCTTTCTATTCTGTTCCATTGATCTATATTTCTGTCTTTGTGCCAGTACCATATTGTCTTGATGACTGTGGCTTTGTAGTAGAGCCTGAAGTCAGGCAGGTTGATTCCTCCAGTTCCATTCTTCTTTCTCAAGATTGCTTTGGCTATTCAAGGTTTTTTTGTGTTTCCATACAAATTGTGAAATTATTTGTTCTAGTTCTGTGAAAAATACCATTGGTAGCTTGATAGGGATTGCATTGAATCTATAGATTGCTTTGGGTAGTATACTCATTTTCTCTATATTGATTATTCTAATCCATGAACATAGTATATTTCTTCATCTATTTGTGTCCTCTTTGGGAGGTGGGAGGGGGATTCAGGACGGGGAACACATTTACACCCATGGCAGATTCATGTCAATGTATGGCAAAACAAATACAATATTGTAAAATAAAAATAAATAAATAAAACTGGATAAATAAATAAATAATTAGAGAACATTGCAATCAAGAACTTTTTCAGAGATATATATAGATATTGGAAATAGATTCCACTGCTATATCTTTAAAAAAAAAAAAGTCTACTGAGAAAAAGAGTGTTATATTAGTCATTCATTCTTTCATTCATATATCTGTTCCCCAAGTTTTTATTGAGTGTCTATTATATACATAATTTTAGCTATTTTGTGTAAGGAATAGAAAATATAAACAAATAATGATAAACATAGTTTAAGTAATGTGTTTTCTTCAACCATTAGCTTCTCTCTTAGCTAATCCAAGCAGTTACTACAGATGCTAGAGTTTATTTCTCAACTCTATTGTCTCAATAGAATAATTATAAACATTTTATTCAATGATTTTTAAGCCCTCTGGTTGAATTATGAAACCAAATTCAGTGTTCAGTTCAGTTCAGTCACTCATTTGTGTCTGACTCTTTGCAACCCCATGAACCACAGCACACCAGGACTCCCTGTCCACCACCAACTCCCAGAGTTTACCCAAACTCATGTCCATTGATTCAGTGATGCCATCTAACCATCTCATCCTCTGTTGTCCCCTTCTCCTCCTGCCTTCAATCTTCCCCAACATCAGGGTCTTTTCAAATGAGTCAGTTCTTCGCATCAGGTGGCCAAAATACTGGAGTTTCAGCTTTAACATCAGTCCTTTCAATGAACACCCAGGACCGATTTCCCTTAGGGTGGACTGGTTGGATCCCCTTGCAGTCCAAGGTACTCTCAAGAATCTTCTCCAACACCACAGTTCAAAAGCATCAATTCTTCTGTGCTCAGCCCTCTTTATAGTCCAACTCTCACATCCATACATTCAGTGTGTTCATGTTGCAATTACTTGTTATTGGGAATAGTTGTATCAAGTGTCCAGTGAACTCCTTCTCAGGGTCAAGGAACTTCATGAACCTAATTGGTGATAAGACAGTGTCTTGGATAATCATTAGGAATATTTTATTATCTTTTCTCTGCTAGGAAGACTAGAATACTAAAGTTTATCAGCTCTGGTATGGCTCTGAGTTGAAGAGTATTGCTAAAAATTCTAATCATCCAACTCTCTGTTTTCAATACTCTTTCTTCTTAGGACAGCACTGCCTTCTGGTAGACAAATGCTAGATAATATACTAGTCATTTCAAATACTCTTTCATTATTTCAGAGAACTCTGTTATCTCCACTTTTCAAATGAAAAACAGTTCTCAAAAGCCTAAATATGCAAAGCTACTAAGTGGAAGAGCCAGAAATTGACACTGAGTCTCATCCATTATGATCCACCAAGCCATGTAAATATTATAAAAGATAATTACAATAAAAGGCAGAATAATGTAATAGTAAGAGAACAAGATTTGGTGAAAAACATAATAGAAATTCCAACTCAGATCTCTACTAGCTAAATGCTCTCAGAAAATTTACTTAATTTCCCAGATCTTTTTCATAATTTGTAAAAAAAAAAATACAATTATGCCTAGCAGTTGTTAAAATGGATTGAGATCATATATATCAAGATGTGTATTTAGCACATTTAAGGATGTATTTTTGAGTCATTTTGAAAACATAGAAATTCATTTAGAAACATAATATTACAGTTCCCAAGGTTATAGTGCTAATTAATAATTGTGTTGAATTTAAATCTTGGATTATTGACTTTTGACTCCTCACTCCTACCATTGTTCTTTGTTTTTGTTTTTGTTTTTTTCCAATTCAAATTTGTAATTGAAGCTTAATAATAGAATTTGGATGTGGGACCAGGAAAATCAATGTGTATACAGATTAGTTCAGAGATCTGTTAAGAAAAGTATCTTGAAACATGCTCAGTGTCAGAAAAAGTTGGGAATATGTGCATCATTTAGTTTCAGAGAAATTTAACAGACAAAGGAATCTAACAACATTCACAGATTGCCTGTTGATACTTGTTTTTACATTTCAACGGTCAGCATCTATAACACTCACATCACTCCACTGCCTGCTAACACAATTCAGAAGGAGACGATACAAGTAAAAATTTCCACCAATCCTTTGTTTATTTTAAAGGGTTATGACTGTAAAGTGCAAATGCAAACTGTACTCACTCAAGAAGTTGGGAACATCAAAGGCAAAGAACTAAAGAACCTCTCACAACAGCAAGAGAATGGATCACCATAACATTGCTAAACCTACCACACTAGGAAAGCATTGTACGCTATCCGAGAAAAGATAAGAAATCATTGGAACATCTCATGAAATGGGGAAGAAAATGTGATTGGTGGCCATCATGGACTTTTTCATAATTTAGTCAGATTTTCAAACCTTGAATGACTTATTCATTTGGTACAAAATGTCTATAATAAACCTTATCACTGCGCTTATGACTAAAATGAGATAATTTGTTCTTAAGGTAAAGTAACATCAGTTATGCAGGGTTCACTTTCAGGGTCATAGTTGGCAGTTCCTTCCAATTTGGCAGTGGATTAATGACAAGTGAAGACTGAATATTTCTCTTTTCTCTTTCCTTTACTATCTTGAAGAAATTATTTCTATTTCTGTACATATGAAGATGGGCTTCACTGGTGGCTCAGAAGGTGAAGCGTCTGCCTATAATGCAGGAGACCTGGGTTTGACCCCTGGGTCGGGAAGATCCCCTGGAGAAGAAAATGGTTACCTACTTCAGTATTCTTGCCTGGAGAATCCCATGGACAGAGGAGCCTGGTAGGCTACAGTCCATGGGGTTGCAAAGAGTTGGTCAGCACTGAGTGGCTTCACTTTCTTTTTTTCATATTAAAGTTAGGTCCAACTCCTGCTCCAACTTCTAGGGGACACTGTGTCTGTCACTTTTGGAGCTTTATTTTGAAGCACCCAGTGATCTTTGCTATGACACACCATGCCTTTTTGGTCCTGGGCAATTGGCTTAACATCTGAGCCTCCATTTCCTCATTTGCAAAACAAGAATACTATACTTACCATAAGTACCTAGCACAGGCCCTGACACCTGTAGCTACTCAATAAATATATGTTGAATCAGTCAATCATTGAAAGAATTGAGATTTTTTTAAAGGTGGAATAACATAAGATTATGCAATATGCCTCATACAGTTCCTAGACATGACAATTATTTCTTCTTATGCTTTTCCTTCTTTCCCTTTCTTTTTTATTTTTTTTTTATTTTTTAATCAAATGATATTCTATTTGTTGGAATATAGCACTTCCCCAACCAAAGTATTTAATCAGATAAGTGGGCATATATATGTAACTCTGTGGTCTAATTCATGCATGTTTCACCTAAGTGTAAATGGGAAAACTATGTACCTGGGAAACCTGCTGGAACACCATTCCTCGTGTTTCTCACCATCCCGCATTTTATCACCATTCTGGAATGCTTCCTTTCTAAATGAATGATTCAGCTAAAATCTTAAAGTGTCAAGAGCCCCTGACCTCCTTTTTCACCAGTAAAATTTAGCACCTTCGCACTTCAGTAACTGCTTTCCCTGGTTACATATTTAATCTTGTCATCACTAAGAATGGCACTTCATCTGAAGTTTTAAACTTAGAAATCTAATGTATTAATCTTTTTACATTTTGACTTTACCACAAATACTAAACTCAGAGTTCAGTGTCAATAGAAACTCCACTCCTGACCTTCACCAGTTCTTCAGTCTCACCAAACTACTCAGAGTTGACTTACTTTCCTATCAGTTTTTCTAGCCACTCATCTCTATATCTGGGTTAATTTTCTACATCACCCACTGTATCTACCAAGTTAACTTAAGAAATATGAATCAGTACCATCTTCTCCATCTCCATTAAACCCTTAACTTAGAACATCATCATTTCTCTACTAATAATGCTGTTGTTTATTATTTCATCTACCCAGTTCAATGATTCAGCAGTGTCTGTTAAGACACAGATCAAATTCATTCATCCTATAGTATATAGAATGACCCACAAGATAAATTTAATTTTATTATCTATAGCAGGAAAGTTTTTGCTTCTCCAAGACATGCAGTTTGTTTTTAACATATAAAAATGTAGGTTCTCTTAACTCACAGGGTAATTGTTAATAGTTTAGGATCTACATCACTATACCTGGATGCAAAACTTGGTTCTGCTATTTACTAGGTATCTGTCTTCTAGCAAGGTACTTAAATTGTATGAGACCAGTTTTTCTCAGGCATTACAAGTGAAAATATCATTTACTTTCAGAGGGTTGTTGTGAGATCAGATTTGGAATGAAAGAGATGGAGAGCTTTGTGATACAGAAAATCCAACCAGTGTCAGGCTTATATCTATAAGAGATGTTATCCTATCCCATAGGAAGATTTACTCATTAAATAGATATTTATTAAGCACATTCCATGGGCTTCCCAGGTAGCTCAGCTGGTAAAGTACCACCTGCAATGCTGGAGACCCTGGTTCAATTCCTGGGTCAGGAAATTCCCCTGGAAAAAGGATAGGCTACCACTCCAGTATTCTTGGGCTTCCCTGGTGGCTCAGATGATAAAGAATTTGCCTGCAATGAGGAGACCTGGGTTTGATCCCTGGGTTGGGATGATCCACTGGAGGAGGGCAAGGCAACCCACTTCAGTATTCTATCCTGGAGAATCCCCATGGACAGAGGAGCATGGCAGGCTGTGACCCTTGGGTAGCAAAGAGTTGGACATGACTGAGTGACTAGGCACACAAGCGCCTTCCATGAGCTAGGTTATGTTGTCATCGTCAGGGACAGAGCAGTGGATAAAACACACAAAAATCTCCACCCTTCCTTATGTAGCATTTGAGAGAAATAAGTTACATAATTATAGGATGTTGATATGATTTAGCGAGAAAAATGAAACAATCAGGAGATACAGGAATACAAGAGTCCAAGGAGTTGCAATTTTAAGATAGAGTAGCCAGAAAGCTGGATTTGATTCTGAGATTGGAAAGATCCCCTGGAGAAGGAAATGGCTACCCACTCCAGTATTCTTGCCTGAAGAGTCCCACAGACAGAGGAGCCTGGTGGACTACAGTCCATAAGGTTGCAAAGAGTCAGACATGACTGAAGCAACTAACATTTTAATCATGCTGCAGTCCATGGGGTCACGAAGAGTTGGACATGACTTGGTGACTGAACAACAAAGAAGGAAAGGCTTTATTAAAAAGGTGGTATTTGGAAGAAGACATCAGTGAAGTATAAGAATGGATTAATTAAGTATGTGAAGGAAGAGGATATCAGGAAGAGGAAATGGCAAATGCAAAGTGTATTTGGGGTGTTAAAGAAAAAACAATGAGCCCAGTGTGGCTGAATTAACTTGAAAAGGGGGAAGAATAGTAGGAAATGAGATCAACTGGGAAAAAGGTGAAGATGGGGACAAGTTATATAAAATTCTCTGCAGCATTATGAGAATACTAGCTTTAATCTAAATGAAAAGTCATTAGAGGGTTCAGAAAAAATGAAAGACATGATTTGACTTATATTTTAACAGAATTACTCTGTATGCTGGGTTAAAAATCAGCTGAGGAAGAAAACCAATTAGGAGGCTAACTCAGTGATCCAGGTGAGAGATTATAGTGTCTTAGTCTAAGATATAGTAGTAAAAGAAGTGAGAAATGGTTAAATTCTGGATTCACTTTTGAAATTAAAGCCAGCAGAATTTTCTGATGAATGAGAAGTATAAGAGAAACAATTAAATTATGATACCAAGGTTGTTGCTTGAGCAACTGAAAGAATAGTTTTAGGAGTGTTCATTTCTAAAGGTAGGAAATAGATATCAAAACATCAGTCTGGACCTATTAAAATCTGAAATAAGGACTATCGACATCTTTCTCTATACTACAGATAAAAAATGGATTTATCAACACAAAAGATGAGATTTAAAACTATTAGCACAGATGATGTGGTGGTAGAATGAGAACAGATAGAAAGGCAAAGTCCAAATAATTCATGGTCAAGCCAACATTTAAAAGTCAAAAAGATAAGGCAGAAGCAGAAATAAAGACTAAAAAGAAGCAGAAGCAGAGATGTAAAAGATAAGCCAAGTGGGCATGGAATTCTGCAATGTTATTTCTAAATAAAGAAAGTATAGAAATAAAACTGATATGATCAACTTTGTCAAGGACTGCTAATAGGTTAAGTAGCTCTGAGATCAGAGTAGCACCATGGAGATCACTGCAGGTCACTGAAAAAGCAATTTGCAGTACAGTGTAGATAAAAGCCTGATAGGAATAGATTCAAGAGATAATGGAAGGGGAGATCAGTCAGTTCAGTCTCTCAGTCGTGTCCGACTCTCTGTGACCCCATGGACTGCAGAATGCCAAGGCTTCCCTGTCCATCACCAACTCCCACAGCTTACTCAAACTCATGTCCATCAAGTTGGTGATGCCATCCAACCATCTTGTCCTCTGTTATTCTGTTCTCCTCCTACCTTCAATCTTTCCCAGCATCAAGGTCTTTTCAAGTGAGTCAGTTCCTCACATCAGGTAGCCAAAGTATTGGAGTTTCAGTTTCAACCTCAGTCCTTCCAATGCATATTCAGGACTGATCTCCTTTAGGATGGACTGGTTGGATCTCCTTGCAGTCCAAAGGACTCTCAAACGTCTTCTCCAACACCACAGTTCAAAAGCATCAGTTTTTCTACACTCAGATTTCTTTATAGTCCAACTCTCACATCCATACATGACTGCTAGAAAAAGCATAGCTTTGACTAGATGGACTTTTGTAGGCATCAAAGATAATGATTTTAGGTGTTTTACTGGGAAGGGAGAGGAGTGGGATCATGAAAATTAGCATTGGGTTTGTTTTTAGAATGTGAGAAATAGCAGCTTTTTTATATGTGTATATACTGTCGCTTCAGTCATCTTCAACTCTTTGTGACCCCATGGACTATAGCCCGCCAGTCTCCTCTGTCCATGGGAT
The DNA here is from genome assembly GCF_963930625.1 of Muntiacus reevesi. Lineage (NCBI taxonomy): Eukaryota > Metazoa > Chordata > Mammalia > Artiodactyla > Cervidae > Muntiacus > Muntiacus reevesi. The sequence goes on along the minus strand of NC_089249.1, from coordinate 36,483,038 downwards.
TCTCCAGGCAAGAATACTGGAGTGGATTGCCATGCCCTCTTCCAGGAGATCTTCCCTACCCAGGGATCCAACCTACATCTCTTACATCTCCTGCATTGGCAGGCGTATTCTTTACCACTACTGCCACTTTTAGAAGACTACTTTTTTGTACATTGATGGGAGAAACTAATAGAGCAACATTAATGAGACAAAAGTGGTAAATTTTCTGATGCATCATCAGTGAGTAATGATAAGGAGCAGACTCTATGGCACAAGAGGATTAATACACTGAGTTCACACAAACTAACAGAAAAATAATTGAAAGGTAGATGGGAACACATAGGGGGCTAGATGCACTGATATACAGATACTCGCTCAGTCGTGTCTGACTCTTTGCGACCCCATGGACTGTAGCCTACCAGCTTCCTCCGTCCATTGGATTTTCCAGGCAAGAATACTGGAGTGGGTTGCCATTTCCTATACTTGCTTATAAAATGAAGGAAACAAGAACATCTTTGAATAGGGCAATTGGTATTGGAGATATGAAGAGTGAGATCACCTGAAATCATTGCTTTTAATTCAAAAGGACAACAGGCATGCTTGTGTTTTTCTCCCTGTCCAAGAAATATGTGTAGATCTGGATTTAACCAGAAATATTTTTATCAGAATATATCATCAAGCAAGAGAAGCAAGAAGGGATTTCCCTGGGGGTCCAGTAGTTTAGACTCCTCTGGCCCAACACAGGGGATGCAGGTTCCATCCCTGGTCAGGGAACAAAGATCCTGCTTTCTGGGCAGTGCGGCCAAAAATAAAAAAAGAGAGAGAGGCAAAGAAATGGAAGGTTTATGCAACAGAGCGTTACCCAAAAACCGGGTTCACCTCTTGGTGGATGCCAACCCAAAAGACACAACCAAGCCAGAGATCAGGAGAAGGAAGAATTTATTATTCTTTGCAGCAAGCAAGGAGAACACCAGGGATCTTTCCCAAAGCAGTGTCTTCTTGAACAGCAGAGCTGGTGAAGATTTAAGCTAAGGGTATGTGCATATTCTGGAGGAGGAAATGGTAAACCACTCCATTATCCACTCCAGTATCTTTGCCTGGAGAATTCCATAGACAGAGGAGCCTGGTGGGCTACAGTCCATGGGGTCGCAAAGAGTTGGACACAACTGAGCGACTAACACACACACACATGTGCATATTCAGGGCTTTCCAGGTGGGGCTAGTGGTAAAGAACTGGCCTATCAGTGCAGGAGATATAAGAGACGCAGGTTCAATCTGTGGGTCAGGAAGATCCCCTGGAGGAGGGCATAGCAACTCACTCCAGTATTCTTGCCTGGAGGATCCCATGGACAGAGGAGCCTGGTGGGTTTACAGTTCATGGGATTGCAAAAGAGTCAGACACAACTAAACAACAACAACAGTATGGTGCTCTTGGAATCTTATGCTCAGCTAGAAGTTACTGTCCTCTACCTGGGGGGGGGCTTAGTTCCTGCAGAAGAACTCAGAGATGTGCTGTTACGTAAATCCCAAGGAGGAACCAATGCCCTGCTGCACAACTGTTTCTTGCCTGTTCCTCCTTTGTTTCTGTATTCCCTCCCTTCCCCAAGTAGTAACTTTGAACCTGCCATTTGAAACTCAGGGAAGGTCTAGGAGGCTGAAGCCTTGTTCCTACAAACAAGAAATAGGGGACGCTCAGAAAGACTTTTGTAGCCAGGCTTGGTTTCATCAGGAGCGGTCATTGGAGCCAGAAGCAAAGGCCTTTAAATATTTTAAGGGCCAGAGAAAAGCAAAATTTATTTAAGTGACAGAGAAGCTTGTGGGAGCCAAGGTGAAGGTCGGATAGAGATCTCGGAAGGCAGGAAGGGGCAGGTATGAGAGGATGTAGTAGAATGCTAATGTCAGTCTGAAAAATGATGTAATTTCTACTGTGAACCTAAGGAACATGGGTTGAAAGACTCCCTCAGTTGGAAGGTGTTGACCTAGAAATTACAAACTAAGCATCAACTGGCCAATGTTCTACCCAGAAGCCGCTCTGGTAGTTAGGAAATCTCATCAAGCTGAGAAAGCAACACAAAAATTGTTTAAAAAGATATTCCAAGATTGTTTGGAATAACATGTTTGCATCTTTAATGACAAAGCATTTTAATTTTTTGTTTGTTTTAAACGTGTTCAAATACTTAACAAAAATAGAGAAAATAGTACCATAACCTACCCCCACACACATACACTGTCACCAAGTTTCAATAATTATCAAGATTTTGGTACATTTAAGAAAACATCAGGAATTCCCTGGTGGTCCAGTAGTTAGGAGGACTCCTAGCTTTCACTGCCAAGGGCCAGGATTCAATCCTTATCTGGCTGGAGAACTTGGAGTAGGAAATGGAGATCCACTCCAGTATCCTTGCCTAGAAAATCTCATGAACAGCGGAGCCTGAGCAGAACAATGCTCAGGAATGAGGACTGAGCGACGTAGTCGGGGAACTAAGATTCCACAAACCATGTGGTGCAGCCAGAAAAAAAGAAAGCATCATTTAACCCTTAGATTTATAATTAGACATGGAAATATTTGAGAGAATTATACTGTAATAACTATATTACATGCATATGCATGACACTGTAATTTTTTTAAATAAGAGAATGTGGCCTTTAGAGTAACAGATTAGCCAAGTAATCAAATAGGCTTGTGATTTTTAGGTTGAAATGGTACTATATAAATAATATGAAATATTTGAGTAAACAGCGCACCATATTTGATATTATGTATAAGCTATATTGAGAAAGTTTTCTCTCTCAAGACAGATTACTGAGCTATTAAAAGAACATTAAATATACTAAATTTATAAATGAAGTTCAAAATGTTTGATAGCATTAAGTTTCTAACTAGGAAAATATTAATCAAAGATACACCCCCCACTTCCCACCAAAAGTGATTATTAAAATTAATTACATTTATAAATAGTATAAGATATATAAACTGACCTTAAAACCTTAAGGAAAATGGACTCTTTAAATTTAAAAGTTAATAAAATAAATATTAATTTGAACAGCTAAAATAATTTTTGAATGATCTTTTCTAGACTGAAAGCTGTTTGGAGACACCAGAAAGTTTGATATTATTAAGAATAGTACTTGGCACATAGTAAACATTCATTATATGTCATTACTCCCCGTTGACTGTATATACAATTTGGGACTGACCTTTAAGCATGAGCTTGTAGCCTGAATTCTAACACTAACTTCACTCCAGGTCCATCTTTCCTATCTGTACTTTTCCTTTGCATCATATTTAATTTATATTTTCATTTTATCCTGTAGGAATATATAGCTGATACATAAAGAGAAGAGCACATAAGCCCTTTACATTTGGTCCTTCACTTGCATCTTTTTCGTCTCATTTTATGCTATTTATTCTATGCTCTGATGGTCGGACCATGCCAGCATGCTTGCTGCTGCCTGGAGAGATGACTACCTTCACATCTCTTTACTGTCTGAAGATACTAAAATGCTTTTCTTCGCTTTTTGCCTGGAAAACTCCTTGGCAGTTTAAATATCTTCTCTAAATCATCTCCATCCTTTGCTAGAGTTGATTAAACCTTTCTCTGGATTCCCAAAGACCTCCTGTTTATGTTACTTATCAAATTGTCTGAAAATTAATTGTTTAAAGTCTGTATAAAGTCTGTCTTTCTGATAGCTCCTTGAAGGCAAAGGCTTAGCCACTCCTAAAAGTAACCAGTTCAACACGATTTCCTTGAATTATTTTAGTCAAGAGCTGGTAAACATAAATTATAATCAGTGTCCTTAACACATGAATTGCTATTATTATTTTTGATGATGACAGTGATATTATTGTTATTATTACTATTATTTAACTCCTTTGTAGTTTCATATTTGTGAGTTCTGTTTCCCTGGCTAAAAGCATAAATTACATTTCTCTCTTTGTCCTGAATTGTCTGGGTTTTTGCACTCAAAGTCCCTTGTTCCAGAAAACCCCTCAGTTCTAGGCAAAGTGGATCTGTGGTTTGCCCGAAACCACAGACATAACTAGCATGTATCCAGGGTTTATATTGATGGTATGTGTTGTTGCAGTTCAGTCGCTAAGTCTTTGCACTATGTTAAATATTTTTACCAGTATTAACTCATTTAATCCACACAACAGCTCCACCATGGGATGCTATTATTATCCCCATTTTACAGATAAGAAAATTGAAATGTTAAGTAATATGCTGAACTGTCAAGTTGGAGGAGGAGGTTTGAATCAGGCAGTCTGACTGCAGAGCTCCCACTCTTAATACTAATTAAACTGCATTGTCTCTCACCATCACAGAAGTGGGATCAGCCAGTACCTTCACCGCTTTTTACCCTGCACATAGTATGTACCAAGTACCAAGTACTCACACGTCATCAACAAGTAGGATTGCCAGAGGTCATGCAAAATATACAGTTAAATTTGAATTTCAGATAAACAATAAGTAGTCTTTAGTACAAGTATGTCATGCTTTATTTATGACATATTTATGCTGAAAAATATTTATCTGAAATTCAATAAATTTAACTGGTTATCTTGTACCCTCATTTGCTAAACCTGACAACTCTATGGCTATTCTATCTGCAAAGTAGGTGTTATTTTTATACATGAAAAAATTAAGCCTCCAAAAAGCTAAATAACTTATTCAAAGACAAAAAGGTTTGTGGTGGGGTCATGAATGTCTAATTGATACATTTATTTCAATTAATATATGAACCTTCACTCCTCCAATTATACTATTGTTTCTTTATTGAATTTCTGATCTATGTTAAATAACTACCTATTATCTAGGACTAGAATTCAAAATTCTGATTTCCCAGAATGCTTAGTTGGCTTGTTCATTCATTCAACTACTCATTTGCAAAACTACTGTCTCTGGGCCTATTTGTTTTTTCTATGCCACAAACTCTAAAATCATGTGTAGTAATAGGAGAAGTCCAGGATTTTCCAATGATACAGCAGAGGACCAACTGGCAGAGCAGATGACGAAAGGTACCAGAACAGTGTGCTGAAGGCAGATGTACATTCTAGAGACGTGAGTGCCAAGTGCAGCGATACAGATTGCTCTACTTCAACTCCTGACCTAACTGTTCTTTAAGCCTTGTTTTCTTTTAATCTCCTACTTCTGTCTGTGCATTTTATTATTCAAATGAAGCTATAAAAATGTAAAACTTTAAGTAAACAAAATTTTAATTCAGTAGTGGGACTGAATACCAGGTTCCATTAAGAAGCAAAAAAAATTTTGACCACCTATCAGCAGTATTTAAGGTTTGTACTCTACCAATTTAGAAACATCAAATTAGGATTTAAGGTGTGATACATTTTAGCATGTGTGTGAGTGCTCTGTCGCTAAGTCTTGTCCAGCTCTTTTGCCAACCCATGAACTATAGCCTTCCAGGTTCCTCTGTCCATGGGAATTCCAGGCAAGAAGACTGGAGTGGGTAGCCATTCCCTCCTCCAGGGGATCTTCCCATCCCAGAGATGGAACTTGCATCTCCTGAGTCTCCTGCATTGACAGGGGGATTCTTTTACCACTGAGCCACATTTAGCATAGTAACATTTAAATAAAAACTATATTAAAATGAATGGTTATGATTGCTTTGATTTAACTGACAGTATCAACCCCCAGACTGGGAGAAATAAAACTGTTTTCATCTCACTCAGAGACGCTTAATGAGACTGAGTGTGGGGCACTGTTAAAATATGCAGTGGACCAATTTAAAAAATGTAATAAGTACCTGTCCTCAAATAGTTTACATTCTTTCTTAAAATAATAAGTATAAACAAGCAATTTAATATGAAACAATATAAGAACATTTATAAAGGAATATCACAGTAATTGTAAGATAACCACAATAACTATGAAGGGAATGAAAAATTTAAAAGTCTTCAGGATTAAGCAAGTTTAGTTAAAATGATTTCTTGGAAGTACAGTTTTGACACTGTTTCAAAGAGGCTATGGATAAGGATAATCTGAGTAGATTCCAAGGACCTCATGGAAAGACACAGGCTGAAATGAGAAAAGAGTGGCCAGATTAACTTTCTGAAACTGGGCTCATTTTAGGAAAGAAAGAAAGAGTACCAAGTTACTGCATTATAATTCTTCAGGTCCTACCAACAACCTTCACAACTGATTAAATTATCTAGGAGTACTTCTTTTAAAATGACAAGAAAAGCTATGTCCTTTTGTACCTACAATTTTCAAATAGAAGTTAGAACTCAATAAAACAGGCTACAAGTTTCTCTCTATGGCTAATGTGTTCATTTTTAGTTTGAAGTGAATTCCTGGAAGCTGATCTCACAATTTAAGTAATATAATTAGTATACAGAAATCAATAGAGTAATAACACTGTGTGTTGTGCTATCTCTGAGTGTATGTGTGTGTGTGTGTGTGTGTGTATTCCCCATGTGTGTGTGAAGGCTCAGTTAGGTCTGACTCTGTGCTACCTCATGACTGAAGCCCTCCAGGCTCCTCTGTTCATCGAATTTTCCAGGCACGAATACTAGAGTAGGTTGCCATTTCCTACTCCAGGGGATCTTCCCAACCCAGGGATAGAACCCAGTCTCCTGTGTCTCTTGCCATTGGCAGGTAAATTCATTCCCAGGCGGGTACCACCTGGGAAGCCCAAATGAAAGGAAATGTATGCTTATAGCTCAGACGGTACAGAATCCACCTGCAGTGCGGAAGACCTGGTTCGATCCCTGGGTTGGGAAGATCCCCTGGAGAAGGAAATGGCAACCCACTCCAGTATTCTTGCCTGGAGAATCCCCATGGACAGAGGAGCCTGGCAGGCTACAGTCCACAGGATCACAAAGAGCCAGAAACATCTGAGCGACTAAGCAGAGCACATACTTACATATTTAATATTTTTATCTTTGTTCAATGTTATATGAATATATTTTCCTTTTATTTCATGTGCTGTTATGGTTTGGAAAAACATTTCTGTTCATTACACAGCACATAAGAAATAAAGAAAACATTTATTGGACTGTTTCTTGTTTAATTTAATTAAAGGAGCCTCTGAAGAACCTGTTTACCCTTTTGTTTCCATAAGCACTGGAAAATTCTTCTGTATGTTGGAGTAGGAATGCTATTGTCAAAAGTTGAAATTTTGGTTAAAGACAAGGAAAGAATAAAATCAGAGGCAGAATGAACAGAAAATCATTTCATGGCAAAAGTGAATTACATTGTATAATGATTATAATAAGGCAATGAAGAATTGCTAAATCAAAATGTATAACTACTAAAGTCTATTCCTAATCTTTTACTATCCAATAATTATAATAACTGTACAGTCATCGCCAATCATTTATGCATGAGAAAGATGGCTCAGTGGTAAGGAATCTGTCTGTCAATTCAGGAAGTACCTGAGACGCAAGTTCAATCCCTGGGTTGGGAAGATCCCCTGGAGGAGGGCATGGCAACACACTCCAGTATTCTTGTCTGGAAAATTCCATGAACAGAGGAGTCTGGCAGGCTACAGTCCATGGAATCACAAAGAATCAGACACGACTGAGCGACTGAGCACGCAGGCATGCTAGCATAGGCATAAGAAAGATCCAAGGATTGTTTTAAAATAAGACAGCAACGTTTGGATGGAAAACATTTTAGAATGTAATGATCTCCCCTGGCCACCCAAGAGCTGTTTATTTACACAGTTGCCACTTCCACATCCCTATTTCATGAAGCATTATATAACTATGCAAATATTCACACCAGGCTTGATTCCTATTCCTAACTCATATGTTTTTGAATGTATTTCCTTTGATAAGAAACAAATACCAGTTATCATCTTGTCCATCAGAAAGTACCAAAGCACTGTTCTCTTACAAAATGAATACATAAATGAAGTAATGGATGTAAAAGCTCTCCCATTCTGATAAAATCTATACACCTTTTCTCCAAATACATTATGAGCCATCTTCCTTCTATAACATTATGTTTGATCTTCAATGCCACTCGCTGGAATGACCTCTTGAGTCATGATCTTTATTTCCTGAGTCATCCTCTTTAACAGTTCCACCTACTAATATAAAAATATTGTCATACTTGAACAACCCCAATCTCGAGAATTTCTAACTCTGCTGAAATCCTGTATCATATTTTGTCTTTATTAATCACTTGATAATTTATGTTTTAGTCTTGTATATAGGCCTGCATCTTATGAATACTTATGCTTAGCCTAATACATGTAGCAAATGGTCATCAATATTTTAATTGTGGTGGTGTGGTGGTTCTGGTATTTCCTAGCTGCCTAATCTTAAATTCTCCTGACCTCAGTTTTCACAATGTAGAATGAGTATAATGAGGGCCAGGTCCTCCATGTGATAGTCAATACAGGGATATTTCTATTGTCACTGCTGATGATAGTGACAAATGATGACTAATTTTTCTTTTATTATTTTCAGTGTGCCTGAATTGATTTGACCTTTTATCCAACAAAATGTTTTTATTTTTTTTAATTTTATTAAAAGTACTTCTCTGAATCCACTTGTTTCATCCAAAATCCAAAGAATTCATTCAAGTTATGTTCTAGGTTTGATATATTCATGAACACTCGTTAGCACAGTGGATTTTTTTTATCATTTTGGTACATTTATGATGAAAATGAATCATTATCCATAATAAAAACTGTATAGTACTGCCAAAACCAAAAAAAAGAAAGATTGCTATGAAAAAAAGATTAGTGAAAGAGATTTGAAGGTCCAGATGTATACCAAATTGTCTTTAGTAATTTAGTAGATTTCTTTTTAATAAAAATAATTTTAGATCAGTGGAGGAAAGATAGATCATTCAGTAAATAGTGCATGGATAACCAACTGTGTGATAAAAAGCTGGACCCATAACTTATACAATTCCCTGAAATAAATTCCAAGTACATCAAAGATTTATAAGACAAACAGAAAGAGGGTAAAAGAGAAAGAGACCATAAAATTTCTATCACAAAATATATAATTTCTTTTAAGTAGAAAAACACGTTTTCATGAATCAAAGTGTTTTATAAACCCACTCTTTTCAGTGGCAAATAACTTATTTTCTTAATGAATATAGAGCCCTTCCCAATCCATAAAAATGGTTAAAGGATATAAACAAGTAATCCAATAAAAAATAAATTAAAAAATGAATCATTGTCATTTACTAAGTCATAATAGTAGAAATTAAAATTAAATCATTCGTCATTTTAACCTGTCAAATTAGTAACACCAAAAAATTTGGCGGCACTCAGCTTGTGAAAATGTAGAAAAACAGACTCTCAAACTGCAGCTGGAAGTTTAATGGTTATGACTGGAGATTTATTTATGGAGATTTATTTATCAGTATAATTTAAAATTTTGAATGTGCTAACCTTTTAACAAAACAATTTTGCTTTTAAGTCCTGTTATAAATATAGAAGAAGATGTAAAAATGATGTATATATGACAATATTCACTGTAGATTTTGTTGTAGGAAAAAAGGCAGAAACAAATACTCATCAATAGAAAACTAATAAAAGAGGTTCTGTTTCACTCATGCAAACAAAATCTTATATACTATAGAAAACGGGGCTTCCTTGGTGGTTCAGCAGCAAAAAAATCTGCCTGTGATGAAAGAGATGAGGGTTCAGTCCCTGGGTTGGGAAGATCCTCTGGAGGAGGGCATGGCAGCCCATTCCAGTATTCTTGCCTGGAGAATCCCAAGGACAGAGGAGCCACGTGGGCCACAGTCCATGGGGACGCAAAGAGTCGGGCATGACTGAAGCGACTTAGCATGCACACACGCACTATAGAAAAAACTCTGTGTATTGATTTAAAACTGTCTAAAGGTGTATTATTACATTTCAAAAGGCATTTACATTCTGTGTATATAATACGCTATGATACTTGTAAAAAGTAAAAAAATATATATTTATATACTTAATCTTGATTGCAATCACATGGAAAAATCTGTTAAGTACAGGAAACTAGGAGCCATGGTTTTATGTAAGGAGGGAAAATGAGCACAAGGAAAGGAGAATTGTAAACAGTTTTCACTCTAGTCCCATTTACAATTTTGAATTTTGTAACATAGAAACATTACCTATTCAAAATGGTAAAAGAAGTAATTTTTTAAAAGTCTATAATTAGTCATGCTTTAGGACCACAGCAACAGACTATATAATCTCTCCATATTTTTTTTTAATTGATCTCATATCTTTTTTACATACAGTTTTTTAAAAGTAGAATTTAGTGCCAGTCTGTCATTTAACTATTTTATCTTACAGAAGGAAATAAAATTGAAAAAGATCTGGCCTTGTGTCTTGTGTTTGCCTCTTCAGACCCACTCTCCACTCTTCACCCTGCTCTCTGCCCTTTAAGAAGGCTAACCTTCATGGTCAGCCAGTGAGTAGACTCAGCAGGATATTACAGGAAAAGAAGCAAGTGTAGTCGGGGTATATATTTATTCCCTGCCTCTATCTGTGAAACTCTCCTCCAGTTGGCCATTTCTTCACTGCTCCTTGTATGGTCACTGACTGCATCCTGAGGTCCCATAAGTGTTCCCACACCTCAGGCCTAAGACTGTTAACAATCCCACTGTCAGTGGCCTCACTTATTAGCTGTTCAAGGTGGTTTCTCATCATCCCTCCCATATCTTCTTCATAACACATTCCTTATTTAAATGGACATTGTTCCCCATTTGGACCCTGACTGTTACAGTGAAGGAGCTAGGTTTTGGTGGTGTTTTGTTTCAATTAATATTGGAATGAGCAAAAGTAAATATTTAATTGTTATCATGAACCCTATACCATAAATCATCATAGTCAGAAAGGTTTATGTTAACTTCCAGAGAATATATGTATTAAGATAGTCTTTATTCAAAATAAAGTATACTGTGTTTTTAAATTTTATTTTAAACTTTTTATTTTTTTTGGAGTATAGCTGATTAACAATGATGTGATAGTCTCAGATGAACAGTGAAGGAACTCAGCCATACATATACGTGTATCCATTCTCCCCAAGACTCCCCTGCCATCTAGTCTGCCGTGTAACATTGAGCAGAGTTCCCTGTGGTATCCAGTAAGATTTTGTTGGTTATCCATTATAAATATAACAGTCTCTTTAGTCTTACTGGATTCCAAAGGCCTTGTTTTCTTTCTCTTGACTCCTTTTTTTCATTTGATTGCTAGATGTTTTTACTATTTAATAGTACATATGTGGAATAAAGAGCAGATGGAGTTGAATGAAATTGTTTTATTTAGAATAGATGTAAATTATATTAATATCTCCTTGTAGGTAGGGGTCTTAAATTTCTTCAGTTTCTTCCCAAGGCTCCATGGTGTTCCACCTTTCTTCAGTGATTAAATACAGATATTGAACCACATACTGCAGTAATCGTTGCACTTAATATGAGGGTACTCATTGGTACCCTCATTTGACTTACATGTCAGGTGATTCATCTTCTCTTACGACATCATAAAAGAAGAGTGAATTCCACAACGTACAACAATTGCCCGTGGCACTTTTTGCTTGTGCCTGGCTGAGTAGATGTATGTTATTTTGAAAGGCAGAGTCCTATCATTACAGTTCTTTGTAATAATACAGGAAGTAACCATGAAGAACTTTTGTCTAGACAGATGGCCCAATCAGTGGCTATCTCGTGATAGAACACTTTAAAAAGTTGGCAAACATAAAAGTGAGTTGTGTAATTTCATTTATAAACTATGAGTTCCAAATTTGCAGCTTTTTCTGTGGTGTTTATTATGCTACTTGGCAGATATTTTCTTAAAGTAAACACACACACACACACACACACACTGAATTTCATGTGTTCCTTCAAGATAAAGGTAATTTTTTTAAGTAATGGAAAAGCAAATGTCATTTTTGTTAATGTGCTAAGAGGGAGTATTTTGAAAACATTATGTTGGTTAAGATATGTTTTCATAATTAAGTGCATTTGTTGCCAAAAATTATGTAAAAGAATGGCCTGCAAACTCTCTCATATCTATATACTTTTAAAACTTGGGGATAGAAAATTCTAACTTGTATTAAAATCTTCCAAATAAAGAAGTTAAAAGTATGAAAGTGCAAAAACTTCCGCTAGCTTTTAAGAACAACTAGTAGGTAATAATAAAAATTTCTAGCAAAATTTTAGAAATGTTTGCTTAGCTATTAGATAGTATTATTAAAAATTATTATTATTAAATACACCTATGATAGGGCAGACTCTGAGGTCTTTCTCCTACTTGGATCTATGCATCTTTGTGATAGTCTTTTCCCAGTAATGAAACCAAGTAAACCCAAATATTGAACCCAGACCTTGGTAGCATAAAGTTATAAGCCAAGACCTTAAAATATAATGTAGAATGTTTACTAATATAATTATCAACAAGTAGTGTTAGTAACTGTATTTAGAAAGAGCAAGAAATGCATTTTAGTTAATATATGTGATGGAGTTAAAATTAATTTTAAATACTAATTTATTTTATTCTAATATATCTTTTATGTTTTATAATTAACATATTTATATGGAATAATATGCAGGTAACTCTTAAATGAATATATTTATATATATATACATATCTGAGAGCAGCTCTACAATTTTTCTATATGAGAAATAAATGTTGAAAAATTTTTGAGACCTGTGATTTTAATACTTGCCTAGAAGGGCTTCCCTGGTGGCTCAGAGGATAAAGCATCTGCCTGCAATGCGGGAGACCCAGGTTCGATCCCTGGGTTGGGAAGATCCCCTGGAGAAGGAAATGGCAACCCACCCCAGTACTCTTGCCTGGAGAATCCCATGGACAGAAGAGCCTGGCAGGCTACAGTCCACGGGGTCGCAAAGAGTCGGACACGACTGAGCGACTTCACTATAGGTCCTGAGTGTTGGAGTTGGGTCCGAAGTTCAATGTAACATTTCAGAGTGACACTCTTATCTTGAGTTAATGCCAATATTGAAAATTGGGAAGTGCCTTTGGGAATTTTCTTTCAGGTGTTGTTTCTGAAGAATAATTGTGAAGTCACAAAGAGCGACTTTCTGTCATCCTTGTTTTATTCTCTTTAATTAAAAAAATAAAGAGGAAGTAATTTACTACTGAAATAATTTTTGCAAGTAAACGCCACTCAATTAGCTTTTAAATGTACATTTTAATTAGTGTTCTGACTCAGTGCCTAATTTGAATGTTGTCAGTTGTCTGTGGTTTGGAGTATTCCATGCCAAGGTTTACTCCTGTTTGTTAGGAAGAACCTACAGCTGGCTTAATTCCACCCCACTGCTTAGCTTATTAATGTAAAGCTCCTTGTGGTCTTAAGTACCACAAAAATGTCATTGCATGCTTACATAATACACATCCTATCTTCAAAACAGTTTCTATACTAATTTCTTCTAGCAAGTACAAATTGATAATACTCATTCATTCATTCATTTAATGAATGCCTACTATATATTAAGCACTGTTTCATACGCTGGAAATAATAGCAAACATATTAAAACTCTCATGGGGCTTATATGCTAGTGGAGGAGACAGATAATAAACAAGATAAAAAAAGTGTATAAAATATGCTATTGTGATAAATACTAAAATGGAAATAAAACTAGGAACTATGTTGAGAAGTTGCAGTTTTACTAGGGTGTCCAGGGAAGACCGCTATGAGAAGAAGACAGTAGAGTAAGATATTTGAGGAAACCAGCTATGAAGTTGTTGGGTGTAGCACATTCTATGCTGAGAAAGCAAAATTCAGGGGCTTCGAAATCTTTTGGCGAGTATTAGAGTGTGATAATGGCATGGTAGGGAAATCTGAGAAGCTGATGTGATGTGCTAGGTGTGCCCAGGAAGAAGACACAAACCAGGCAAGCCTATATAGGTCCCTGTAAGGTGGTTGAGTATCTGACTTAGAGTCGACTCCACTAATAGGATCATTGTGCCTGCCATTTTGAAATAAAATAAGGGGGAAAAGGCAAAAGCAGAAAAGTCACATGTTCTTAAGAGGTTACTGCAGTAATCAGGTGAGAAATTGTATTAGATGAAGGTGGTAACTGTAAATTGGTAAGGTTCTATTCTCATTTTGAATTTAGAATTCAGGAAATTTTATTAACAGAATTTTCTATTCTAAATGTGAACATAGAGCCGATACAGTTTACTGATGAATTCATTATCTGATGTTGTTGTTCAGTCTCCCAGTCACATCCAGCTGTTTGTAACCCTGTGGACTGTAGCCCACAAGGCCACCCTGTCCCTCACCATCTCCCAGAGCTTGCCCAAGTTCATGTCCATTGCATCGGTGATGCCGTCCAGCCATCTCATCCTCTGAGACCCTATTCTCCTTCTGCCCTCAATCTTTCCCAGCATCAGGGACTGGGTAACAAATTATCCCAACAACTTACTGGCTGAAAAAAAACATGTTTATCATCTCACTTTTTCTGTGGATCAGGAATTCAGGAAGAGCTTAGCTATTTTGTGTCAAGATTTCTTTCTAAAGAGGCTGTAATAAAGTGTCAACCCGAGATCCCCAGTCATCTCAAGATTTAGCTGGAATAGAATTGACTTCCATGTTGACTCAAACTAATATTTGACAAGATTTGATTCCTGATCAGGAGACCTTCTTCATCAGAGCGAGAATACAAGAATAGCCAGAGAAAATACCAGCAACACAAAGTCTTGTGTTTTATAGTGTAATCATAGAAGTGACATCCTGTCACCTTTGCCATATTCTATCAGTTGGGAGCAAGTCACTGGTTCAGCCAATGCTCAAGGGGAGGATTCCCCAGGGGCATGGACACCAGGAGAAGGGCATCACTGGGAATCATATCAGAAGATGCCTCCCACCAGAGGTATGAGGGGATGGGGAAGAACCAGGAATGGCTTCAATGTAAATAACAGTGAATAGGTCATCTTTTTTTCTTGAATTGCTTAGTTTGAATTGCAATCAATTTCAAGTTCAAAATCTTCATGATACTTTTTTTATTTAAGGACATTACGCCTCCATTTGTAATATGTCAGAGACATTTGCCTTATGCCATTTTTTCTTCACCATTTTTTTAAACCATTCTGGAGTTCCCAGAAGTGGCCCAGAAATCTTGATTGAGGTTTCAGCATGCATGCATGCTCAGTCGCTTCAGTCATCTCTAACTCTTTGCAACCTCATGGACTGTAGCCCACCAGGCTACTCTGTCCATGGGATTCTCCAGGCAAGAATACTGGAGTGGATCAAGGAGATCTTCCCAACCCAGGGATCGAACCTGGGTCTCCTGCATAGTAGGCAGATTCTTTACTGCTGAGCATCCAGGGAAGCCCTTGAGGTTTCAGACGTGCCCATCATTGAGTTACAGAGCAGTTACACAGAGGCTTTATCCTCAAGAAGAACTCAACACAGGCCATTGTTTACCAGTCAGAGATTTAAAGAAAGCTAGATGCAAGTTTAGCAAGAAATTAAGCTTTTAAAAGGTTAAATCATTTTTAAAGGCCATGCTGCTAGTGAGGCAGAGTTGGGTTTGAGCCTGTACACCTGTATCTCTCTTATTTTACAGTCCATCCTCTTTGCATAGCCATTTTCCACTTTTAAGGCTTTGTATTCCCGAGAGACAAAACCAACATTCTTGAAGCCATCGAAAAGTGGTTACTTCCAAAGCATTTCAATGTGAAATGAGAATAAAATTGAAACCAAGGAAAAGGAGCAATCAGGGTGGATTGGAGTAGAGAAATTGGCTGGAAGGAGACAAGACAAAAATGGATCCTTGAAAAATGGATAGGATGAAGATATGCATATTATATATTTTTCTTTGCAGCTTGTACATAGGAAGTTATTAGATAAATGTGAAAGTAAGAAAGATTAGTATCAACAGAGAATAGTTAGATGCTTTTGCTTGATTTTGCAGCATTACATATTACCTCTTTCTTTCTGAATTTACTTTTATTTATGATGGTAACTGAAGCAATATAAAAACAAATATGAATGCAATGTAGGCCCATATTATCATGTCAATACAGAAAAATAATTTAACAATTCTGTTTTAGTGGCCATCAGGAAATTATGCTGTTATGTACACTACTAATATAGCTCATTCTTCAGTGCTACTGTCATTGGCCTCATTTCTGTGTGAGCCTGTCCCTACCTGTCTAAACCACATACATCATTGATTTTAGACAATTTATGTATCTTCACACTGTTCCAAAAAATTTCCCCAGTTCTTTAAGCTGCAAACATAGGGTCCCAGATGCTCCTTCTTTGTAATGTGTTTATCTGTGTTGACTCTAAAACTTTTCAATCCCTATAAAATAAGAATAAAGTGTATCAAAATTTTTTTTAATGAAAGACCAGATTTTTTTTATTTGAGACTTTCAATAAGAATGAAAATAGTGATATTCATGGTAAAATTATGAAATGAAGAAGTTGGAAATATTATGAGAATTACCAAAATGTGACACAGATACAAAGTGAGCAAATGCTGTCGTAAAAATGGTGCCAAGATTTAGTCAGAGCCAAGTTGCCACAAATCTTTGATTTGTTAAAAAAGAAAGAAAGAAAGAAAATGCAGTATTGGGGAAGCAGTATAAGGCAAAGCTGAATAAAATGAGGTCTGTTTATATGTGGCAAGAGAAATTACCCTGTGTGGTCCTGACTAGTCAGTTGAACCCTTATGAGCAGAGTTTCCTTTAGCTGGCAGAAGATAAAGCTACTACAACAATTCCAAGTGTGAGAGGGAATGGATATGAGGAGATGCTCTGTAGCTGATTTTGAAGATGGCAGGAGACCATGTGTCAGGAAGTGATAATGACCTCGTATTCAATGAGTGACACCCAGCTGAGAACCAGTGAGGAAATGAAAATCTGAATGAGCTTGGAACCAAATTTTTCCCCAGAGCCTCCAGAAGAGTACTTAATGTGGCCAATACGTTGATTTCAGCTTTGTAATATCCTGAACAGACTATCCAGTCACACCATGCTCAGACTCATTATCCATAGCTAATATATGGTCATTGTTTTAATACACTAAGTTTGTAGCCTATCAGCTGTTATTCTCATTAAAATCCAAGAAAAAGAATCCTCAGCAAAAGAGAGTTTGAAGAAGTTTATCACCTGGAAACCCTCAGCTAGTCTTTTTTTTTTTTTTTTTTTTAAATATATAACTACATCTCAGACAATCTTTAAACTTTGTAATATAGATCCCCATAAATAATTATATCAGGCTTTCCTGATAGCTCAGTTGGTAAAGAATCCACCTGCAGTGCAGCAGACCTCGATTCAATTCCTGGGTTTGTTGAAGTGTTTGTTTGGCACAGGTCAGTCCAATATGAGTTGCTTCAGCCACTCAGCTAATTCTAAGGCATTTAGAAAAAGGAAAAAAGACCAACCTACATGAGGAACTAACGGAGTAGCCTACATTGAAAGTGTTAGTTGCTCATTTGTGTCCAGCTTTTTGTGACCCCATGGACTGTAGCTCGCCAGGCTCCTCTATCCATGGCATTCTCCAGGCAAGAATACTGGAGTGGGTAGTCATTCCTTTGTCCAGGAGATTTTCCTGATGCAAAGATCAAATCTGGGTCTCCTGTATTACAGGAAAATTCTTTACCATCTGAGCCCCTCAGAAAGCCTGTAACCTGTGTTAGGAAGCAGTTATTTTGTTGAAAACTTCCTTTTACTATAGCAGAAGCCTCAAGGTAATGTTCATGGGAAAGTGTGAGAGATTAATTTCTACTATTTAGATATTGATCCCTATGAATGTGTAGACTGCTTCACTCCTTTATATTCTGTAGTGGGTATCTTTACTGTTAGAAACAATTAAATTCAAATCTCACTACTTGGATTTTATATTGGAAATACATTAGTTACATTGAGATTCATTTCCAGTCCTTTGAGTATTTAACCTGTGCCTAAATTGAACTCTTTAATGAAATATACTCAATATAACTAAGTCTATAATGTGTAGAGAATTGCTGTTATTAAGTCACATCAAATGGTATGTTGAAGTTCTCTGAACCCAAGGCCAGAAAGGGAGGGTTTCTTTTCTTTCAATGAATTTTTCTACAGTGTTAAGTTCATTCAGGCAGCATGACATGGTAGTTAAAAACAGTGGCCTTGAATTCAGGTAAGTATGAACTTCTATCCGACACTCAGTAGTTGTGTGATTGTGAAAATGTGCCTTCACCTCTCTGAGATTTAGTTACTTACTGTGCAAAACAGGATGATTAGAAATATTGCCTTGTAAATTGTTAGTTAAGATTAATTGAGATCATACATATAAAGCATTTAGCACAATGCTTGGAATAATTAAAGCACTCAATATATCTTAATCTTTGTTACTATTTTTGTTGTTGTTATATCAAAAATACAAAATCTAGATCAGTAAAAATAGTTTTTCAAATGTCACTAATCCAAGTATTTTTAAGGCTGGCCCCTGTTGATTAGGTGCATAAATTCTGCACATCGTTGTTTTAGTTGCAGGATCGTGTCTGACTCTTTGTGACTCCATGGACTGTAGCCCGCCAGGCTCCTCTGTTCATGGGATTCTGTCCAAGCAAGAATACTGGAGTGGGTTGCCATTTTCTTCTCCAGGGGATCTTCCCGACCCGGGGATCAAACCTGCATCTCCTGCTTGGCAGGAGGATTCTTTACCACTGAGCCACCAAGGAAGACTGTACACTGATTACCAGATCTCCCACTCACTATTTGTATCACTTTGAACAAATTAAACCTTCTTAACCTTGATACCTCAGGTGAAAAATAGACACTAATAATAGCACTTACTCTCTAGGTTTGGTGTGAGGATCAAATGAGTTATGTAGAATGCCTAGAATAGATGCTGCAAATCAGTTGTGATATATGTGTTAGATATAAGTAGGCCTTGCTGGCAGATACTCTCCTAAACTGCGTGATTATGTGTATGTAAGTGCATAATCTGTGTGTATTACATATACTATAAAAATGATATTATATTATAGATATTGTGTTGTCCATAGTGTAATTTTAAAAATACAACTTGCCCTGAGCATCTTTCCAAAAATAATTACACTTTCATGATGCTATTTTTACAGCTGACAAGTATTCTGTTGTTAATTAATACCTTTATTTATTTTAATATCATAAACTATTATGATATAGTTAACCCCCTATTGTCAGATGGCAAAAATACATAGAAGAACTGTACAAAAAAGATCTTCATGAACCAGATAATCACGATGGTGTGATCACTCACCTAGAGCCAGACATCCTGGAGTGTGAAGTCAAATGGGCCTTAGAAAGCATCACTACAAACAAAGCTAGCGGAGGTGATGGAATTCCAGTTGAGCTATTTCAAATCCTAAAAGATGATGCTGTAAAAGTGCTACACTCAATATGCCAACAAACATAGAAAACTCAGCAGTGGCCACAGGACTGGAAAGGGTCAGTTTTCATTCCAATCCCAAAGAAAGGCAATGTCAAAGAATGCTCAAACTACTGCACAATTGTACTCATCTCACACGCTAGTAGAGTAATGCTCAAAATTCTCCAAGCCAGGCTTCAGTAATATGTGGACCATGAACTTCCAGATGTTCAAGCTGGTTTTACAAAAGGCAGGGGAACCAGAGATCAAATTGACAATATCTGCTGGATCATTGAGAAAGCAAGAGAGTTCCAGAAAAACACCTATTTCTGCTTTGTTGACTATGCCAAAGCTTTTGACTGTGTGACTCACAATAAACTATGGAAAATTCTGAAAGAGATGGGAATACCAGACCACCTGACCTGCCTCTTGGGAAACCTGTATTGTATGCAGGTCAGGAAGCAACAGTTAGAAGTGGACATGGAACAACAGACTGGTTCCAAATAGGAAAGGGAGTATATCAAGGTTGTGTTTTCACCCTTCTTATTTAACTTATATGCAGAGTACATTGTGAGAAACGCTAGGCTAGAGAAGCACAAACTGGAATCAATATTGCCGAGAGAAATATTAATAACCTCAGATATGCAGATGACACCACCCTTATGGCAGAAAGTGAAGAAGAACTCAAGAGCCTCTTGATGAAAGTGAAAGAAGAGAGTGAAAAAGTTGATTTAAAGCTCATCATTCAAAAAACTAAGATCATGGCATCTGGTCTCACCACTTCATGGGAAGTAGATGGGGAAACAGTGGAAACAGTGTCAGACTTTATTTTTCTGGGCTCCAAAATCACCGCAAATGGTGATTGCAGCCATGAAATTAAAAGACGTTTACTCCTTGGAAGGAAAGTTATGACCAACCTAGACAGCATATTAAAAAATAGAGACATTGCTTTGTCAACAAAGGTCCGTCTAATCAAGGCTATGGTTTTTCCAGTGGTCATATATGGATGTGAGAGTTGGACTGTAAAGAAAGCTGAGTGCAGAAGAATTGATGTTTTTGAACTGTAATGTTGGAGAAGACTCCTGAGAGTCCCTTGGACTGCAAGGAGATCCAACCAGTCAATCCTAAAGGAGATCTGTCCTGGGTGTTCATTGGGAGGACTGATGTTGAAGCTGAAACTCCAATACTTTGGCCCCCTGATGCAAAGAACTGACTCATTTGAAGAGACCCTGGTGCTGGGAAAGATTGAGGGCAGGAAGAGAAGGGGATGACAGAGGATGAGATGGTTGGATGGCATCACCAACCCCATGGACATGAGTTTGGGTAAACTCCGGGAGCTGGTGATAGACAGAGAGGCCTGGCGTGCCTCGGTTCATGGTGTTGCAAAGAGTCAGACACGACTGAGCGACTGAACTGAACTGAACTGATCAGTAATTCAGATTGTTTCCTATATTTACCTAGTCACATTTAGATAGACTTCCTTGTGCTTAAGTAGTTGCATAGAGCCTTGGTTATTTCACTAGGCTACTTTTCAAGAGTTGAATCGCTGGAATAGAAGTTGTTTAAGTGTTTATACTTCTTTTGCTCTCCATTGCCAATGTCCTCTATTAAGTAAGAGTGTGGGAACTTACACATTCACTGTGAGTGAAGTGAAAGTCGTCTCAGTTGTGTCCAACTCTTTGCAACCCCCTTGGACTATACAGTCCATGGAATTCTTCAGGCCAGAATACTGGAGTGGGTTGCTTTCCCCTTCTCCAGGGGATCTTCCTAACCCAGGGATCGAACTCAGGTCTCCCTCATTGCAGGCGGATTCTTTACCAGCTGAGCCACAAGGGAAGTCTAAGAATACTGGTGCGAGTAGCCTATCCCTTCTTCAGTGGATTTTCCCAACCCAGGAATAGACTTGATTATCAAACCAGTTCACTTTATTATTGCACCTAGAAATAAAATATAACATGATACCTTTTTGTGTGTGTGCTACATGTGCTTCCCTGGTGGCTCAGAGGGTAAACCGTCTGCCTACAATGCGGGAGACCTGGGTTCTATCCCTGGGTCGGGAAGATCCCCTGGAGAAGGAAATGACAACCCACTCCAGTACTCTTGCCTGAAAAATCCCATTGATGGCAAAGCCCGATAGGTTACAGTCCATGGGGTCACAAAGAGTCGGACACAACTGAACGACTTCACTTCACTTCACACATTCACTAGTAGTACACAAAAAGGGCTGCTTCCTGGATCCTCACCTATACTTAAACTCTGGTTTGATAATAAAGTCAACTGGTTTGATAAAAGTCTAACTATCGAGGTAATCACATTCTAAAGGAAGTTGGGTATGGTTTTCTGTTCATTTTATCTAGTATCTGTCAATTTTTTGAATGGTATATTTATTTTAGAAGCGGTGTTATACAACTTGCATTGCAAAGAGTTCCATTTCTCAGAAAGGCCCTATAGCAAATGTATTAGTTTACTATTGCTGCTGTAACAAATTACCAACTTAGTTCTGGACATTAAAATCAGGAAATGGGTCATATCAGGCTAAAATCAAGGTATTAGCAGAGCTCTATTTCTTCCAGAGGTTCTAGGGGAAGAACTACCTCCTCGCCTTTTCCAGTTTCTAGAGGCTGCCCACATTCCTTGACTCAGGAGTCTTTTCTAGCAGTGGCATCACTCTGACCTCTGTTTCCATCATATCTCCTTCTCTTCACTCTTACCTTCCAACCTCCCTTTTGTAAAGACCCTCTGATTACAGTGGGTCCAGCCAGATAATCCAGAATAATCAATCTTTAATCATAAGTGTCTTTGACCAATTAAGGTAACACAGTCACAGTTTCTGGGGATAAAGACACAGATATAGTGGGGGAAAGGAGTGTATTATTCAGCTTACCATAGGGAATTACCTTAATGTCCTCTCCGCATAGCCTTTAGTGTAACCCACGGTACGTTAGAGAATCCTTAGAAAAGGCCGAAGAGTTGTAATTCTAATGTTAAACTTCATAAACGGTCTATAGAATATTGGCCACTCAGAGACAGTATGCAAATGAAAGCACAGCCCTCTTGCAAAAGGTAAATAACATACTGTGGAGAACTATGATACAACAACAACAAGTCTGGCTTTCCCTTAGAGATATGGCATGCATATTATAAGCAATACTAGAATAAACTAGAATGAAATCAAGTAAGCAGTCCTTTTCCCTCTCATTACCTTCTGCTTGCTTTGTCTCCACTATAATTTAGGCCTGTTTTATAGATCACTGACAGAGGATAAGTCAAAAGGAACTGATAATTCTGAAATCTAAACCAGTACCCTTGGGAAAACTGAATGAAACAATTGAATTTCTTTTTTAAGCTGTGAGAAACTCTTAAAACTTAACCAAGTTTACAAGAGAAGTCACAAATGTGGATCTTCTGTGTGTGTGTTTTTCTTCCCTCCAAGTAATGTCATTTATTTTTTCTTGCAAGTTGAATTTCTGGCTTAGAAATTTCCACTCACTGATTAAATTGGCCTCATTTCAACACATGATATTGGCTGTTTTCTAAAGGCCAACTTGCTTACCAACAATAAAATCTATTCCCTTTACCAATAAAACTAAATTATCCAGCATTACATTATTTTCAATGATTTGGAAACAGCTTTTAAAAGAATAAATAAATACTATCATTTATAAAATGTTCTTTTGGCATAGAATCATTACGTGTACAAGAATACCACAGACTTTATCAACTGTACCTAAAGATATAGTTTTTCCAATCAGCATGGAAAAATTCAGTAATTGATAAGGATATATTAGATTTTGACTCAATTTAATTATTGTAAATAGTCACCATCATCAACATTGATTCCTGTGGTCTGATTTCTATCATTCTTTTAGAGTCCTAAGATTTGCTTTACCTATTCATTTTCACAGTATACCTTACACACCCAAATTTGATAAGATTCAGAATAATTTCTTTCATCATGTGATTTTCAAGCATGCTTATAGTAGTGCACAGCAGGTTTTAATAGCATATGACTCAGTCTTGTCTGACTCTGTACAACCCCATGAACTGTAGCCCCCTGGTCTCTTCTCTCCCTGGAATTCTCCAGGCAAGAATACTGGAGTGGGTTGCCGTTCCCTTCTCCAAGGGATCCTCCCAGCCCAGGGATTAAACTTGGGACTCCTGCATTACAAGCAGATTCTTTACTGTCTGAGCCACCAAGGAAGTCCGCCATATCTAAGGGAAATCAAACATAAGGCAGCAAGAAACCAAAGCATTATCTCTCTTACAATGACAGCTCAGTGTTTTAATAAAATACTGCAAAAAAAAAAAAATTTCACCACCGCTGCCCCATATTAAAATATTTTCTCTTTAATATTTCAATCCAGGTTTCTCCTCCTACAGATAAATTTGGCATAGGCAATAGAGAGGATTCTTGCTAAATGTTTACCAGAGGGGATGAATGCTCCCTAATTAGTCAGCCGTGGACTGCACTGGAGATTATATGTTGGTTGTGTTTCTGATGCAGGTGTTCATAATTTGAATGGTATTTAATGAGTACAGGTAGTCTAGTAGCTTTTATTCTCTGGTGCAAACCAAGGCAATTAAGACAGTTTTTGTGTTTGTGGAATCACAGAAACATAGAATGAGAGAAATGAGAAGACCTTAGATGTCTTTATGACCTAGTCTGTCATTCTACAAGTGAGAAAACTGAAACCCAGAGAGACTCAATGTCTTCCTTCTTCAAACCCCTTTGTGTTAGCCCTGAATGAGTTTATTGATGGTCTCAGAGCTGACAATATGCAAGTTGATGATGCTCATAAGGGCTCTTTGCTACTCCAGCCTCTCTACTCTGCCCTTTACCTGGTCCCACTTCCTCCTTGTCCACTTGCTTTCCCTTCTTCCTCATGTCAGAGTCAGTCACAGGTCAGATCTCAGAACTTGACACTTAGCTGTGTACTCAGTTCCATTATTAACTTCCCCAGAATTACTTGCATTAACAAATCATGAACTGTGAAATTGTGGAGTGAAAAATTATCTGACAGTGTGGGTCTAACTTTTGTGGGTTTTATTTCTGCTGATTCTGATTCGTAGTGGCCTGTTTCCTTATGTATACTGAGGTATTTGATCATGCATGTGTGCTAAATCACTTCAGTCATGTCTGACTCTGTGTGACCCCATGGACTGTAGCCCGCCAGGCTCCTCTGTCCATGGGATTCTCCAGGCAAAATTACTGGAGTGGGTTGCTATTCCCTTCTCCAAGGGATCTTCCCAACATAGGGAATCAAACCAGCATCCCTTGTGTCTCCTGCATTGGTAGGCAGGTACTAGCACCACCCGGGAAGCTCCTAGAGTAGTTGATTGAGAGCTCATATTTTCTGGAAACTTATCTATAGGAATTTTTATCCATTGGTATGAGGCCTGCCTGGATGAAGGTGAGAGTGAAAGTGAAAGGATTAGTCCCTCAGTCCTGTCCAACTCTTCACCACCCCATAGACTGTAGCCTGCCAGTTTCCTCTGTCGTGAGATTCTCCAGGCAAGAATACTGGAGTGGATTTCCATGCCCTTCTTCAGGGGATCTTCCCAACCCAGGGATCGAATCCAGGTCTCCTACATTGCAGGCAAATTCTTTACCATCTGAGCCATGACGGAAGCCCTGCCTGGATGAATGTAGTTTCCTTCAAAGAAGATTTGCATTTGCTTCTGCTGTGTGCCTGAGAGCTCTGTCAATTCAGAATGATATCAACTAAGTTATTTGCTGAAGGAGTTTTTGAACACTAGGGTACTATATATATGAGATATAAACCCAGATAGGAGCCAAAAAAATTCTCCACCCAGCACCATGTTTTCAGAAAGTTAATTTTCCTTGAAGTGCTTTGGAAATGTCTAATTGATTTTAGTTAACTCCTAAACTAAAGGCCTATCCCTTTGAGCTCCAAGATTTATGTATAAATCGCTTATTAAATCCCTCTTCTCAGGGTACAATCTTTTTTCCTTATCACCCCAGGTGAGAAATAAAAGTCCTTGTTGCTTAAATTCAGCAAATGCCAGGCAAAATCTGGCTTCCGAGTCCTATTTACATCTCCACATTTCTGCTTTCTCTTATTTTTTTTTGGCATCTGAGGAATCTCTACCTTCCTGCTGGCTCATCCATGCATGTAATACATTTTAAAATAAGTATTTTAATTATAATCTAGCATTTGGGATTTTCTTTTGCAATAAACTTTGTCAGGATACTTAAACTGCTGCATTACCCAAAACAGAAGTCAGTAATAAATTTAAAAATATATTTTTAATAGTTACTAGAAGCAGTTTGCATACTATAAATCATTACTTATGTGCATCTCCAGTTTAACAATTTAGTAGTCTTTCAACAAGATTTATACACCCATCACACCCATACACATACATACACATTAGGAGTGTGCAACAGGCATTCTTTTTTAAATATTTAGTAGATGCCAGATACTCTAGTAAATATCATATGCATTATCTCATGTAATCCTCACCACAGCCATATGTATTCCTAAAGAAAATTCACATTCTGCAGAATCATCTACTGAAAGGAAGTAGGGATTATGGGGAAAAGTGTTGAGGCTGACTATTCAACATTTCTGTGAATATTATTGTTAGAGAACTAGGCAAAACAGTAACAATCTTAGTAATAAATACCAGGACAGTTTGAAAATGTGTTAGATTCCTAATGCATAAAGAAATGCAAAGTTTAATTGCATATGTGCTCAGTCGTGTCCAACTCTTTGCAAACCCCTGGACTGTAGCCCACCAGGCTTCTCTGTCCATGGAATTTTCCAGGCAAGAATACTGGAGTGGGTTGCCATTCCATTCTCCAGGGGATATTCCTGAACCAGGGATCTACATTGGCCAGCAGATTCTTTACCACTCAGCCTAAGCCCTCATTTAGGTTACTGGCTTTCCAAGCTGCTGCCAAAAAGAAAAAAAAAGCTCCATTCTGTTTCTCATCTCCTTGCCTCTGTCGTTGTTCCCTGCTGTTAATCTCTGGGGCACTTTGCCTGATGAAGCTCATATTTATCATCCTTGCATTCTCAGGGTGCTCAGAGTCTGTATTTGTGTAGCACCTATAAACTTGATAAATTCTTTCTAGAAACTGATGGATCCTCAGTAGGGTTTGTTTTGTCTCCTGAATTTTGTTTAAGCTCTTCTGTCTAGCTATCCCACTGGGTTTTCTCTTATATCTCCGCACCATAAGGCAGTAGTCCTCTGATTCCTTTTCCTCCTGATGAAATAGCATAAGTGCTTCTACCTGTGGTATCTCATCTCTTTTCCCTGCTCTTTTGCAAAACACTTCTAACTGTGAGATTGCATAATAGTTGAGTGAGCCATTCAGGGGCCATTGCTCTTCTGATTCTAACATATGTTGGGTCCACACCCTATTACAATAGCATAGTCATAGGCTTACAGTTATACCCAGTATCCATTTATCCATATCCCATTTGTCCAGTATATGGCCAAAAGCACTCTCCTTCAAGATAGATGGAGTAATTCCCATTAATTGATGGAATACTTCCCATTTTTATGAGTATGACCATACCACAGCACAAAAGATGTATACAAGTCCAGTATAAAAAATTCCACAAAAAAATGGCAGCATCAATACACCAACAAATTGATACCCAACTCCCAAACTTACCCTACAAACCAAAGAACTAATTCCAACCAGGGTAGACTTAACCACCACAAGAACTAGTTCCCCAATAAACTGGTTCCAACTGAACTGATTTCCAACTCATGTAAATAAATTTACTCTACAAAACAAATGAGTCAATTCCAACTAAGATAGGCTTACCCCCACAGGAACTAGTTCTCCAATGAACCCAGTTCCAGCTCAGGTACAGTCCAACAACAATTCCCCTTCTCAACAGGGTACTCCAATCAAATTGGCTTGTTCCCTAAAGGAAAAGCCCACAGTGAAGGGGAAATATGTTCCCAGTGTGCAAAGTGCAGTGACTTACCCTACAAAATTGAGTCTGTCAACAGGTAATTTGTCAGTTCCTAGCTTCAACTGCCAAGCCCTGGGGCAGCCGGTGCCATGTCAGGGAATCTTGAAGGAAAGATCCTCGGGACAAATGGTTCAGGCAACTGCTAGGGCTTTGCCCCAATATTCCCTGACTGGGGCAAGGCATCCCTGAGTAGCAAAGCTTAACTTAGAAGTATAAGATAAAATTTACCTTAATAGAAGCAAGTATAAAGTTCTTTCATGAGAAAGTTTGTGGTCACTTTGAACAAAGAACTTGAATACTACTGGAAACTATGGCAATACTACTGTTATTTTTCCTTGGTTTATTGTTTTCAAGTCTTTTGCTGTATATGACATTCAGTTGCTGCTTCTTAGTAGCACAAAATACTATTAATATGCTAGAAAAAATAGCTTATGAGCCAATATAACTTCTGCATTATGCTAACATCATTCCCCCATATGCTAATCTTACATGAGTAATTCACATTACAGAAATACATGCTACTGTAGAACATATTATATTAATATCCTCTCCTTCCAGATAAAGAACATTTGTCTTAGAGAAACTAAGTGACTTGCCCAGAGTTATTCAGCTAATAACTGTTGAACCTGGGATTTTTTTTTTTTTTTTTTGAACCTGGGATTTGAATAGTATGATTCCAAACACTCCTATGACTATTGTCTCTTTGTAAAATAAACCAAAAGAATGGAAGGGCCACCCAGGATAAGTTATGATAAGTATTGTTGCTGCATGAGATTTATCATAGACTGTCTTTGAAGAATTCTACAATTTAAAAATCACTTGTCATAGAATTAGACTGAAAATAATCTTGGAAGGATCAATGTTTATAAAATTTTGAAATCTAATTGCTTTATCCTTGAATTAACATATTGAGAAAATCACCATGTGGGAGTTGTGAAGATAGTCCAGAATTAAATAATGTAAAACAGTAAGTAAACATTATTTCTATGACTTGCTTTGGAGTTAGTTCACATAAGCAAGATAAGAGAATGGGCATACACATTCATTTAGTTATCTATTCATTCATTTAATCTTTATTGAATACTTCCTCGTCGCTGCAGTGTGTCAGTGAACACAATGAAATTTATGCCTTCAGGGGTATCCATTATAGAAGGAAAAAAAATACAAATAAATATGTGATGTTATATGATGTCAAGTGGTGATGATTGTTATTAGGACAAATAGAAGTGTTCAGGATATTGCTGGTAAGGATAGTAAGATATTTCATAAATGTCGGAATGAAATGAAGGCGGGATCCGTTTAAATGCCTGAGGAGGACCCTTAGGAATGAGGGCTGGGACTACACGTGCTGTACTGGAGAAGGCCAAGTGGTTCAGTGGAGTGAGCAGGTAGTTGGAAGTGAGGCGACAGTGCTCAGTAGAGGTCAAATCATTACAAGCCATGGCAAGAATTTTGGATTTTATTATGGATAAGGTAGAAACCCCTTGATGGGTTTTGAACAGGGAAAAATATGAACTGGTTCACTTTAAAAGCTTCATAGCTATTGTGTGGTGAATAGATTTTGTAGGTGTTTATGTATAAATGTGTGCACATGCATTTTGATTGGAGAAAGCAGTGGAGATGTAAAGATGAAAATAGGCAGAACAGTTCAAATAGTCCAAATTTGGATTAAGGCAAGAAGATCCAACCAGTCCATCCTAAAGGAGGTCAGTCCTGGGTGTTCATTGGAAGGACTGATGTTGGAGCTGAAACTCCAATACTTTGGCCACCTCATGCAAAGAGTTGACTCTTTGGAAAAGCCCCTGATGCTGGGAAAGATTGAGGACAGGAGGAGAAGGGGACGTCAGAGGATGAGATGACTGGATGGCATCACCAACTCGATGGACATGGGTTTGGGCAGACTCCGGGAGCTGGTGATGGACAGGGAGGCCTGGCATGCTGCGATTCATGGGGTCGCAAAGAGTCAGACACGACTGAGCGACAGAACTGAACTGAATAGTGATGAAAGTAATCATATTTCAGATATACATTAAGGGTAGAAACAACACAATTTATTATTGTGGACTTCTCTTGTGACCATGAAACCAAGTGAAATTTTATCATAAACAGTGGAATTAGACAGAGAAATAGTGGGCTTAATGAACTTCTTTAAAAACAAAAATGTTAATAAAGACAGGGCTAATATTCTTAAACATTATTGCATTCCAACTTGAAATATTTTAATTTCTGCTTCCTACACCAATTATCGTCAGGGCTGATATCAAAGTATTGGTTTCAAGTTTATTTGTAGAACTCCTTTATAAGTGAAATCTTATACCATACCGCAATATCTAAAATACATAACAATAACAGATTATTGTGCTGCGCTGTGCTTATTCACTCAGTCGTGTCCGACTCTTTGCGACCCCATGGACTGTAGCCCGCCAGGCTCCTCTGTCCATGGGGATTCTCCAGGCAAGAATACTGGAGTGGGTTGCCATGCCCTCCTCCAGGGGATCTTCCCTAAGGGATTGAACCCAGGTCTTCCACATTGCAAGTAGATTCTTTAACATCTGAGCCACCAGAAGAATACATAGTTGTACTGGTTGTAGTTTATTTCTATAAATGTTTTACATAAATCCAAGCTTGTAACATTTAAAATAAATTTAATCAGTTAACCAAAAAAAGCTATTTTATGAAGAGAATAGAAAAATGTTAGTGCCTTCCTGAAGTTTAAACATTTATTGGCTGACATGATGACTGAATGGATGGATGAATTTATTTAGAGAAGCTTGAAATGTTCAAGAACTAGCACATGGGGAAAAGTCAATAGCAAACCACTTTACTCCAACACAGAAAGGAGAAAGCTCTGTTAAAATGACCCCAGAGTCAGATAATCAACATTACCCTTCCCTAACCTTCATCTGTTGCAAACTTCTAATTCAATCACACATGAATAAAGTATTAACATTTGATACAAATAGAATTAATAACCTCTTTTTTCACTTTGTATGTTCCTAATTTAATAGAAATAATACGATAGTGAAAGAACACAGTTCTCCAAAAGAAAACACAATCAGCAGAACTCTACATTTTTACCTTTCATTCCTATTTTTACTGAGTCACTTTTGGAGCTTACCATGTTCTAGAAGAACAAGTACTAAATGACCTTATATTGTCATTCATAGTGTCCTATTTTTGAAATGTTGAAAGATGGGAAGCCATATAAAAATGACTTGATATTATAAATTGAACTGCCCAGTTATTCACTGATTCACCAGCTCAGTCAAACAAGTTATGACTATGTCAGTTTGCTCAAAGCTGGCAAACAGATTTCAAATACAGAGATGCTGCTTCAGATAATTGATTCTACTCCTATTCTTAGGATCTTTTTCTGGCATCTTTCTATTATTCTGGTAGGAAATCCAACACCCAAAATGCTGACTTCTAAAACCAAGAAGCATGGGGCCAAGGGAGCAGTATTTCTTATTTCAAAATCTTATCTTTGATTGGCTTCCTTGTTGATTCTGGAATACTCTCCCCAGCCAGAGCCTTAAAATACTATTTATTTTATAAAGTTCATTAATAGAGAAGTTTTCAAAAAATCCTCAACTATGTCAAGCAAAGTAGACAGTCTGAACAGTGTGAGGTCATGAATTATGAGTCTACAGGGAACAAATAGTTCCTGTGACATCTGCCTTTATTGACTGTAAATAATACACTGATTAATTGTTGTACCTTATGATCTTTGAGCAGTAATATTCTGTGATTAAAAAGAATTTCTAACCTTTTGTGATTCATAATTGGTTTCTCAAGGACTGAGTTTCATAAAAAATAATGACTATAAGTGCTTCTGTGAATTACTTTTCTTTTTTTATATTTTTTTTATTAGTTGGAGGCTAATTACTTCACAACATTTCAGTGGGTTTTGTCATACATTGATATGAATCAGCCATAGAGTTACATGTATTCCCAGCCCTTCACTTTTTTAAAATATACTTTAATCTCACCCATGTTGCTGTGAACAAAAAAGCCATATACTTAACAGCCAGAACATGAATCAGTGTATTGATGTGAAACTGAGGGGCTTAATTTCATTGGTTGAAGGTAAATAATGCACAAAATAAACCAATGACTAAAATGTACCTTACGGAGAGAAAAAAGCTAACATGGTTTCATTTCCCTGAAATTATAACATACTAAACCTGTAATCCATCTTTTCAGTAAAAAGGACTCTAAAAACTGTTGAGTATGTTCTTTGATCATATATCCATATTGTTTCAATCAACTATTCAGATAAAGCCTTTGTGTTGTATTTTCAAACTTTCCTCCCAAATCAGAATTAAATGTGCTTTGTGTGAAAATGTGACCGGAGGCTCTTCTGTCCCTCAGTCCCTAAACTACTGCTCCTAAATTGGAACTGTCTCAGAGGTTCATTTCTGACAAGGAAGCTCTTACCTACAGTAGTGTATAACTTCTTTGATATCAGTGCAGTGATGCTTCTGACTCTGCATAAAATGGAAATAATAATTTCTTATGGGAAATAAAGGGAAAAAACCCCACAGGGGAAGGAGAGAAGGGGAACTTTTCTTGGCAATACTTTCATAAACTTAGTAATTAATGGCAACAAATTGCTTATTTTAACCATGACCTTTTCAAAGACATGCTGAATATGCTCAAATTACACTATACCTATTTATAATCACATTTCAGATTGTAGTTGAGGTTTTATTTAAACAAGCTGTTATATATATTACTCTGACTTTTATCCTATGGAAGGGCATCTCTTATTTAACCCCTTGTTTTCGTTGTTTTAGTCGCTAAGTCATGTCTGACTCTGTGACCCCATGAACTGTAGCCTGCCAGGCTCCTCTGTCCATGGGATTTCTCAGGCAAGAATACTGGAGTGGGTTGCCATTTCCTTCTCCAATTTAACTCCTTGGCCCCTTTAAATTCTTTTTAATAATCCATTCCCCCCCAAATTTCCTTTACCTCCCAAATCATTCTCTTTCTCTCTCTCTCTTTTCCCTTTATCCCTTTCTCCTTTCCATGTTTGGTTTATTATATTATTTTCTGATATTTCATTTTATATTTTCTTTAAAAATATGCATGCATGCTTAATTTACCTATGGCTTTTCTTTTTTAAAAAGCTTACTAGATAAACTTGTTCAGTTCAGTTCAGTTCAGTTGCTCAGTTGTGTCTGACTCTTTGCAGCTCCATGGACTGCAGCACACCAGGCCTCCCTGTCCATCACCAACTCCCAGAGTTTACTCAAACTCACGTCGTTTGAGTCATTGTTGCCATCCAACCATCTCATCTTCTGTTATCTCCTTCTCCTCCTGCCTTCAATCTTTCAAAGTAATGTCTCTGCTTTTTAATATGCTATCTAGGTTAATCATAGCTTTTCTTCCAAGGAGCAAGCATCTTTTAATTTCATGGCTGCAGTCCCCATCTGCAGTGATTTTGGAGCCCAAGAAAATAAAGTCTTTCACTGTTTCCATTGTTTCCTCATCTATTTGCCATGAAGTGATGGCACTGGATGCCATGATCTTAGTTTTTTTAAATGTTGAGTTTTAAGCCAACTTTTTCACTCTCCTCTTTCACTTTCATCAAGAGACTCTTTAGTTTCTCTTCACTTTCTGCCATAAGGGTGGTGTCATCTGCATAAACTGGTTACTGTAATATTAAATATTAAATGTCAGCACTTTTCCCTCTTACCTATCTTCCCTATGTGCTTAAAACTTTTTAAGTGTAGGAAAATGAAGGGTAGCAATCTGCTACTACTATTTTAAGTCCTGTAGACTTTATGACACCTGGCACTATCAACTTAGAAGATTTGGAGCCATATAGAGTTGACCTGAGTCATAGCCTAACATGGGCTTCCCAATAGCCCTAGTGGTAAAGAACCCACCCGCCAATGCAGGAGATGTAAGAGACACTGGTTCTATCCCTGGGTTGGGAAGATCCCCCCAAGGAGGGCATGGCAACCCACTCCAGTATTCTTGCCTGGAGAATACCATGGACAGAGGAACCTGGCGGGCTACAGTCCATAGGGTCACAAAGAATCGGACATGACTGAGCAACTAACACACACACAGAGTAGAAAGCAATTTGAAAGATTATTTATAATATTGTTTTATTATTTATAGTAACAGTATACGCTGAGAAATTATGGATTATAATAATATAAGCATGAGTAAAGGTAGGTGACTATCAGGAGGGCAGTTGAAATAATAATACACATGGAACCAGACTAACATTTGGGGTGGGAGTTAGTCAAGGGCAAGATATTTCTCAAAGTTACTGATTGGTACGTGCTAAATTGCTTCAGTCCTGTCCAACTCTTTGCAACCCCATGGACTATAGCCTGCCAGGCTCCTCTGTCCATGGAATTCTCCAGGCAAGAATACTGGAGTGGGTAGCCATTTCCTTCTTCAAAGCATCTTCTCAACCCAAGGATCAAACCCAGTTCTTCTGAATTGAAGGCAGACTCCTTACCGTCTGAGCCACCAGTGAAGTCCAAAAGAGAGATATAGTTCCCATCAACAGGATTAAATATAATTTCAAAACTCAAATTTAACTCTGTACTTTTTAAAAAATTTATTTATTTTAATTGGAGGATAATTGCTTTACAA
Organism: Muntiacus reevesi; assembly: GCF_963930625.1. Taxonomy (NCBI): domain Eukaryota; kingdom Metazoa; phylum Chordata; class Mammalia; order Artiodactyla; family Cervidae; genus Muntiacus; species Muntiacus reevesi. The sequence continues at coordinate 36,449,210 of NC_089249.1, read as the reverse complement.
TATTGTGTTAGTTTCTGCCAAATAGCAACATGAATCAGCTAGAGATATACATATATCCCCTCTCTCTTGAACCTCCCTACCACCTCCTACCCCATCCCACCCCTCTAGGTTGTCACAGAGCACCAGATCTGAGCTCCCTGCATCATGCAGCAAATTTCCACTGGCTATCTAATTTTACATATGGTAATGTGTATGTTTCAATGCTACTCTCTCAGTTCGTGCCCCCCCTCCTCCTTCCCCCACTGTGTCTACAACTCTGTTCTCCTTGTATTTAATTGCTCATCATGAAAATAATTTACTTGATTTCAAAATTTCCAAAAAGGATTGAAGGAAGGCTTGAGATTGGTTTTATTCATCAAAAGAAAGAATAGGTTTTAAGAAATCAAGAAACACCTTTGTGAGGGCTCAATCATTATGTCAGAGTTTGTCTAATCTGTTTCTTTGCCCTCTAGTGTACCACAGCCACTCTCAGCCATGCAATTATCTGAAAAGAAATAAATAAAAACTTCTCCTCATCTTGAAAACCTAAAAAATGCAGCCAAGCGACTGCTGCAAAAGAACCAGTTGTTTGACATCAGGCAAAACAGTTATGCTCTATGGAATTAGGTCTTCTCATCTACTAAATGAGTACACAGGAGGAGACAAGTCTTAACCTGTATGAATGCAACATCTCTTCCCTACTCATAAACCTTGATTGCACGTACTCCTGTCTGAAGTTATTTATAGAAACTCCCACCTTCTTTGCTAGGTATTTAAGATCCCTGGTGGCTCAGAGGGTAAAGAATCTGCCTGCAATTCAGGAGACCTGGGTTCAATCCCTGGGTCAGGGAGATCCTATGGAGAAGGGGATGGCAACCCACTCCAGTATTCTCTCCTAGAAAATTCCATGGTCAGAGGATCCTGGTGGGTTGCAGTCCATGGAGTTGCAAAGAGTCAGACACAACTGAGCACGAGCTCATAATCTATCACAAATCTATTAATACCTTTACAACTTTGCTTCCACTAGTCCCCTGTATAAACCTGCTGTTATCAGATTTTTGAGGTTACCAGTGCCTGAATAAACTTTGCTTCATCCCATCACAGAGTCATTGCTTATATATGACTCATCTCTGGAAACTTCCTACCTTTGTAATACATCCTATCCCATGTGTTACTTATTTTTTATGGTTTAATTTACAGCTGACCTTTCTGCAGTCATTCTGAACAAGAGTTATTTTTTTTCTAGTCAGTTTTCTGTACCAAAAATTTGTGTGCTGATGTTTGATCCTCAGGCTTCCCAGGTAGTACTAGTGGCAAAGAGCCTGCCTGCCAATGCAGGAGTCATAAGAAACTTGGGTTCAATCTCTGGGTCAAGAAGACCCCCTGGAGGAAGACATGGAAACCCACTCCAGGATCATTGCCTGGAGAATCTCATGAACAGAGGAGCCTGGCAGGCTACAGTCCATGGGTCACAGAGAGTTGGACGTGACTGAAGCAACTTAGCACACATTTGATCTGCATAATGTAAGATCTTATATTTTTAAGTGTATCTTAATTCCCTTACTTCCAGTTAAGCTAGATGTGCTTCTTGGGCAAAGGATTCTTATACTTTAATGGCTTTCTGACAGTACCTAATAAAATATCTCACCTGTGTCCAGAAATTAATATTTATAAATATTTGGATGTTAATTTTTTATGGGAGGTCTCTAAATCCATAAAAGTCTATTTATGTCCAATTCAAAGCTGAATCAAAAAAATCAAAATGGCATATACTTGAAAAGCTATGAGAAATGTGACTCTATCGGTCTATATTACTAGAGTGAACTTTCCCCAGTCACTAACTTATTCCAAATAGGAACTAGTTCAACTTTCCCTTACTTTCAAATTTGAAAGAACACTCTGCACTTCTTGATTAAAAAGTACGTTCAAATGTATAAAAATATGAAACAAATCAAGCAGTTAATTTATTTAAGTATTGTTCGTAATCATATGTTTGTAATTCTTTCACTTTTGCTTAAATCATCTTTCTTTAAAATGTACCCCCATCTTAAAAGTTAAACATCTGCAGATATTTTAATTTTATTTTTTTGTGCTCTGGATTTGTGTCTAAAGATGTTCTTTCACTGGCTGTACTTATCAGCTACGTAAATGTCTGCATTCTGGTCACTTTATATGACATCTTAAGATTATCTTGCTAATCCATTTTCATATTTGCTTAACATCTGTCCTCCCCCACTATAATGTAAACTCCATGGGCATAAGAATTTTGGTCATCACAATCAATACTATGTCTCGGTCACTGTTGCATTTCCATGTTTTGGTCACTACTGTATTATCATGTATTTGGTCACTACTGTATTCTTAAAGGGATAGGAATACCAGACCACATCACCTGCCTTCTGAGAAATCTATATGCAGGTCTAGAAGCAACAGTTAAAACAGACATGGAACAACAGATTGGTTACAAATTGGGAAAGGAGTACGTCAAGGCTGTATATTGTCACCCTGCTTATTTAACTTCTATGCAAAGTACATCATGAGAAATTTTGGGCTGGATGAAGCACAAATTGGAATCAAGATTGCAGGGGAAAATATCAGTAACCTCAGATATGCAGATGACACCACCCTTATGGCAGAAAGTGAAGAAGGACTGAAGAGCCTCTTGATGAAAGTGAAAGAGGAGAGTGAAAAAGTTGGCTTAAAACTCAACATTTAAAAAACTAAGATCATGGCATCCAGGCCCATCATTTCATGGCAAATAGATGAGGAAACAATGGAAACAGTGAAAGACTTTATTTTCTTGGGCTCCAAAATCACTGCAGATGGGGACTGCAGCCATGAAATTAAAAGATGCTTGCTCTTTGGAAGACAAGCTATGATTAACCTACATAGCATATTAAAAAGCGGAGACATTATTTTGCTGACAAAGGTCCATATAGTCAAAGCTATGATTTTTCCAGTAGTCATGTATGGATGCGAATGTTGCACTATAAAGAAAGCTGAGTGCAAAAGAATTGATGCTTTTGAACTGTGGTGTTGGAGAAGACTCTTGAGAGTCCCTTAGACTGCAAGGAGATCCAACCAGTCCATCCTAAAGGAAATCAATCCTGAATATTTATTGGAAGGACTGATGCTGAAGCTGAAACTCCAATACTTTGGCCACCTGAGGCAAAGACCTGACTCATTTTAAAAGACCTTAGTCTTTTACAGTTCAGTCGACTGAGCAACTGAACTGACTGAACTGACTGACTGTATTATCAGAGTATGTGTAGATGCTTAGTATCTATCTTTTGAATAAAATATTATAAATAAAGTAGTTGTATAAACTAGATAGTGGAGGACAGGGAAGCCTGGCGTGCTGCAATCCATGGGGTTGCAATAGTCAGACATGACTAACAATAACAACAAACTGGAACAAGTTGCTTTCTTTTCTTTTTTTTTTTTACAAGTCGCTATTTCTCTCTTGGCCTCAACCATTGCATCTCTAAAAATAGAAATGTTTACCTATTCCAGTATGTTTTAAACATGTATTCTTTCAAACCACAAATTTCCCAGAGCTATCTCTGAGTGTGAAGTCAGTCAGTTCAGTCACTCCGTCATGTCCAACTCTTTGTGACTCCATGGACTGCAGCACGCCAGGCTTCCCTGTCCATCACCAACTCCCGCAGCTTGCTCAAACTCATGTCCATCCAGTCAGTCATGCCATCCAATCTCATCCTCTGTCATCCCCTTCTCCTGCCTTCAACCTCTCCCAGCATCAGGGTCTTTTCCAAGGAGTCAGTTCTTCGCATCAGGTGGCCAAAGTATTGGAGCTTCAGCTTCAGCATTAGTCGTTCCAATGAATATTCAGGACTGATTTCCTTCAGGATTGACTTGTTTGATCTCCTTGCTGTCCAAGGGACTCTGAAGAGTTTTCTTCAACACCACAGTGTTGGAGAAGTATTTTACTGAAGGTGAAAGGTGACACCAAAACAGACCATTGGTCTAGGCAACTGTTGACCTCATTCTCAACTGAGCAAATCTCTTTTTATCTATTTTTCTAATAAGGGAGAGGTGGGAGGAAGAAGATAGTTCTAAATAAGATTTTGTTTAAAAATGTATGCTCTTTTACAAAACAAATAAAAAAAACTTCTGAATAAAATTATTTCTATAAAACTTCCTATAGTCCAGCTCCCATTTTACAGCTTATTATTGGGCAAACATTAAAAGAAGTAAATATTCTCTCCACTACTGTGCAAATGTTAGCCTACAAATGATAGCACATTTGTCTAATGAAAAGACAAAACGCCCTGTGTATCTGGCCACATTTATATATTGGGGCAGTTTCCAAAGTTGATTTCTGTCTTATGCTTGACTGCTACTTCTCTGCATGCTAAACCAATTCAGATCAAATATCAAAAACAAGCCCTGCTATGTGGGTCAAGTAGAAGTAATATGTCTAGAGCAATATGTCAGCGTATGTTTAAAAACTCAGAAAAATACTCATATATCCACCCTTATCAGTAACAATGGTCAACTTTAGAATGTGCTGAATAAATTACAGTATTTTTCTTACACTTGGTGCCTCGACTTCAGTGATTGTTGTTATTATTATATGTTTTTCTCTTTGTTATTCTAGTGGTTGTTTTGCCAGTATTTTGATAGTGATATAAAACAAACTGAAGATATTGAACCTGCATATACTTAGACCCAGAACTGCCTTGAACAGTGGAGAAAGCTTTCTACCATTCTTCCTAACTGTCTTTTTATTAAACAGAGAGTGTTGTCTAAATAGCATTCAAATAAGAAATATATTTAACTCAGCAGCTATTTCGATTGAGGAAAGTTTAAGTTTTCCATTAGGTCATGTTTAGAAAAACATTTATTGTAAAATGAACCCCACTGTAACCAAAAACATTTATGAAGTCTAGAAAACTGCAAGCTAGAATTCAAACTGCATATATCTAGGGATAGCAAGAACAACGATTACCATTATGATTGAGATGATAGTAATGGCAGATTTCCACTAAGTACTTTCCTGAATTTTATCATTTAGTCCTCAGAGCAGTTATTAGATACTGTGGAAGCTCACAGAGTTTAAATCAGAGACCAAAGGTCACACAGCAATTAAATGGCCCGACTGTGTTACACTATCAGTTATGTCTGACTCCTTGGCCTATTGTTTTACCTATATTTCAAAGCCTTTAAACTGAAAATACCACTTCTTAATTGATTACCAATGGTATCACCAGTCCAAGAGAGGACATCCTCTCTTGGGACTCTCTCCCCCCCAAGAGAGGGATGTTTCCTGAGGCAGAGTTTATGCAAAAATAACAGACTTTCTCATGCTGAATTCTTTGTCCATTTATACTTTTCCAAAATTCTTAGGAAAAGAAATGAGCACAAATTCATTATCAACTTACCCTCTTATCAGCATGTTTTCCTCATTTGTGAAAATAGAAATCATTACACTGTAAACAGAAAAAGCATTAAAATAAGTAAGTTATTTTGTTCTGCTGCTGCTAATTGAAATAGAGGGAAACAGAAAAAAGTTAAGCATTAACAAAGGAAAAATAAGAAATTAAGCATTATTGGATTTAGCTAACATAAAATACTGTTTTAGGGAAGAACACCTCCAAAAGTAGAGTATGCACATATTTGATTCATAATTCAAATGAATCTATTTTTAAATCCTAACTAAGGTTAAATGTCATTCCCTAAGAAATGTGAACAGTAAACCACTTATTCTTTTTTTTAATGTATGTCATTAAAAAGAAGAAAGTTCTCAACCACTTTTGTCTAAAGCAATTTCTGTTATCTGCCCTTTGAACACTATCATCCAAACTCCACTGTTGATTTCTGAGGTAACTAAAGAGTCTCATTAAAGCAAGCTCCAGAAGCTTTTCTTCAAGGATAAATTATGAATGGACAGTCCCATAGAGGACTAGATGATTTGCTGGTCCAAAGTAGAAAAGACTTGGAGACCCCCTGAAGAATAACAGTAGGAATAAAAACCACCCTTAGGTTGTTACAAGCCATATTAACTTGGGTAGATAAACATATTTTTAATTATTATAACACATTCTTAAGAATAAATTTTAGGGTCTGACATTTTTTGCACCAACATTTTTTTTTTAACATGAAATTTAAGTATCATACAACAAGCTTTTGGAAATTCTTTGGAAATAAATGCTCTGATTGCACACCTAAATAGATCCACCCTCCCATACAGACACATTCTTGCTCACAAATGTATGGTAATGTTTTCTTCAGTTCAGTTCAGTCACTTTTGTGTCCTACACTGTGTGACTCCATGAACCACAGCACACCAGGCCTCCCTGTCCATCACCAACTCCTGGAGTCCACCCAAACTCATGTCCGTTGAGTTGATGATGCCATCCAACCATCTCATCCTCTGTCGTCCCCTTCTCCTCCTGCCCTCAATCTTTCCCAGCATCAGGGTCTTTTCAGATGGGTCAATTCTTCACATCAGGTGGCCAAAATATTGGAGTTTCAGCTCCAACATCAGTCCTTCCAATGAACACCCAGGACTCATCTCCTTTAGGATGGACTGGTTGGATCTCCTTGCAGTCCAAGGGACTCTCAAAAGTCTTCTCCACACCACAGTTCAAAAGCATCAACTCTTCAGCACTCAGCTTTCTTTATAGTCCAACTCTCACATCCATACATGACCACTGGAAAAACCATAGCCTTGACTAGAGGACCTTTGTTGACACAGTAACGTCTCTGCTTTTTAATATGCTGTCTAGGTTGCATAACTTTCCTTCCAAGGAGTAAGCACCTTTTAATTTCATGGCTGCAATCACCATCTGCAGTGATTTTGGAGCCCAGAAAAATAAAGTCAGCCATTGTTTCCACTGTTTCCCCATCTATTTGCCATGAAGTGATGGGACCAGATGCCATGATCTTAGTTTTCTGAATGTTGAGCTTTAAGCCAACTTTTTCACTCTCCTCTTTTACTTTCATCAAGAGGCTTTTTAGTTCCTCTTCACTTTCTGCCATAAGGGTGGTGTCGTCTGCATATCTGAGGTTACTGATATTTTTCTCAGCAATCTTGATTCCAGCTTGTGCTTCTTCCAGTCCAGCGTTTCTCATGATGTACTCTATACATATAAGTTAAATAAGCAGGATGACAATATACAGCCTTGACGTACTCCTCTTCCTGTTTGGAACCAGTCTGTTGTTCCATGTCCAGTTCTGTTACTTCCTGACCTGCATACAGATTTCCCAAGAGGCAGGCCGGGTGGTCTGGTATATCTCTTTCAGAATTTTCCACAGTTTATTGTGATCCACACAGTCAAAGGCTTTGGCATAGTAAACAAAGCAGAAATAGATGTCTACATTTATAATTTGTTTTTCTTCTGAGATGTAGGAAATTCCAATTCTAAAATGGCATGGCTTATCTAATAGAAAAGTGCTTTGCAAGATGTCTTCCTTACAGATTACCTGCCTCTTAGCTCAAGGACCATTCCCAGTGATGCACTTTCAATATGAGCCTCCTCAGCTAAGTCCATGTAATTAAAAAGTCCCCTCCATTTGAACCTGCAAGTTGCAAACTTTCAAAGATGAGAATATGCGTTCTCATATCCTGTCACATGTTAGTTCACATGTTCAGTGTACATTTTCATGTGCATATATCTTCTACACATGGCTGTACTTTTGTGAATATTACTGTATAATACTGTATAGAGTCTCCTGGAGGAGGAAATGGCAACCCACTCCAGTATTCTTGCCTGGAGAATCCCATGGACAGAGGAACCTGGCAGGCTACAGTTTATGAGTCAGACACTACTGAGGTGACAGCACTAACACATTGACTGGCTACTGTCACAATTAGAAACTTCTTACTCCAATAAAATTAAATTTAAAAAGGAACTTAAAGTCTAGTAGGTGAAAGATTTAAAAAAATAAACAAATCACCATAAAAAAAGAAAAAAAAAACTGGTAGTGTTACAAGAATAATGGATATGGGAAAACACTTCATCCTTACAGAGAGAAGACCGAACACATACCCAAGATTGGAAAAAAATTAAGAAAGACTTTTTTAGAAAAGATGCCAATTAAGTTAAACTTTAAAGGACAAACATATTGGCATATTGAAATATAATTTCAGACACAGAGGCTGGTGCAATGCAAAAGCATTCTAACCTGTGAAAACAGAAGATTCAACTTATTATAAGTAGCACTTTGTGTTTGGGAATGGAAAAACATGAATGGGACTCAGAGACAAGCCTTTAAGATGTGGAGGAGCTAAACTATCAAGTGCCCTGTCTGTTCATACTAAGGATTTTATATTTTATCCTGAGGCTACATGGCTTTTAATCTCATGACTTTTAGAACAGGACTTATTAGACTAAGTAAAGAGAACTAATTTGAGGTGGAAAAAAAAATTTAAATGCAGGTGGTAGGAAAATCAAGTACCAGTAGAGTAAGGTAATACATTCAAGAAATTAAGACCTCAATTAAATGCTGTCAGTCAGGGCAGAGAGAAGGAATTAGATTTGAGAGCTATTTAAATGGTAAACATAATGAAACATGGTAACAGAGTTGATGTCGGGATGAGGGTTAGAGAGGAATCATGTCTCATTTTTAGCTCAGGTGATGGACGGCTGGCCATTCTCTTTGTGGAGATAAGTAATTCAGGTAAAGAAGTAGGCATTGGGAGGAATAATGATGAAATTAGTCATGTAATAGTTAAGACAGTAAAAAATCTGCCTTCATTGCAGGAGACCTGCGTCAATCCCTGGGTTGGGAAGATTCCCTGGAGGAGGGTATGGCAACCCACTCTAGTATTCTTACCTGGAGAATTCCATGGACAGAGGATCCTGGTGGGCTGCAATTCAGGGGGTAGCAAAGAGTCAGACACAACTGAATGACTATCACTTCTTGATTTCTTCACCCTCAAGGTTAAGATGCCTTAAGAAAATTCGAGAATCATATCTTGTAGACAGATGGACACATAGGTCTAAATTGGAAAAATGACTTCTAGATTGGAAACTGTCTTACAGGCTTCTAGGGCTGCCAAATCGGAGTACCAGAGACTAGGTAGCTAGAACATTAAAAATTAAGTTTCTCCCAGTTCTGGAGGCTGGAACTCCCAAGATCAAGGTGCTTAAGCATTAGTTACTGGTAAGAGCTACAAACAGACTTTCTGGCTTCCACACAGCCCACCTTCTCACTGGGTCCTCACATGGCCATTTTTCTGTGTGAACACTTACCTGGCATCTCTTCCTCTCATACAAACCCTAGTCCTACTGAATTAAGTCCACACTTTTATGACCCCATTTAATCTTTGTTACTTCCTTAAAGGCCTGTCTCCAAAGACAGTGATGTTGAGAGTTAGGGCTTCCACATAAGAATTCAGGGAACACAATTCAGTCTGTAACAGACACGTAGATCTGATGACAGGACACTCATTATTATCACTTTAGAGATGGGAAGACTAAGATTGGAGCCTCTAAGTTACTTGTGCATACAGAGAGCCCGAGCGATGGATGGAATAGGCTTAGTACTCTTGCCACAATCATACAGTATGGTGGACAGGACAGTTATCCCTGCCTCGCAAGTACAACCTGAGCCACAGCAACAAAGCAACAACATCACCTAAATCAACAGAAAATTAACCAGGTAGTTTGTGGACACCTCCTGGAACATCTCTAAGGCTTTACTGAATTTCCAAAAGGAACAGGATTAAACGGTGCCTGCCGACTTCAGGGAACACGCTCTTTCATGATGCTGAGCAAGAATGTCCCAGAAATTTTCTCAGGACATCAAATACAGCTCCAAATCTTACAGATAGCCTCCCAGGGAAACTTTAATACCCTCACAGAATAAACCACGCTATTTGTGCCTCTGAAGGATGAAGGTGAAGCAACCGCCCAGCTGTGACTTGAAACTGGGGTTCTGATGCGTTTGGGTTCTGGGGAAGCAGGGTATTTCAAAGCCAGCTTTGCCTTTAGCCTTGTAAACCAGCCCCTCCGGCTGTGTTCAAACACATGACTTGCTCACTGCACAATGTAATGATTATCCAACTTTCACCAGAGGGCTATGCAAGAACAAAAGGCTGAGTGGTAAAGAGGATTTTTATTATTAGGTTGCTGTTCTTATGAAACATTCATATAGCAAAGGAATTGCTTTGCTGTTAAAAAATTTTTGTGAAGGAAGCTTTATGAAAAAGGTGCTTACTTGGCCTTTAAAGTAACTATACATGTATTCAGAAAAGAAAAAATATATATATATATATATAGAAAAAGAAAACAAAAAGGCTGAGTTTAGGAACTCAGTTCAGAACCATATTTTAAAATATAAGTAAGGGAAAATGTAGACATCTATTGGACTAGTTTAAAACTCCACAGGCATGAATTTGAACACTAATTATATGTCAAGTAAAATTTATTTTATTTTGGCACATGTGCTGTCGGTAATGACTCCCCATTTCTCTTCTGCCACAGCTTGGCATTTATTTGGAACCACAGGCCCAGTTAAGGTGGGTAGCTCAAGGCACATGGGTTGTGTCCACACAATTCGTCAGGATTTTTAGGTTCCCAAGTGCAATGAGTGTTATTTTCAATTCAGCATCTTTTCCCTCCACTCTCCTAGCTAGCCTCACCCAGCACCACCACTTGTATAAACAAATCATGGAAGTCCAAATCCTTTGAAATTTTGGTGTTGGTCTCACTTTCTCAAGTGAGGAAGGATAGAGCATAGGTGAGTGTATTACTTGCATTATCAAAGTAGATCCACATAACCTATTCGTTTTACTGACTAGGTGGGGAGAAAAAAGTATTCTTGCTTGTAAGTATTTCACATGAAAATAGGTTAACAAGCTCTGATTTAAAAGTTCAAAAAAATGTTATTAATAGAAGTGGAAAGGAAAATATTATTAACATCGTTTGGTGGTTTTTGGCAGGGAGCTTACACATAGCAGGACAAAATTAAATGAGGAACTTTGGAAAGAAAGAAGTCAACCTGGAGAGCATGAGACTTCTAAGGGTTACAAAACAGTAAGTAAGAGAGAGATGTTAAAGAAAAACATAATTAGAAAGAGGCAAGAAGAGAATTCTTCGATCGGTGCCTGTGCTCAGTCTTGTCTGACTCTCTGCAATCCCATAGACTGTAGCTCACCAGGCTCTTCTCTCCATGGGATTTTTCTTAAGGCAAGAATACTGGAGTGGGTTGCCATTTCCTCCTTCAGGGAATCTTACCATCCTGGGGATCGAACCTGCACCTACTGTGTTTCCTGCATTGCATATGGATTCTTTACCTACTGAGCCATCGTTGTTAGTCTCAGAGTAAATCATCAGCTGGTACCTGTGTTAGGTACCACCAGGTGGTACAAGGTGATGATGAAGAGCAAGGGCTCTGGAGTCTGATATGCTTGCATTTGAATCCCTGGTCTACAGGTTGGGTGACTTTGGGCATTGTCACCTAATTATCCAATAACTTTGGGCAAGTTATTGGATCTTTGTAAACTGTAATATCCTCTGTAAAATGGAGGGAATCACGTTACTTGCAGTGCTTGTGAGAATTACCTAACAGAGCTACCGGAAATGCTTAGGAAATGCCTGGTGTAGATGTTGGGTAAGTTCATTAAGTATTAAAGTCACGGAGCCCTAGAGCTGGAAGGTATCTTACAAAACCTCACAAACTCCAACATTTTACAGAGTAGGAAAGTGAAGAGCTAAAGCACTAAGTTTCTTGCCAGAGGTGATGCAAGCATAAAATCATCTTCCAAGTTGTGTTTTAATGGTTTTTAGGACACTGTGTTAATCAGTCCAGGCTGCAGTAAAAAAATAACACAAACTGTATGCCTTAAACAACATGAATTTATTTCTCACAGTCTGGAGGCTGGGAAGTCCAAGATTGAGGTGCTGGCCAATTTCAGTCCTCCATAAGTGTCCTCTCCCTGGCTCTTGGATGGGTACTGGACACCCTCCCAGTGTCCTCACATGGCAGAGCTCCAGTCTCCTCTTCTTATAAAGGCAGTAATCTAATTATATTACTCCACTCTCATGACCTTATCTAAGCTTAATCACCTCCCAAAGGTCCCACCTCCAGTATCATCCCATTCAGAGTTAGAGCTTAAATATACAAATTTGGGGGAGACACAAACATCTGTTCCATAACACACAAGCTGTGGTGCTATGGAAAGAGCCTGTTAAGAATGCAGTGTTCTTGTCATAAGGATCTTAGGCAAGTCCCTTAATCTTCCCGTTTACTCTCTTAATAAATGTGATGGGTGGGAGGGATTATCTCAAAGTGCAGTTGAGCTCTACACTAATGTGATATTATTCTCTAAAAATGAGTGTAATTTGAAGTGAGAGATACGTGTTCAGAGTAAGAAAAACAAGGAGTAATTGGGACCCCAGAACACAATAGGGGAGAGCAGGGCTAGGTAGTTTCTGACCAAGGAAGAGCAGCAGAAGCAGTACAAGTCTTGGTGGTCAGGGACGGGAGAAAACCAGAATGAGAAAAAAGGGAAATGTAATACAGGAGGGCCTCATCAAAGGCTAGCTAGTAATCTGAAGTGTGCCCAGGGCCAAAATCCCACCTGTTTTGTTTTAGGATTAGTAAGCACATATGGAGTATAACAGTGGGGACCTAGAGAGATCACTGATAGCCATTCACACTTGGTGCTCAATTAAGGAAAGTGATTTGAATAAAATAACACCAAAGCAGAAAGTGTGTTGGAATGAGAGAAGGATGACAGAGTTTCTGCTCTCTGACAGCACATCATTCAGTATGTTAAACATGTGAACAAAGGAATGCCTGTGAGTGGATTGGAAAGAGTTTTGTTTATTTACCTTAATCTCCCAAATTGGGCTTTCCAGGTGGCTCAGTGGTAAAGAATCCACCTGCCAAGCAGCAGACGTGGGCTCCATCCCTCGGTTGGGAAGATGCCCTGGAGAAGGAAATAGCAATCCCCTCCAAAGTCTCATGGAGAGAGGAGCCTGGCGGGCTATAAGCCTTGGGGTCACAAAGAGTCAATTTAGCTACTAAACAGCAGCAATGACATCTCCCAAGTTGACCATGTCCCTTAGCAAGATGAGCGAAAAGGGCTCTGATTTCTAATTATAGATTCAAGAATCTACTCAGGAGAACTTACCTGCTCAGCATAGTTTTTTTTTTATTTCTTTCTTTCATAGCTTCCAGATGATCTTAAGAGAGTAATACTGCAGTGTAAGCGTCATCCTGATTACAAGTGTGTGCATAACCTGGGTACCCTTTATGGCTAATTTTTGTTCAGAAAAATACCATTTAAGCTTATAATTAACTATGCAACTGGTCATAACTGCTAAAAGATTTTGATATGATGATAAAATATCAATTATAGTAGTAAATATATACCTCTATGTACACATATATGAAGTATTAATATCCTATTTCTTGATGAAACAACTCTGATTTCTTGAATACAATTATGTGTATTTTATCACAACAGTCATCCATAAGGGAAGTCAAAATCAGCAGTGCTCTAAAAGAGCAGTTGGTGGCTGCAAGGGGATGAAGAAAGGCAAAGAGAGAAATCCCAACCAACTCTCTGAAAATTAGGAGACAAGACTCCCCAGTTTTTACTCTGCATTTTGAGACTTTTTCTCTCCTGCAGTGTGGTCAGTGCATTTCCTGAAGCTATATTTCTTTTTGCACTGACTCATAGGTGTTTAACTGTCTTGCCTGGTTTTCTTTAAACTGGCTGAGCCTGGTATTGGTAGGTCTCCAATAAAACATTTTATTATTTTGAAAATCTACTCTTCCCTTTCACATTTCCTAATTAAAGCCAGGATAGATTCCACAGATTCCTAGGTCACTTTTAGATAGCAAAGAAAAAAACCTCTTCACCAGTTTTGTCCAGTTTAAAACTTAATTTTCTTCTCCAATTTGGCATACACCTCCCCCTCATTCTCTAGCACTCCCAAGTTTTAGCTTGGGGGACTTGTGGTGGGTGGAGAATATTACCTGCTGTTTCACTCCTCTTCTTTCTGTCTTCTAGTTCTCGCTTTTCTTGATTTGGAGTGGGGGAAAATGAGAAAGAGTGACTCTCACACTCATTGAGGCAAGAAAATACAGTTTCTGTGTGTGGTATCTGATTCTCCATCAAGGCCCACTGTGGATTCAGTGTCAAAACTGGCTCCCTCGTGTGAGTGAGTTCCAACCTTGCAGGATTTCCCATTAGGAGATTTTCCTTTGGCTGAGCCTTTGGTGGCTCAAATGGTAAAGAATCTGCCTGCAATGTGGGAGACTCAGGTTCAGTCCCTGGATGGGCAAGATCCCCTGGAGAAGGGAATGGATACCCATTCCAGTATTCTTGCCTGGAGAATTCCATGGACAGAAGAGCCTGGTAGGCTACAGTTCATGGGGTCACAAAGAGCCAGACATGGCTGAGGAACCAACACAAGGAGTGGGATCACATTTAGTTACCTGCCATGTGCTTATCTGAACCATGAGAAACTCACACATCCTTGCTTTGCCAGTTAGGGTGCAGGACTACAGGCTGCTCCTTTGCTATCCTGTTTTTCCATTTGGCGTTGCACTCTCTTCCCTATTGACATCCCCAAGGAAATCAACATACCCTCTTTTAGCACAGACGTTTAACCTGGAAATGAGGCAATAGTCTCCCATCCTTGCACGTATCTGAATAAATGGCTATCCTTGAACTTCCCTCCTCACTAGACTTTGCAGGGATGTGTGAGAATAGCAGATCCACTCTATCCCTCACTGAGCTGATGACTCATGACTCTCAAACAGCCCCTTTCCTTTAACCCCACTTGAAAATATAAAGCCCAGTAGGGGAGATGGCACTTGGTGTATCACAGCCATTTTGGCCGTCTCCCAATAAACCCTATAGAGTTCTCTGACTTCCAGTCACTTCTTTGGCTATTGTTAAAGCATAGGACAACTGCTGTCTCTTTCCTTTAATCTTTGGTCTTGATCACCAACTCCAGAGTGATAAAGGAAGTTCCATTAAGCATGCTAATATAAATAAATGCTTTCTCCTCCAAAACCCTCCCTATTCAGCTGTTGCATTCTTCCAGCTGTCACCATTAGCAGAGTTCAGTTTCTCAAGCAGCTAGGTGTACTGCCTCCCTCACTGCCCTCAACCATCAGACCCTTCATCCAGTAGTGTGTTAGGTTTGTCTAGTCCTGTGTCATGTAGGTCAAAAGATTTTGTCATTGCCCTGTTGCACTCATTAGTGCATTTTCACTCAGAGAGAATCTCCTATTAGATGTTCAGACACCGGGGCTGGACAAAACAGCAGATGGTACCTAGGCCTGTTCATACTCTAAATGAGTCAAAAAGTATGTTAGTAGTAATAAAATAACAATAAAATTCTAGCAATATAACAGAATATGCATGTCCAAATGAACCATATCAAATCATTTTTTAAATACTCTTTTGGGTTTTTTATGATCCATAAAATCAAACCAGTCAATTCTAAAGGACATCAGTCCTGAATATTCATTGATGACAATGCTGAAGCTGAAGCTCCAATACTTTGGCCACCTGATCGAAGAACTGACTCATTAGAAAAGACCCTGATGCTGGGAAAGATTGAAGGCAGGAGGAGAAAGGGATGACAGAGATGAGATGGTTGGATGGCATCACCGACTCGACGGACATGAGTTTGAGCAAGCTCTGGGTGTTCGTGATGGACAGGGAAGCCTAGCATGCTACAGTCAGTCCATGAGTCACAAAGAATCAGATACAACTGAGCAACTGAACTGACTGAATGATCCATAAAAGAAAGTCATTTTTCTAACTTTTATAATTTTTTAATCTAAATTAATGTACTCAAATTGTTCACCCATCTATTTCACCAAACTTGCCTCCTTTGTTTATTTTCTTTCATTAGATTTGCCCCCAGAGTATCCTCAGGGCTAACATTGGAGAGATTAAAAATATATATATATGCTCCATATTCTAAAGCCAATACAAACAAACAAATGAAAACAAAAGCAAAGAAAAGGAAAAGAGAAAGAGTATAAAACTTGGCATATTCATTAGTTTCCACCATATCAACAAATAGCCCCACAGTTTCAGTGGCTTATAGCAACAGATTTATTTCTCACTTATGTACCACACAGGCTGCAGACTTGCTATAGCTCTGCTAGGCTGCCCTGGACTCCACACAGCAGTGCTCAGCTCCACTCAACATCATCTTCTCATTCCAGCACTGAAGGAACAACCCCATCCTTCACCCCCAACCCCAGCGGGTACATGCTGTTCTCATGGCAGAAAGCAGAAGTACCAGACAGCAAACCAATCCACGATAGTACATTTAAAGCGTCCACACAGACTTGGGCATACATTTTACCCAGTCATAGCCTCCTGGCTTAAGCACGTCACAAGGCCAATCCTGACATGGAGTGGAAAAGTAGATGTTGCCTCTGGGAAGACACTCGAAGTCACAGAGCAAAGAGTGTAGTTGTGTAAGCTTCAGAGAAGAAAGCATGGTGTTGAGAAAAATAATCAAATCTACCACACAGTGTGAACACAGTGGAAAGATTATAAGTATGAACATATGGCATTCTGAACACACTGCTTTGGAGGTGGTAATAAATATTCGGTACATAAATTGCAAAATGGGGGTAAAATGAAGTCAGTTCATACCTTAGGGGCTCTTCTCATATATTTAAGTGTTCTAAAAATGTATACAGTCTCCAGAGTATGGATTTCATTATCTTCTGAATTTATTCCCTTTTAATAGTTTTATATTCTTGTTTCAAAGTGGCTTATAGACAAATGTATGTTGCAAAATAACTATTGATTAGAAATTACATTTCAGCAGACTTCGACCATGTAATGCTCCCTATGTGCAAAATTCAGAAGAAGTTTGGTGCTATATTTCTGAAAGAGAGAATCAATATTCTAGAAATGAGCTAGTCATAGGAAACAGCTATGTTTGCAAGACAATAAAATGTATCAAGTACCTTGATTTAGGGAAATATTAAATAAATCTGTTAACCAATGAGAAGTAAAATAAAGTTATAAAGACTAAAGAAGTACATTATTTTTTACTTTTTAATAAACTGTTGAAAACTTATAGTTAATAATTCCATACCAAATATTGGATTTCAGCCTTTATATGTCCCAGGGTTATAAATACACTCGAAGAAGTCACATTCTAAAATCCAACCATGCTCACTAAGACCTGGTCTGGGAGCACATCCCTTACCCCCACCTAAAGTAAAAACCAACAGACGCAATGGGAAGGGGAGGTCCTGGAGTGACCTGAAATCACTCATCTTCATTGTGTAGCTCAGTTTTCTTTTGAATGTTGTTTCTTCTCTTCCTTCACAGGAAATACACACGTGGGTGTGTATTTCATACATTCATTTATGTCTGACTCCTTGTGGCCCCATGGACTGTAGCCTACCAGGCTCCTCTGTCCATGGAATTCTCCAGGCAAGAATACTGAAGTGTGTTGTCATTCCTTTTTCCAGGAGATCTTCCTGACCCAAGGATCAAACCTGAGTCTCCTGCATTGCAGGCAGATTCTTTACCATCTGATTAAGATATCATGCTATTGAGAACTAAAATTAAGACCTACACCGAAGGTAGTCATGAGGCAAGGAGAGCTGAGTTGGTATGATTAGCCTGTTCTGTCCTGCTGGTAGACTGATGAAATGAGAACTAGCTGTCCTTTTCCTGGACCTCCAGCAAGTCACTCACCATGTGATCAGAAGCATGATGGGCATGAAGAAATGGAGGAAAGCTCTAATTTCCAAGGAAAATCTCCATTTCATGCTGCTGGGGTTTGTGTATCTGAGTTCACCACTATCCATCCCCTTAACTCAGGCAAATGCCTTTATGACATCCCAGAGCAAGTATGCTCTGTCACCTGTGTTATGCTTGCTTCTCTTCTTATTTTTGCCTCTCATTCTCAACACTACAAAAACCTTTAATCAGCTGGATTTTATGCATGTATTCTCATTTTAATGTTGTCATTACCTACAGTCCATTAGACACATGTAAAAAATAATATCAAGTTGAACTACTCCTGTATCTCACCTGCACTAGGATAAACAGGTCTCTGACATTTTGAGGTTTACCTCATAGTTTGTTTGTGATCATGTTGCCTGCATCTTAACAGCCCAGTCTTTCAGTATGAAGTCTAATTTCCTATTTCTCAATCCCTTGACCTGAACTTTAAAAAATTATTTTTTTTAATTTGGCATAAGCAATTCTGCTTTTCCCAGTGACAGTGTCTTGTGAAAAGAGTTTCTGCAATTCTCAGGGGAAAGTGACCAGTTGTTTTCCAGTCTTACAAAAAGAAGCAGCAGGTAAAAAATACCACATGATGGGTTTGCCACTTCCTGCTGGTGAAGGTCATTGACACAGAATTATGTAACCCTCCACTCAAAATTGAATAGTCCAGCTTTCTCTGAATAGATTAAAATTAAAGTACATGTTAATTTCTCTCCTCAGTTAAAATGATTGTCGCTGACAACACAGGGATAGACTAATTGACCTCTCAGGATCATTATACAACACACTATCATTTCAATTCCACACTCTGTAAAACAACTTACAAGTTGAGTAAAAACCCACAGAGCTGGAACCAGGAGACCATGTCATCATGGGAGAAATGAAAGTTTGAATGAGACATGTTCTATAAGGAAAATAATCACAATGAAATACACTGAGTGTTCTTCACTTAAAAAAATTTAAAGCACGGTCACATAATTTCTCTACAAATCTCCCCTGCTGTTTTATTTTTTTATTTATTTTTTAAGGATTTTTTTTTATGGTGAGCCATTTTTTAAGTCTTTATTGAATTTGTTACAATATTGCTTCTGCTTTATGTTTTTTAGGTTTTTGCCATGAGGCAAGGGGGACCTTAGCTCCCCAACTCGTAATTGAACCCACGCACCCTGCAGTGGAAGGCAGAGTCTTAACCACTGGGCTGCCAGGGAAGTCCCTGCTGTTTTATTTTGGACAATGAGTTAGACTGATTTTTTTCCCCTTTTGAACCAGTGCTTATGAGAGAAGCAAATAGACTTCTAATAGAATAAGAATTCAGTTCAGTTCAGTCGCTCAGTTGTGTCCACTCTGCAACCCCGGGGACTGCAGCATGCCAGGCCTCCCTGTCCATCGCCAACTCCCAGAGCTTACTCAAACTCATGTCCACCGAGTTGGTTAAGAGTATTTTGGATACAAGTAATACAATCTTGACAATTCCTATGACCACACTCCCATTCCTAAAATATATCTTCTCTTTAATTATTTTAGTAAAAAGTTGACTTCATCTGTGCAGAATAACCTTTCATCATGTATGTGATAGTCAGGTGGCAATAGAGTTATATTTATGTTCTAAAAGTTTTAAATAATAATATCTTTAAAAACAAGTAACTCAGTAATTAAAATGTATGAGAGTGTTGGAAAGCATTGATATGGGATATAGAAATATTCTACGCATCACTTCCTTACCTTATTGAAAACTAAGTAGCCTATACAACTGTATATTACTGAAGTCCTCAAATTACTGTGAAAATCTCTGAAGTATACATGGGTACATGCTCAGTCGCTTCAGTCATTTCCAACTCTTTGCAACCTCATGGACTATAGCCCACCAGGCTCCTCTGTCCATGGGATTCTTCAGGCAAGAATACTGGGTTGCCATGCCCTCCTGCAGGGAATCTTCCCCATACAAGGATAGAGCCTGTGTCTCCTGAACTGAAGGTAGATTCTTTACCACTGAGCCACTGGGAAGCCCCTCCGAGGTATACACTCTGCAGAAAATATCTTGAAGTTTTAAATGTGGATGCTTTCATTTGAGGCTTTCCAATTCACCTCCATACAACCCTCATTTCCCTAGAGCCTTCAAATAATGACATGATTCATTTATTATGTCTGACATCTCAAAAATCTCATTGAAGGAGTAGGTAGGAAACTTTTTATTGTCTGTTATTCTCCTTACATTGAAAATATAAGTATCAATAGATTATATTTTCATCAATACATCTTTAGCCCCTTGAGGCTTTTTTTAATGCTTTTCAGAAATAAGAACTATTATTCCACTCAGTTTATGTTTCCTTTGCAAAAGTAAAAGAGGTGCGAGAAGATAAGTTGACTTCATAAAAATGACAAGAGAGCAATCCCTTTCCTTAAAAAAAAGCAGATTCATTCAATTAATTTTTTAACTTAAATGTGTAAGAACAGAGAACATACCACAAATGAAAATAATGTGTTTTTTAGAATCTCTGTAGCACAATACATAGTGGGCAGAGATGCAAAATTAGGAATGCAAAATGAAACTCATCTATATATGTTAATATTTTGGCTTCGAGGCATTTAATCCTTTTTTTCAGCATTCCATTCTCATATCTTTCTCCTAGTTCCTTGAATGATAATTTTTTTTCAGAAGAGAAGACTAGAGACAAGAATTAAAGAATCAGTCAAAGAGAGGTTAACATTTAAAGGAATCAGTCTTTTTTACTTCAGTGTTTTAGGGCATAATAAAAAGTAAAGCTGAAGCATATTGGGATTAGTTTCAAGGAAATAGAAATTGTCACATGGCAGAAAGAGTAATCCAGTAATTGTCACTGTTCCATTATCTCGCGAAGTGTCCTTCCCTTCTTTTGTTCCATGCTTCCCGTGTTCATGACACCAGCAGACTGCCAGTGAGAGAAGTTGGCTTGGGGAGACTGCAAGATACAGCTGTACTAATGTTTCTTTACTGACTAGTACATACTTTAAGCTAAGCCCTTTTGAATTAGAATCACATTAACTTTTTCTATATTCTGTATAATTCTATAGGTTCAGAGATACTACTTTCTTTTTTTAACCTCCACCGGTTTAAGTAAGTAGCCTAAGTTACTTGGAAGTTGTAGGGCTAAGATTTGAATCCAGGAATACCTGAAAGCAAAATGAAACAACAAAAAAGCACCATGTTCTTGCCTTTATGGTATCTTCCTCCAGGTAATCAAGGGGAAGTGATGGAATAAAGAGCAATACATAGATATATGACAGTGTGGGGACATTATCTATTGAAGAAAAAAAAAAAAAATGGGGTTGATGGTTGAGTCACCATTAAGTATAGTGATTATTAAACACAATTTTTAAAACTTTTTCTGTATTTTAACAAGCCAAAAATAGGCTCTTAGGATAAGTTATTTGTCGTAGAACTTAAGAAGCCTAAAAGAAGAAAAAGTGCATCATGAACTGAAATGAGGAATAGTGGGTCTCTTATTGATTTTTCACTCTTGGAATCTCATTAGCTATCAGATGAAACTTGACGACTGGCAACAAATAAACAACATTTTCCCCATTCTAGGCTGTTAAACTGCCCAAAGCCATCACACAGATTAGTCTGAAACGCACTTATTGTTCCTGCTGGAGGTGTTTAAAAAAAATCAGCTTTAGATACAAGAATTCTTTTTCTCCCTTTCCTTCAGGCTGCTAAAGGATGCACAGAATGAAGCTTATTTTAAAAGCTGGTATCAGAAGCTATTGGCTGCACTCCAATTCTGTGCAGGAAAAGCCCTGAGGGATGAGTTTTCCAAGGAGCAAAAACTTATCAAGATTCTGGGAGACATTGGGGAAAAAGTCAAGGCTGCTAGTGACCCTCAAAGACAGGTTTGTTGGGACATCAATCTTCGTGTAATGAAGTTTTGTTTTCTTTTTCATTATGATTCAATTAAGTTTGAATTTCATAACACTGAAAGTACATTACTTGACTGCCACTTAGTCGTAAGATACTTCAATCAATTCTTTTGATTAAGTGTTTTTTTTGTCAATTTACTATCCTAATGTTAATGATAATTTCTATCACCAGGACATGGTTTTTTAATTTAAATAGCCATGTTGCAGAAACACTACCTGACAAGAGACCAATTTCAAGGCAATTTGACTAAAATGACCAGATGAAGTAATTTCCTCAGAATGGAAGCACAATTCAGACTTACAGAAGAAGTACACAAATGGGACTTTTTAAACACCCTTGTCCAAGGGACAAAATTTGGGTCTAAATTTTTCTAACTCTGCACTAATCAAAGTTACATTTTTAAAGGCATTTTTTTTCTTGCCACAACAAATAAAGTGAAATACATGAAACAAATCAATAGTGGTGTGGATAGTAAGACTTTCATACTAACATCCATGGATGGTAATCAAAATATTGTTCCTCTTTCATCACTGATTATAATAAAGGACCTGACTGTTCTTTTTCTTGATCTAATGGAAGAACACTTGCTCTTTTTAATTGTCTGCATTACTAGTTCCCTTCACTGTTACAGACCATTAAGTAGATTCTCTTAAGTTCACATTCTAGATGTAGAGAGATAGTGAACTTCCATTCATTGGATTAAGAATATAATTCAATAACAAGTACTTACTATGGTCTCGGAGTTAAGGATAAAAAGATGACTAAACCATGAATCTTGTCCTCAAGGGAGCTCATGGTCTCTCTCCATCCACCGTTTAAAATCAACAAGAGTTTTCAACAAAATGATATGAAAATAGTAGGAGGCAAAGTGTCCCAGAACTCTTTCCCAGCACAAGATTTTTCTTACTGGAAATCGCTTCATTTGGTAGTAATGCCAGAAGCTATGCTACTTCACCTATGGAGGAAAAAATGGAAAATAAAAAGCAGAAGCATGGAATTTATTTTTAATGGGAGGCATATAATCTCTGGATGCAGAGAAGACCCTTAAGGCACATAACATGATAAGCAATGCAAAAAATATTTCTATGACTTCTCCATGTTATTGCAAACTCATTAGTTATTGCCTAATGGTAAACAAAAGTTGAGCATAAGTAAAATAAATTTGGTTTAAAATTTACAAACTTTGTGTATAGGTTTGGTCTTTATTTCTTATACTTTAAAATCCCTCATGTATTGAAGATGCATACTACAGTCAGTACAGTGCCTTTTTGACCAATTGCATCAAGTTCCAAAGTGATACTGACATCATCCTCTCATATAAATGCATTTCTCTCACCTTGACTGGCTGCTCTTATGAGAACACCTCTTCACATGAAAACAGGAAAAGAAAAAAGAAGGAGGTGGGAGAAAAATTTATAATTTCTCACAAGTTACTGTAACCTTTTTTTCTCTATTTTTTTTTAAAGCCCAATTAAACCTAACTATACCCAGTGAAGAGATTTTAGTTAAAGAGAGCAGAGGTTCCCCTCTGTGATGCTCTTCAGGCAAATCCAGGTATAGAAAAGACAAAGAGGGCAGACAAAAAGAATCCCATTGTGGAACTTTGCCCCATTTCTCCTCCTTGTTTTTCTGGATTCTGGGAGCAGTCGGTTCTGTTATTTGACCATGAGCCAGGAGTCAGAGCTGAGAAACTCTTGAGAGTTAGTCAAGCATCATTAATCTGATAACCTCATTTGTAGAAATGGACTTAAAAGAGTTTTCAAAATAGGTCAAAAGTTGTTTGTTTGTTTTTTTAATTATCATTGTTTTCCCTCTTTTTGACAGGGAATACACAATTCTATTTTTTTGTTTGTTTTGATTTTTACTGGAGTATAGTTGCCTTATGATGTTTTGTCAGTTTTTTCTGTACAGCAAAGTGAATCAATTACATGTACACATGTGTCCCCTCTTTCCTGGCATTCCTTCCCATATAGGTCACCATGGAGCGCTGAGTTCCCTGTGCTGTACAGTCAGTTCTCATTGGTTTTCTGTTTTATACATAATAATGTATTTATGTCAATGCCAATCTCCCAATGCATCCCATCCCCTCAGTTTCCCCTTGATATCTGTAAGTTTGTTCTCTACCTCTCAGGGGATACACAATTCTAAAGGTGCTGTTTGGTCTCTGACCTTCCACATGTGCAGAGGACTGTGGAAGGGAGTGAGTCAAGTATCAGAAATACACTCACTGGCATTTAGTAAACTATTTGTTCATATATGTTACCATTTCTGACATTTATCAATTGTCCGTAATTATCTTTTTTGACATTATTGCTCCTACTCTATGGAAATTTTTTTTCTAAAATGTACTGTTAGTATCAAATCTTAAGAGTTACAAACCAATTTTTCAGGGAATTATGATAAATGGATCATGTTAATAATTCCTTAAAGCAGGGGTTGGAAGTTGCTGGGTCACAGATCAAGCCCAATGCATCATGTTTTGTTTGAACAGAACAGTACTTTGTTTTGCTTTTGTTTTTAATTTAAAGTGCTTCAGAAAGGGCATTCAATCTTTACTCCCTCATTTTTCCTAGGACTCCCTCTTGTCTTTAGCCTGTTGCCTCCTCATATGCAGCTACATCACCCACTGGCCCAAAGCATCCAAGTGTGTAACCCCTAAATTAACAAGTTTTTATAATCAATAGAAGAAATGTATAACTTGAAAGGCAAGTCAAGTTCTTTACAGTTTCAAAAATGCTTTTTCTAATGATTTATCACAGGAGGTCCTGAAGAAGGAGCTTGGCAGACTAGAAGAATTCTTTTGGTGTACAAAGACCTGTCACCTCCCTCTGAACCCTGCCCTATCCATACAGGGGATTGATGGTGATGTAAGTCGATATACTCAGTAGATAAATTGAGTATTTTTATTTTATATTGTTTAGTTCACTGGATGGTTTTGAAATGGCAAAAACAATTTGTGAATTGTTATTATAATTATTTAAGAAAAATTAATTGAATCTCATCCAAACTGCATGCTCTATTTGATGCACTGTGACCAGTTGGGATCACATTAACTGCATCAGCTATTTCGTTGGTTTATTAATAGAAGCAGACTCTCAGTTCAGTGAAAAAAAATAAAGATACTCCTTACTTAAATTGATTTCTCGACTTAATCAAAACTGGTTGGTTTGGTGACCCTATGCAGGCTGGTTTAATTCCATGCTTATTTAGATTATGTGTGCACCCTTGCCTAGGACACGAGTATATCATTAGCTATAACATCTCAGTTTTGATTCAATTTAAAATTCATTGATGTTCATGAGTCATGATGCTATGTGATATATTTTGTGATTTTACTCATGCCCGGAAAGCCCTTCTCAGCCAAGTCTCTATCAGTCACCCTTGTCTGACTTAGAATCATCCTTTCTCCATGAACTTTATGGTTTTCTTTCTCTGAAGTCCAAGACTAGAAGACTCTATTAAAAAGGATTGATAAGTGACATTTAGAAGTGAAGAGATTAAACTTTCATACATACACAGGAAATGTTACATAACTGAAGTCTTAATACAGTCAAGGAAACAAATTTAATAATTAAGGGAAAAATTAGACCATTAGTATGAATAGAAGAGGGCTTCCCAGGTAGCACAGTGGTGAAGAATCTGCCTGCCAAGCAGGAGGCACAAGAGACTCAGGTTTGATCCCTGAGTCGAGAAGATCCCCTGGAGAAGAAAATGGCAACCCACTCCAGTATTCTTGCCTGGGAAATCCCATGGACAGAGGAACCTGGAGAGCTACAGTCCATGGGGTCGCAAAGAATTGGATGCAACTGAGCACACACACACCCGCACAATGCATGAATAGAAAACATTTTCTTAAAAACTTAATGCAGTCACCTTGACAACTTTTCTGCTACAGAGACACCCTACAAACTTTCCTAATATACTTCATTGATGTATTTTGAACAAAAACAAAACAAGGCATCAATTCCATAAAGCTGAGTTGTCTATCAAAGCTAAAATCCAAATCATCACTGATTTTTTTTAAATGTGTACCATTTTTATTATAAGCAGTATACACTGGATGAGGCTAAAGATACATGGAAACTCAATATTGCAAAGACAGCCATATCTTTTTTTTTTAAGTATTAATATATTTTTCTAGCACTACAATCAAAAAGCAGTTGGGTCCAGTCAACAGTTTTTGAAATGAAAAGGAAGTTTTTTATGTAAATAACTAGGTCATTTGAGCAGCCACATGAGCAATACATAGAAAGAACAATGGAGATTGTGGAGGTCAGATGTTATTTTTTATTTCTGCCTTCTTGATTTGTTGTTATTGTTTAAGGAGTAGAAAGATTTTTTTTCAATTAAAATTACATATCATTTATGCCTCGTACAGGCCTTGGGGATGTGGAGCCCTGGCTCTCCTGGGTGGCTGTGAGAGTGTCCAGGTGAGCCGGCCAGGCCAGGGTCCCCACTACCCAGCAGCCAGCACCCAACGTGCTGTGGCTGGGACCACGCTCCTCCCCTACAGCATCCTGCAGCCATCCACACTTCCTGAGGCTGGCAGGTGCCCCAAGGGGAGCCATCTCTTTGCCCATGTGTTCTGGTCAGCTGTGCTGTGGGTACCGCAATGAGCAGGGATTGTGGCAGGTGAAGCTCTCACCTGCAGGACATTTTATTCTGTCCTCAGTCCTACTGAATGACGAGGAGGTCTGAAGGGACACATCACCTCTGAAGGTGCCATAAATGCAGCAAAATTCTGGTCAGAACCCACATCTGCTTGACCATCAGGGAATGCATACTTGTAAGAACCTCTGGGAATGTAATGAGTATGTTAAGAGCTTTAGAGAAACCCCTCAGCCAGTGGTTCATCTGAGCACCCACTGAGGGGACAGATTCTATGAATGAGAGTGTGAGGAGATTTGTCACCACTCCTCCCGTCTCAATAAATACTAGACAAGGAGAAACCTCATCAAGGTGACGAACATGAAAAGCCTTCACTCCTCATTCCCTCAGAGGCATATCAGACAGCCCTTATTGGGGAGAAGTCTTCAGAATATCATGAGTGTGGGAGGCCTTCATTCAGAGTAGAATCTTTTTACAGCACCAGGCACTTCACTCAGGTGACAAATGTTATGTTGAAATGAATGTGGGAACACTCTCTATTCTGATAGAAATTTTGCTGACCACCAGAAAGTTCACACTGGGGAGAAGTCTTACAAGTGTAAGGAATGTAGTAAGGCCTTCAGTCAGAGTAAAATCCAGCGTCAAGTAAGACAGTCAGTGTCAGTCTTACTGACACTGGGTCCCCCATGCCAGGGAACAAGCACATATGTGTCGGCAGTGTAGAAAAGCCTTCAGTCAGACCTCTAAACTTGTTGATTATGAGCAAATTCACGCCAGAGAAAAGCCTTTTGAATGTGGCATGGCATGACGTTTAGTCTAGTAAATATCTTACTTTATGTTACAGACTTCACACCAGAAAAGCACAATAAATGTGGAAAATACGCAGTTGAGACTCACACCTCATCATATATCACAGAATTCACACAGGTTAGAAGTCCTATGAATGTAATAATGAGCATGGGAAGGTCTTTGGTTATACCACCAGTCCTCTAGGACCTCAGAGAGCCCATCTGGGGAGAAAGCTGATAAATGCAGTGATGGTGGAAAAGTCAATACTGAGCTTATCGTGTGTTCAAAAGTCACTCTAGAGAGAAGTCCCATGAATGAGAGAGTGTGGAAAAGCCTGCATACACAGTCAGCATTCTAGCTGAATCACCATCAGTTAACTACACTAGGGAGAAGCACTCAGGCCTGGCTCAATCCATTTCTTAAAACATGGCCCTTCAAGACAGAGAGCAAAAGTCTTCTTAGGTTTGGCGAAGTTTTCTTCATAAGAAGAATTCTCACCCCTACCTCTTGTTTGGACCACTAATCACAATGGACCATTTCCTGTTTCACTAAGGGATGGTTAGAATAAGAGAGTGGGAATAACTTAATGCAATCCTTCTCTACTCCTGGGAGAGTAAGGACCAGACTTTTCATTTACTAATAGGTTTCTTTTCCTTTTAAAATTCTGTTTTAAGTCTATTTCAGCAGTGTTTACTTTACAACAAGAGAAGTCATATCATCCTTTCCCTATTCTAACCTTCATTATCTTTCTCTATTCCAGTTCCTTTATCTCATCATTTTTTAAATCTATCCTCCAAGACTTCGATTTATTCTTTCCTATCTCTTGGTTATGGCCTTCCCAATCCACTTTTAACTTCTACTCTAGAGTGTCTTTGTCTGCCTTTTCCTATCTAGCAAACCTTTTCTTTCACCTGTTTACTAATATGTCTTTCACAATCTTCAAGTTCAACTCATCTCTGAAATACTCTCTTCTTCAAATGCTTCCTCATTCAACTATGTTACATTGCCTTGTAAATTACTTTTGACTTAATGCGGTGTGTATACTTTCATACCAACTTTTTGCAGGCTCTTTCAGAGGTAGATATGGTGCCTGTTTCTATTTGCATATAGATAGTGGTTTGTGCATACTAGTTGTCAAGTGTGTGGTATTTTTGTTATGACTCTCAAAAAACAGACTGCATCTTAAAACCAAAATGCAAAACCATGAAAGCACAATCACTCTCAGTGGTGTAATTACAAACAGGGGCTCAGTCTCTCTTAGCCCTTTGTCTCTCCCCTGGACTTGGCATGCCTCAAAGACTTCATCACCTCCCCCCACCCCGCTCATCCCCAGAGTTGAATGAAGAGAATTTGAAAACCACTGGTCTAGACTGTGGCCCAATACAGGGTTTCCTAATTGAATACCATGACAGAAGTTCATATGTTCCCTGACTGACTGATTCTTGCAGTAAGAATTCATTACTTAACAAGCAGCCTCATCCTTTCACTGTAAAACTCAAATTGATTCAGTAAACAAGGGTTTCTGTTTGCTTGGGGATTATGCTAGATTTACATCGATAGGTTAAGAAATAGATCCTTTCCTCTCTTCTACCCATTTCAGACTTCTCAGAAATAGTGACATTCAAACCGATCCTGCAAAATGTATTGATCTCATAATTTTACTAAGTTGATAAGTTGAAAGTATCAAATCCTTTTCCTTTTAGTATTGATTTAATTCTTCATTGTCAACATGAACTCTCTAATAACCTAAAAACATATAGCCTTTAGCACTCAAACAATTGTAAGCACATAAAAGGAAAATAATGGAAAGCAGTTGATATTGTTTATGATATCATTCAGCTGTAGCTGAAGATAAAATGTAAAGTATAATTGAAAAACATGAGAACAGGAAATACATGTTGTCCTATTGTTTGTAAAGATAAGAAAATGTTCATTAACAAAAAGGGAAAAATGCATTCATCTTTTTTAAGTACCTGATTAATATCAGACATTATAAAAGCTATTTTATATCCATTAGTTCATATACCTATTACAAAATTGTATGAGGTAGGATTTTTATCCCTCAATTACATTAGTATACAAACATTTATCCAGATGTGAAATAGGGATGATGAGTCAGACACAACTGAGCAACTAACACACATGTAAAAACATTTAAGTAATTTGTCCAAGGTGTTATAGTTGATAAGTGACAGAGTCCAAATTTTTTAAAATTTGTTTTTAATTGGAAGATAATTCCTTTGCAACATTGTGTTGGTTTCTGCCAAAGCAATGTGAATCAGCCATAAATATACATACATACAAAAGCAAAACACCAGGAGCTGGCTGTGGCTCAGATCATGAACTCCTTATTGCCAAATTTAGACTTAAATTGAAGAAAATAGGGAACACCAATAGACCCTTCGGGTATGACCTAAATCAAATCCATTACGATTATACAGTGGAAGTGACAAATAGATTCAAGGGATTAGATCTGATAGAGTGCCTGAAGAACTATGGACGGAGGTTTGTGACATTGTACAAGAGGCAGTGATCAAGACCATCCCCAAGAAAAAGAAAAGCAAAAAAACAAAATGGTTATCTGAGGAGGTCTTACAAATAGCTGAAAAAAGAAGAGAAGCTAAAGGCAAAGGAGAAAAGGAAAGATATACCCATTTGAAAGGACTTCCAAAAAACAGCAAGGAGAGATAAGAAAGCCTTCCTCAGTGATCAATGCAAAAAAAAATAGAGGAAAATACATGGGAGCTGTGTTCTGAGATCAGGTGGAAATGCGCACAGTGCCCAGAGATGTGCAGAACCACAGGCCGGGCCTCACAGTCAGATACATATGGAGATATTACTCTGGTCTGGGAATGTATTGCTATTTCCCAGGACAATAAATCAAAGAGGCGGACTGAGAGCTCTAAAATAACTAAATGACCAGGTTATTGAGCCACTAACAGGCATAAGCAACTCATCACATAAATGAGATGTGCCACAACAGAGATCAAACGCGGAGCCTTTGGAGTGGGAGCACTGACTCCAAGACCCTAGACTACCAGAACTAACCCTCAGTTCAGTCAGTTCAGTCGCTGCATCGTGTCCAACTCTTTTCGACCCCATGAATCGCAGCACACCAGGCCTCCTGTCCATCACCAACTCCCGGAGTATACTCAAACTCAAGTTCATCGAGTCGGTGATGCCATCCAGCCATCTCATCCTCTGTCGCCCCCTTCTCCTCCTGCCCCCAATCCCTTCCAGCATCAGGGCCTTTTCCAATGAGTCAGCTCCTCGCATCAGATGGCCAAAGTATTGGAGTTTCAGTTTCAGCATCAGTCCTTCCAATGAACACCCAGGACTCATCTCCTTTAGGATGGACTGGTTGGATCTCCTTGCAGTCGAAGGGACTTTCAAGAGTCTTCTCCAATACCACAGTTCAAAAGCATCAATTATTTGGCACTCAGCTTTCTTCACAGCCCAACTCTCACATCCATACATGACCACTGGAAAAATCATAGCCTTGACTAGACGGACCTTTATTGGCAAAGTAATGTCTCTACTTTTTCATATGGTGTCTAGGTTGGTCATAACTTTCCTTCCAAGGAGTCAATGCCTTTTAATTTCATGGCTGCAATCACCATCTGCAGTGATTTTGGAGTCCAAAAAAATAAAGTCTGACACTGTTTCCACTGTTTCCCCATCTATTTCCCATGAAGTGATGGGACCAGATGCCATGATCTTAGTTTTCTGAATGTTGAGTTTTAAGCCAACTTTTTCACTCTACTCTTTCACTTTCCTCAAGAGGCTTTTTAGTTCATCTTCACTTCCTGCCATAAGAGTGGTGTCATCTGCATATCTGAGGTTATTGATATTTCTTCCAGCAATCCTGATTCCAGCTTGTGCTTCTTCCAGTCCAGCGTTTCTCATGATGTACTCTGCATATAAGTTAAATAAGAAGGGTGACAATATACAACCTTGACATACTCCTATTCCTTTTTGGAACCAATTTGTTGTTCCGTGTCCAGTTCTAACTGTTCCTTCCTGACCTGCATACAGGTTTCTCAAGAGACAGGTCAGGTGGTCTGGTATTCCCATCCCTTTCAGAATTTTCCACAGTTTATTGTGATCCACACAGTCAAAGGCTTTGGCATAATCAATAAAGCATAAATAGATGTTTTTCTGGAACTGTCTTGCTTTTCTGATGATCCAGCAGATGTTGACAATTTGATCTCTGGTTTCTCTGCCTTTTCTAAATCCAGCTTGAACATCTGGAAGTTCACAGTTCGCATATTGCTGAAGACTGGCTTGGAGAATTTTGAACATTACTTTGCTGGCATGTGAGATGAGTGCAATTGTGTGGTATTTTGAGCATTCTTTGGCATTGCCTTTCTTTGGGGTTGGAATGAAAACACCTTTTCTAGTCCTGTGGCCACTGCTGAGTTTTCCAAATTTGCTGGCATATTGAGTGCAGCACTTTCACAACATCATCTTTCAGGTTTTGAAATCGCTCAACTGGAATTCCATCACCTCCACTAGCTTTGTTCATAGTTATGCTTCCTAAGGCCCACTTGACTTCACATTCCAGGATGTCTGGCTCTAGGTGAGTGATCATACCATAGTGATTATATGGGTCATGAAGATCTTTTTTGTACAGTTCTTCTGCGTATTCTTGCCACCTCTTCTTAATATCTTCTGCTTCTATTAGGTCTATTTCATTTCTGTCCTTTATTGAACCCATCTCTGCATGAAATGTTCCCTTGGTATCTCTAATTTTCTTGAAGATATTTCTTGAAGAGATCTCTAGTCTTTCCCATTCTGTTGTTTTCCTCTATTCTTTGCATTTCCTCTGTTTCTTTGTATTTGCTGAGGAAGGCTTTCTTATCTCTCCTTGCTATTTTTTGGAACTCTGCATTCAGATGGGAATATCTTTCCTTTTCTCCTTTGCTTTTGCTTCTCTTCTTTTCATAGCTATCTATAAGGCCTCCTTTGACAACCATTTTGCCTTTTTGCATTTCTTTTCCATGGGGATGGTCTTGATCCCTGTCTCCTGTACAATGTCACGAACTTCCGTCCTTAGTTAATCAGGCACTCTGTCTATCAGATCTAGTCCCTTAAAACTATTTCTCACTTCCACTGTATAGTCATAAGCGATTTGATTTAGGTCATATCTGAATGGTCTAGTGGTTTTCCCTACTTTCTTCAGTTTAAGTCTGAAATCGGCAATAAGGAGTTCATGATCTGAGCCACAGTCAGCTCCTCGTCTTGTTTTTGCTGACTGTATAGAGTTTCTCCATCTTTGGCTGAAAAGAATATAATCTATCTGATTTTGGTGTTGACTATCTGATGATGTCCATGTGTAAAGTCTTCTCTTGTGTTGTTGGAAGAGGGTGTTTGCTATGACCAGTGCGTTCTGTTAGCAAAACTCTATTAGCCTTTGCCCTGCTTCATTCCATACTCCAAGGAAAATTTGCCTGTTACTCCAGGTGTTTCTTGACTTCCTACTTGGCATACCAGTCCCCTATAATGAAAAGAACATCTTTTTTGGGTATTAGTTCTAAAAGGTCCTGTAGGTATTCATAGAACCATTCAACTTCAGCTTCTTCAGCATTACTGGTCAGGGCATAGGCTTGGATTACCGTGATATTGAATGGTTTGCCTTGGAAACGAACAGAGATCATTCTGTCGTTTTGGAGATTGCATCCAAGTACTGCATTTCGAACTCTTTTGTTGACCATGATGGCTACTCCATTTCTTATAAGGGATTCCTGCCCACAGTAGTAGATATAATGGTCATCTGAGTTAAATTCACCCATTTCAGTCCATTTTAGTTCGCTGATTCCTAAAGTGTAGACATTCACCCTTGCCATCTCCACTTTGGCCACTTCCAATTTGCTTTGATTCATGGACCTAATGTTCCAGATTCCTATGCAATATTGCTCTTTACAGCATCAGACCTTGCTTCGATCACCAGTCACATCCACAACTGTTTTTGCTTTGGCTCCATCTCTTCATTCTTTCTGGAGTTATTTCTCCACTAATCTCCAATAGCATATTGGGCACCTACTGACCTAGGGAGTTCCTCTTTCAGTATCCTATCATTGTGCCTTTTCATACTATTCACAGGGTTCTCAAGGCAAGAATACTGAAGTGGTTTGCCATTCCCTTCTCCAGTGGACCATATTCTGTCAGACCCCTCCACCATGACCCGTCCGTCTTGGGTGGCCCCACACAGCATGGCTTAGTTTCATTGAGTTAGACGAGACTGTGGTCCGTGTGATCAGATTGGCTAGTTTTCTGTGATTAATCACATAATCACAGAACTAACCCTAGGGAGTATCAAATAGTGAAAACTCACACAAAGGAAACCACTGGAATATAAAACTTGGCATCACCCAGCCACCAGTAGCACTATGCAGGACGCCTCATCTAAACAACAAACAAAACAAAAGTACAAACTAAATCATCAGCAGACAGGAGTACCACCTCACTCAGCCTTGCCCATTAGAGGAAAAACAAAGAAACAAACAAAAACTCAGCACACATCTCACTCTATATGAAGCTCACACAAACCACTGGACCAAACTTAGGAGGACAGAAATCAAAGAGAAGAAAGAATTCAACCTTCTTCAAGGAAAGAATTCAGCTTTCCTTGAAGCCTGGGAAAAGGAGACATCAAATACAATACCTTAAAAAAAAAAAAAAAAAAACTGTAAAGGCAGAGAAATACTGCACAAATGAAGGCACAAACTAGAAACACAGAAGTCCAAATAAATGAGAGGAAATGGGAAAATTACCTTAAAAAGAATTCAGAATAATGATAGTAAAGATGAGCAAATACCCTGAAAACAAAACAGAGAAAATGCAAGAATCAATTAACAAAGACCTAGAAGAATTAAAGAATAAGCATACAGAGACAAACAACACAACTAGTGAAATTAAAAATACTCTAGAAGGAATCAATAGCAGAATCTCTGAAGCAGAACAAATCAGTGAACTGGAAGAAAAAATGGTGAAAATAACTTCTGAACATCAGAATAAAGTAAAAGGAATGAAAAGAACTGAGTATAGTCTCAGAGACCTCTGGGACCATATCAAATGCACCAACATTCAAATTATAGGGGTCCCAGAAGAAGAAGAGAGAAAAAAAGGGAATGAGAAAATTTTTGAACAGATTACAGTTGACAATTTCCCCAACATGGAAAAGGAAATACCAATCAAATCCAAGAGGAGCAAAGAGTCCCATACAGGATAAACCCAAGAAGAAACACACCAAGAAGCATACTAATCAAACTAACAAAGACTAACACAAAGAAAGAATATTAAAAATAGCAAGGTAGAAGCAACAAGTAACATACAAGGGAAACCCCATATGCTTAACAGCTGATCTTTCAGCAGAAACTCTGCAGGCCAGGAGGTGATGGCAGGATATATTTAAAGTACTGAATGGGAAAAATCTACAACAAAGATTACTGTACAAACCAAGGATCTCACTGAAAATTGATAGAGAAATAAAAAGCTTTTCAGACAAGAAAAAGTTACGAGAATTCAGTACCACCAAACCAGCTTTACAACAAATATTAAATGGACTTATATAGTCAAGAAATACAAGAGAAGGATAAAGATCTACAAAATCAGCCCCAAATAGACAGAAAATGGCAATAGGAGTGTATATATACATCTATATAGATATATATATCTACAAAATCAACCCCAAACAGACAGAAAATGGCAATAGGAGTGTATATATAAACATATACATCTATATAGATATAGATATCTCAATAATTACTTTAAATGTAAATGGATTAAATGCTAAAACCAAAATACACAGAATGGCAGAATGGATACAAGACCATATATATGCTGTCTACAAGAAACCCAGTTCAGACCTAAAGACATATATAGACTGAAAGTGAGAGGATGGAAAAATATATTCCATGCAAATGGGAAGCAAAAGAAAGCTGGAGGAGCAATTCTCATATCAGACAAAATAAACCTTAAAATAAAAAAGATTACAAGAGATAAGGAAGGACAGTACATAATGATCAAGGGATCTATCCAAGAGGAAGACATAACAATTGTAAATATCTTTGTACCAAACATAAGAGCACCTCAATACATAAGACAAACATGAACAGACATAAAAGGAGAGATTAACGGTAACACAATAATAGTAGGAGACTCTAACACCCCTCTCACACCAATGCACAGATCATCAAAACAGAAAATTAAGAAGGAAACACAAGTCTTCAATGATACATTAGATGAAATGGATCTCATCAATATCTTCAGGACATTCCATTCAAATGCAAAAGAATACACCTTCTTTTCAAGTGCACATAGAACATTCTTCAGGATAGACTTGGGTCACAAATCAAACCTCAGTAAATTTAAGAAAATTGAAATCATATCAAGCATCTTCTCTGACCACAACACTATGAGACTAAATATTAATTACAAGAAAAAAACTGTAAGAAACACAAACACATGGAGATTAAACAACATATTTCTAAATAACCACAGGCTAATGAAGAAATCAAAAGGGAAATCAAAAAATTTTTAGAAACAAATGACAATGAGAACATGACAATTCAAAACCTATGGGATGCAGCAAAAGTGGTTCTAAGAGGGAAATTTATTGCAATACAATCCTACTTCGCAAAACAAGGAAAACATTAAATAGACAACCTAACTTTATACCTAAAGCAGCTGGAAAAAGAAGAAGAAGAAACCCCCATAATTAGTAGAAGGAAAGAAATCATAAAGATCCAAGAAGAAATAAATGAAAAAGAAGTGAAAGAAACAATAGTAAAGATTAATAAAACTAAAAGCTGTTTCTTTGAGAAGATAAACAAAATTGACAAACACTTAGCCAGACTCATCAAGAAAAAAAGAGAGAAGAATCAAATCAACAAAATTAGAAATGAAAAAGGAGAGGTTACAACAGACAATGCAGAGATACAAAGACTTATAAGAAACTATTATGAACAACTATATGGCAATAAAATAGATAGCCTGGAAGAAACGGAAGAACTTAGAAAAGTTCAGTCTTCCAAAACTGAATCAGGAAGAAATAGAAGTTTTGAACAACCCAATTTCAAGCACTGATATTAAGGCTGTTATCAAAAATCTCCCAACAAAAGTCCAGGACCAGATGGCTTCACAGGAGAATTCTATCAAACATTTAGAGAGGAGCTAATGCCTATCCTTTTAAAGCTCTTTCAAAAAATTGCAGAGGAAGGAACACTTCCCAATTCATTCTATGAGGCCAAAATCACCTTCATAACAAAACCAAAGACAACACAAGAAAAGAAAACTGCAGGCCAATATCACTGATGAACATGGATGCAAATGTCCTCAAAAAATTTTTATCAAACAGAAATCAGCAACACATCAAAAAGCTCATACACCATGATCAAGTTGGATTTATTTCAGGGATGCAAGGATTCTTCAATATACAGAAATCAATCAATGTGATACACCATATTAAAAAATTGAAAGACAAACCATATGATCATCTCAATAGATGCAGAAAAAGCTTTTGACAAAATTCAGCACCTATCTATGATTCAGTTCAGTTCAGTTCAGTAGCTCAGTTGTGTCCGACTCTTTGCAACCCCATGAATCGCAGCACTCCAGGCCTCCCTGTCCATCACCAACTCCCGGAGTTTACTCAAACTCATGTCCATCAAGTCGGTGATGCCATCCAGCCATTTCATCCTCTGTTGTCCCCTTCTCCTCCTGCCCCCAATCCCTTCGAGCATCAGGGTCTTTTCCAATGAGTCAACTCTTCGCATGAGGTGGCCAAAGTATTGGTTTCAGATTCAACATCAGTCCTTCCAATGAACACCCAGGACTGATCTCCTTTAGGATGGATTGGTTGGATCTCCTTGCAGTCCAAGGGACTCTCAAGAGTCTTCTCCAACACCACAGTTCAAAAGCATCAATTTTTCGGCCCTCAGCTTTCTTCACAGTCCAACTCTCACATCCATATCTATGATTAAAACTCTAAAAAATGGGTATATAAGGAAGCTACCTCAACATAGTAAAGCCCATATGTGATAAGCCTACAGCAAACATTGTGTCTTTCCTTCTCCTTAAGTTCCTTTGATAGTTCAGTTGGTAGAGTGGAGGACTGTAGTTGACACTCTAACCGAGATGCATCCTTAGGTCACTGGTTCAACTCTGGCTCAAAGGAGACATTCCACTTGTGGACTTCCCTTGTGGCTCAGCTGGTAAAGATTCCATCTGCAATGTGGTAGACCTGGGTTCGATTGCTGTGTTGGAAAGATCCCCTGGAGAAGGGAAAGGCTACCCACTCCAGTATTCTGGCCTGGAGAATTCAATGGACTGTATAGTCCATGGGGTTGCAAAGAGGTGGACATGACTGAGCTACTATCACTTCACATTCACGCTATTGGAGAAGGCAATGGCGACCCACTCCAGTAATCTTGCCTGGAAAATCCCACAGACGGAGGAGCCTGGTAGGCTACAATCCATGGAGTCGCAAAGAGTCAGACACGACTGAGCAACTTCACTTTCACTTTTCACTTTCATGCATTGGAGAAGGCAGTGGCAACCCACTCCAGTGTTCTTGCCTGGAGAATCCCAGGGACGGAGGAGCATGGTAGGCTATGGGGTCGCACAGAGTCAGACATGACTGAAGCAACTTAGCAGCAGCAGCAGCAAACATTATTCTCAATGGTGAAAAACTGAAAGCAGTTTCCCTAAGATCAGAACAAGACAAGGGTGTCCACTTTCGCCACTGTTATTTGACCCATTTCTGGAAGTCCCAGGTACAGCGATCAGAGAAGAAAAAGAAATAAAAGGAATCCAGATCAGAAAAGAAGTAAAGCTCTCACCGTTTGCAGATGACATGATACTATACATAGAAAACCCTAAGGATAGTATCAGAAAATTACTAGAGCTAATCAGTGAATTTAGCAAAATTACGGGGTACAAAATCAATACACAGAAAGCATTTGCATTTCTATATATTAACAATGAAAAAATCAGAAAGAGCAATAAAGGAATCAACCCAATTCACCATTGCAACAGAGAGAATTAAAAATCTAGGAATAAACTTACCTAAGGAGAAGAAAGAACTCTACCCACAAAATTATAAGACACTAATGAAAGAAGTCAAAGACGACGTAAACAGATGGAGAGATATTTCATGTTCCTGGGTAGGAAGAATCATATACTTTCACAATCATATTGTGAAAATGACTATACTACCAAATACAATCTACAGATTAAATGCAATCTCTATCAAATTACCAATGCATATTTCACAAAACTAGAACAAAAAATGTCACAATTCATATGGAAACACAAAAGACCCCGAATAGCCAAAGTAGTCTTGAGAAAGAAGAATGCAGCTGGAGGAATCAACCTTTTTGACTGCAGATTATACTACAAAGCTACAGTCATCAAGACGGTATGGTACTGGAACAAAAACAGAAAGGTAGACCAATGGAACAAGATAGAAAGCCCAGAAATAAACCCATGCATCTACGGGTACCTTATTTTTGACAAAGGAGGCAAGAATATACAATGGGGCAAAGATAGCAACTTCAGTAAATGGTGTTGGGAAAACTGGACAACTACATATAAAAGAATGAAATTAAAACACTTCCTAACACCATATACAAAGATAAACTCAAAATGGCTTAAAGACCTAAATGTAAGACCAGAAACTATAAAACTTTTAGAGGAAAACATAGGTTGAACACTGGATGACATAAATCAAAGCAAGATCCTCTATGACCCATCTACTTACAAATGTAAACAAGTGTTTAGTTCTTTGGCCCATTTTTAGATTGGGTCATTTATTTTTCTGAAATTGAGCTGCAGGAGTTGCTTGTTTTTTGAGATTAATCCTTTGTCTGTTGCTTCGTTTGCTATTATTTTCTCCCATTCTGAGGGCTGTCTTTTCACCTTGTTTATAGTTTCCTTTGTTGTGCAAAAGGTGTTAAGTTTAATTAGGTCCTATTTGTTTATTTTTACTTTTATTTCCAATATTCTGGGAGGTGGGTCATAGAGGATCCTGCTGTGATTTATGTCAGAGAGTGTTTTACCTATGTTCTCCTCTAGGAGTTATAGTTTCTGGTCTTACATTTAGATCTTTAATCCATTTTGAGTTTATTTTTGTGTATGGTGTTAGAAGGTGTTCTAGTTTCATTCTTTTACAAGTGGTTGACCAGTTTTCCCAGCACCACTTGTTAAAGAGGTTGTCTTTTTTCCATTGTATATCCTTGCCTCGCTTGTCGAAGATAAGATGTCCATAGGTACGTGGATTCATCTCTGGGCTTTCTATTCTGTCCCATTGATCTATATTTCTGTCTTTGTGCCAGTACCATACTGTCTTGATGCCTGTGGCTTTGTAGTAGAGCCTGAAGTCAGGCAGGTTGATTCCTCCTACTAAACTAAACAGACATTTCTCCAAAGAAGACATACAGATGGCTAACAAACACAGGAAAATATGCTCAACATCACTCATTATCAGAGAAATGCAAATCAAAACCATAATGAGGTACCATTACATGCCAGTCAGAATGGCTGCTATCCAAAAGTCTACAAGCAATAAATGCTGGAGAGGGTGCAGAGAAAAGGGAACCCTCTTACACTGTTGGTGGGAATGCAAACTAGTACAGCCACTATGGAGAACAGTGTGGAGATTGCTTAAAAAACTGGAAATAGAACTGCCATATGACCCAGCAATACCACTCCTGGGCATACACACCAAGGAAACCAGATCTGAAAGAGACATGTGCACCCCAATGTTCATCGCAGCACTGTTTATAATAGCCAGGACATGGAAGCAACCTAGATGCCCATCAGCAGATGAATGGATAAGGAAGCTGTGGTACATATACACCATGGAATATTACTCAGCCATTAAAAAGAATTCACTTGAATCAGTTCTAATGAGATGGATGAAACTGGAGCCCATTATACAGAGTGAAGTAAGCCAGAAAGATAAACACCAATACAGTATACTAACGCATATCTATGGAATTTAGAAAGATGGTAACGATAACCCTATATACAAAACAGAAAAAGAGACACAGAAGTACAGAACATACTTTGGGACTCTGTGGGAGAAGGCGAGGGTGGGATGTCCTGAGAGAATAGCATTGAAACAAGTATACTATCAAGGGTGAAACAGATCACCAGCCCAGGTTGGATGCATGAGACAAGTGCTCAGGGCTGGTGCACTGGGAAGACCCAAAGGGATGGGATGGGGAGGGAGGTGGGAGGGGGGATCAGGATGGGGAACACATGTAAATCCATTCATGTCAATGTATGGCTAAAACCACTACAATATTGTAAAGTAAATAGCCTCCAACCTATAAAAAAAAAAAAAAAAGAAAAAGAAAGTA
The DNA here is from genome assembly GCF_963930625.1 of Muntiacus reevesi. Classification (NCBI taxonomy): domain Eukaryota; kingdom Metazoa; phylum Chordata; class Mammalia; order Artiodactyla; family Cervidae; genus Muntiacus; species Muntiacus reevesi. Next base: position 36,408,865 of record NC_089249.1, on the reverse strand, counting down.
AACAAGTGGGACCTGATTAAATTTAAAAGCTTTTGCACAGAAAAGGAAACTATAAGCAGGATGAAAAGAAAACCCTCAGAATGGGAGAAAATAATAGCAAATGAAACAACTGACAAAGGATTAATTTCCAAAATATACAAGCAGCTCATACAACTCAATGCCAGAAAAACAAACAACCCAATCAAAAAGTGGGAAAAAGACCTAAACAGACATTTCACTGAAGAAGACATATGGATGGCTAACAAGCACGTGAAATGATGCTCAACATCACTCATTATTAGAGAAATGCAAATCAAAACCATAATGAGATATCACCTCACACTGATCAGAATGGCCATCATCAAAAAGTCTACAAACAATAAATGCCAGAGAGAGTGTGGAGAAAAGGGAACACTCTTGCACTGTTGGTAGGAATGTAATTTGATACAGCCACTATGAAAGATGGTATGGGGATTCCTTAAAAAGCTAGGAAAGAAAACAACAATCCTACTCCTAGGCATATACCCTGAGGAAAACAAACTTGAAAAAGACACATGTATCCCATTATTCATTGCAGCACTATTTACAATAGGTAGAAGATGGAAGCAACCTAGATGAATGGATAAAGAAGTTGTGGTATATACACACAATGGAATATTACTCAGCCATAAAAAGGAACACATTTTATTCAGTTCTAATGAGGTGGATGAACCTAGAACCTATTGTATAGAGTGAAGTGAGTTTGAAAGAGAAAGATAAATACTGTATTCTAACACATATATATGGAATCTAGAAAAATGGTACTGAAGAATTTATTTATAGGGCAACAATGGAGAAACAGACAGAGAATAGACTTAAGGACATGGGGAGAGGGGAGGAGAGGGTGAGATGTATGGAGAGAGTGACATGGAAATGTAAATTACCATGTGTAAAATAGATAGCCAACTAGAATTCTGTCTGGCTCAGGAAACTCAAACAGGGGCTCTATATCAACCTAGAGGGGTCGGATGGGGAGGGAAATGGGAGGAAATTTCAAAAGGGAGGGGATATATGTATATCAATGGTTGACTCATTTTGAGGTTTGACAGAAAACAGAAAAATTCTGTAAAGAAATTATCCTTCAATAAAAAATAAATTAATTTACAAAAATAAATAAGGGAAAATAATAGAATGGGAAAGACTAGGGATCTCTTCAAGAAAAGTACAGATACCAAGGTAACATTTCATGCAAAAATGGGCACAATATAGGACAGAAATGGCATGGACCTAACAGAAGCAGAAGATATTAAGAAGAAGTGGCAAAAATACACAGAAGAACAAAAAAAGATCTTCATGACGCAGATAACCACGATGGTGTGATCACTCACCTAGAACCAGGCATCCTGGAATGCGAAGTCAAGTGGGCCTTATGAAGCAAACTATGAACAAAGCTAATGGAGATGACAGAATTCCAGTTGAACTATTTCAAATCCTAAAAGATAATGCTATGAAAGTGCTGCACTCAATATGTCAACAAGTTTGGAAAACTCAGCAGTGGCCACAGGACTGGAAAAGGTGAGTTTTCATTCCAATTCCAAAGAAAAGACAATGCCAAAGGATGCTCAAACTACCACACAATTGTACTCATCTCACATGCTGACAAAGTAATGCTCAAAATTCTCCAAGTCAGTCTTCAACAGTACATGAACCATGAACTTCCACATGTTCAAGTTGGATTTAGAAAAGGCAGAGGAACCAGAGATCAAATTACCAACTTCCACTGGATCATTGAAAAAGCAAGAGAGTTCCAGAAAAACATCTACTGCTTCACTGACTATGCTAAATCTTTTAACTGTGTGGATCACAACAAACTGTAGAAAATTCTTCAAGAGATGGAAATACCAGACCACCTGACCTGCCTCCTGAGAAATCTGTATGTAGGTCAAGAAGCAACAGTTAGAAGTGGACATGGAACAATAGACTGCTTCCAAATCAGGAAAAGAATACTTCAAGGCTGTATATTTTCACCCCGCTTATTTAACTTGTATGCAGAGTACATCATGCAAAATGCCAGGCTGGATGAAGCACAAGCTGGAATCAAGATTCCTGGGAAAAACATCAGTAACCTCAGATATGCAGATGACACTACCATTATGGCAGAAAGTGAAGGACTAAAGAGCCTTTTGATGAAAGTGAAAGAGGAGAGTGAAAAAGTTGGCTTAAAGCTCAACATTCAGACAACTAAGATCATGACATCTGGTCCCAACACTTCATGGCAAATAAATGGGGAAACAATGGAAACAGTGAGAGACTTTATTTTGGGGGCTCCAAAATCACTGCAGATGGTTACTGCAACCATGAAATTAAAAGACACTTACTCCTTGCAAGAAAATTTATGACCAACCTAGACAGCATATTAAAAAGCAGAGACATTACTTTGCCAGCAAAGGTCTGTTTTGTCAAAGCTATAATTTTTCCAGTAGTCATGTATGGATGTGAGAGTTGGACTATGAAGAAGGCTGAGTGCCAAAGAATTGATGCTTTTGAACTGTGGTGTTGGAGAAGACTCTTGAGAGTCCCTTGGACTGCAAGGAGATCCAACCAGTCCATTCTAAAGCAGATCAGTCTTGGGTGTTCATTGGAAGGACTGATGTCGCTGAGACTCCAACACTCTGGCCACCTGATGTGAAGAACTGACTCATTGGAAAAGACCCTGATGCTGGGAAAGATTGAGGGCAGGAGGAGAAGGGGACATCAGAGGATGAGATGGTTGGATGGCATCACCGACTCAATGGACATAAGTTTGAGTAAGCTCCAGGAGTTGGTGACGGATAGGGAGGCCTCGCATGCTACAGTCCATGGGGTCGCAAAGAGTCAGACATGACTGAGCAATTGAATTGAACTGATGTGTGTGTGTGTGTGTGTGTGTGTGTGTGTGTGTGTGTGTTTATTCAGGCTTCCAAGTTAGCTGAGCTAACTAAATTTTTAGCTAACTAAAAATTTGCCTGCTTAAGCAGGAGACACACGTTTGATCCCTGAGTCAGGTAAATTGTCTACAGAAGGAAATGGCAACCTACTCCAGCATTCCTGCCTCGAAAATCCCATGAACAAAGGAACCTGGAGGGCTACAGTCCATGCGGTCACAAAGAGTTGGACATGACTCAGAAACTAAACAAAAATAACAACATACATATTGTTATTGAACCTCCCTCCCACCTCCCCATCCTACCCTCTATGTTGTCACAGAGTACCATGCTGAGCTCTCTTCTCTGTTATATAGACACTCCCCACTAGCTATCTATTTTACATGTGGTAGTGTATATATCAGTGTTACTCTTTCCTTTTGTCTCACCCTCTTCCTCCTCCACGGTGTCCACAGGTTTGTTCTCAACAATTACATCTCTATTCCTGCCCTGCCAAAAGGTTCATCATTACCATTTTTCTAGATTCCATCAGTTCAGTTCAGTCACTCAGCCATGTCCAACTCTGCGACTCCATGGACTGCAGCATGCCAGGCTTCCCTGTCCATCACCAACTCCTGGAGCTTGCTCAAACTCATGTCCATTGAGTTGGTGATACCATCCAACCATCTCATCCTCTGTTGTCCCCTTCTCCTGCCTTCAGTCTTTCCCAGCATCAGGGTCATTTCAAATGAGTCAGTTCTTCGCATCAGGTGGCCAAAGTATTGGAGTTTCAGCTTCAACATCAGTCCTTCCAGTGAATATTCAGGACTGATTTCCTTTAGGATGGATTGGCTGGATTGACTAGATTCCACATATATGTGTTAATACAAAATATTTGTTTTTCTTTACGGCTTACTTCACACTGTGCGTGCATGCTAAGTCGCTCCAATCGTGTCTGACTCTGCAATCCTATGGATTGTAGACTGCCAGGCTACTCTGTCCAAGAGATTCTCCAGGCAAGAATACTGGAGTGGGTTGCCATGCCCTCCTCCAGGGGATCCTCCCAATCCAGGGATCAAACCCACATTTCTTATGTCTCCTGCATCGGCAGGCACGTTCTTCACCACTAGAGCCGCCTGGGAAGCCAGCTTCCCTTTGTATCAGAGTCCAAATTTGTATTCAGGTCTTTCTTAACTCTGTATCCATGTTTCCTTAAAATATGCTATTGGACAGAAAGAATGAAAAGGAAATATATACTTTTTAAATAGCAATTTCATCTTTTAGATATTAACCAACCAGCAAAAGCACAATACCTACATACTACTTAGTTTATTTAAACCCCCTACACACCATCAGTGCTCAGTGAGGAAAAAATGTACTGGAAGATTTATAACCTGCTGAAAAGCTGGCTTTTTAGTTTACAAATGAAGGCTTTGGTTGGTAGACTAAAGCCTTTTTTTAAATAAATATGTTTCTTTGTTTCAAAGTGTAAAAATTATTCATATGTGTTACATTTGCTCATATAACAGATTCCGCTGGGGCCATGATTTCAAACTGTTCTTTTTGCTTTATTTTGCTCACCATATTTCTCTTGCTTTTGTCCTGTAGGCATGTTCATATTTCACATCTAATGCTTTGCCGTTGAAGATTACTTTCATTAATGCCAATCCAATGGGCAAAAACATCAGTGTCATTTTTAAGGTACAGTAGCTCTCCTGAAACATCAAATTGATCCCATAGATAGGACTATTGATTTATTACTCAGAAAAATAAATTAGTATAGCTCTATTCCTCTGGCAACAGCACAGAAGATGCCAGTTATTTTCGATTCCGCATTTTCACAGAATTATAGTACATGCCAAACTATGATTGGCAATAAATCCAACATTACTGGCTCAAAGCCAATGAATCTTCAGTGCAAAACTCTGGGAGGTATGTTTCAATAAATGAAGTTATATGATCACTTTTGAGTAGTACAGAAAGCAGAATTGTGGTAAGTTTCTCGGGGGAGAGTCTTCTTTTGGCCTCCATACTAAATTTGAATCAAAATCAGTTGCAACTCAAACGATATGATTTAACATAAAATTTTTCTTAGTGAGCACTTGCTTATTTTAGTAATTTGGGTTGTTGTCTTCTTTTTAAATAAAACATAAATATGGGCCATAGCAGTCTTTATCATGAATCCCATGGGACAGTAGAGCAAAAAGTTACCTACAGTTCAGTAGGAACAAAGGAAACATTCGCCGGTCATTCGATTAATGTGTTAAATGACTCAGCCAAACCAGAAAACAAGGTCTCAGAGTGGAATTTGTATTCAATTATGACTAGTTTAAGGATCACACTTATTAGTACATCCATATTTTTGCTGTGATCTGTGTAACCTCAAGCATTAAGAGTTCCCCCAGCACTGCATTTTTAGTGAAGGAAAAAGAACCACACAAAATCTCATCGTGGCACACAGCCTTCTGCATATAATTTAGAAAGCATTTTCAAAGCTGAGCCTCTTGGTAGCTAACAGCATAGAACTGTCCTTCCCCTTTGGACATTTTCCATTTCCTTCACCTATGCTAGAAAATCACCCTTTATGATTTCTTGTTATCAAAGGCCATTTATTCTGAAAACTCTGTAACTGCCTTCAAAGTAAGAGAAGTCAATGAGTCAGTCTGATGAATCATATATATGCTATTTATACTCCCAGTCAAGAAGCTCCAGGTAATCTAACTGTATATCAGTGTATAAATTTGTAACACATCAAATATGTTACTTTTAAAGAGATGTCACTTGGCTGAGTTTGAAATTTGAATGAACGTTTGTCTAGCCTCTCTTCACCAGACTTTGAGGTGAAGAGGCTGCACATGGATAGTAAGTTGAAAGATTGGTATCAGGGAACAACATTCCAAGACACTTCTAATTTGATGGCTAAAGCTTCTATAATCATTTAAAAGAAAGTTCTTATTTTCTTTGATCTTCTATCAGAAACACAGGGTACTCAGTGCTAACAGAACAACTGAAACCACCCTAAGTCAGGCTGGAAAGTTATTCAGAGAAGGAAATGACATATACTGTTGTTGAAAACTTTCAATGGAATTCAAGGAGAAACCCAGAGTCTATAATTTTGTTTCTAACAGGCTGGAGATGATCTTCGTCAGGATATGCTTGTTCTGCAGATTATTCAAGTGATGGACAATATTTGGCTGCAGGAGGGCCTGGATATGCAAATGATCATTTATAGATGTCTATCCACAGGAAAAGGCCAAGGTCAGTATAGATTAGAAAGCTGGCTTACTTTACTTATCTCATACATTTATTGGTAATATGCCCTCAGACTTTCTACAACTTTCATTTTAGATGAAAAATTTTAAAATCCAAAGAACTAAACATAGTCATTCTTCTTTTATTTTTTTTTAACAAAGAATTAGTTTCAAAAACAATAAGCCAAGATAATTTAATATCATCAAGTGACTAAAGTCACTTCAGTCGTGTCTGACTCTTTGTGGCTCTATGGACTGTAGCCCGCCAGGCTTCTCTGTCCATGGGATTCCAGGCAAGGATACTGGAGTGGGTTGCCATTTCCTCCTCCTCCAGAGGATCTTCCCAACCCAGGGATCAAACTTGCATCTCTTAAGTCTTCTGCTTTGGCAGGCAGGTTCTTTACCACCACTAGCACCACTTGAGAAGCCCCAAACATAGTCATTCTTCTTTAAAAAAAAAAAAAATTAGTTTCAAAAACAATAAACAAAGATGATTTATATAAAGCATAATGTCTTTCTAAATATTAATCAGGACTCTAACAACTCAAATGTTAACTGTAATATTCTTTTGAGTGTCTTTAAGGGTTACTTACATTAATAATTCATATTTTTTCTCTTTTTTAAGCTGATAATAGAAAGATCTGCTTATTCATAAAAATTACAATTGTTTCCAATTAAGACAAAATTTACAAAGTTGCAAACACTTAAAGGAGTTCTGAAAATTCTAAATAAGTTATAAACACGCACTTAGTTTCTGAAAGACCTTTGAGTAAAATGTGATATCAACAATCAAAGATGATCTATATGCAAACTTTGAACTTACTTCAGCATTTCTCTTTATAAAAGCCAAGATGTTAATATGGAAATATAATTACATATGTGCACATTTTCAATGAAAATAAAATGTTGAGGATCCACACAAATAAGCAGACATCAGAAGTAAAAGTTGTACTTAATTACAATCATGCTAAATTGAAGAAATAATTTCTAAGGTATCATGATTTTTTTACATGTGGCCATTGCCACTTAAAATTTCATTAAATTAATTGGTATGAAATATAGACAATATGGGCTTCCCAGGTGATACTAGTGCTAAAGAATCTGCTGCCAGTACAGCAGATACAAAAGACCCAAGTTCAATCCGTGGGTTGGCAAGATCCCCTGGAGAAGGAAATGGCAACCCACTCCAGCATTCTTGCCTGGAAAATCCCATGGACCGAGGAACCTGGCGGGCTACAGTCCATGGGGGTGCAAAGAGTCAGACAAAACTGAGCACTAGTCAGCAGCAGCATAGAAGATACATCTGCATAAACAAAGGGATAAAATAATCATAGAATTGGAAAAGGGATTATGTTGGTTTTTTTTTTTTTAATTCAGACAGAACTACAATTTAAACCCATCATTTTAAAAGAAAAACTGCTACTGCCTCCATGCATCCTCCAGTTCCTGGGGTCCCATACCGAGGCTCAGTCCCCAAGCCAACTGAGATTCAAGATTTTAGAAACTAAACATGGAAGCATCTCCTAGTTAACTTGCAGCTAGATAGTTCAGGGTTACTGTTACAAGTCAAACTACCCAATTATTTTGATTCTGATAATAAGGCCTTTGTTTCCATGCCAAGTGTACCACTCCTGAACTTCTAATGTTCTAAATCCTGAAAGTCTTTTATTACTGCTACTCAGAGATCCTTATTCCTTCAGTTTTATTCTCCCTTTTCTCACATAAATGACCTAATTCTTTCATATCTTAATATGTTGAAAGGGTAAGAATGAGCCAAGGCTTAGATGAACCAAGCTGAGCTTCTTGATGTCGCACGGATTACTTTTTATTCAGAAATTGAATACAGCAATAACCTCAGTGGAATTCTTCAATTCCATCTCTTTGTTTCTCTGTTTACAATCATAGGGATGTAATGGAGACTAAAACTTTTAACATTCATAAAATAATTCAGCAAAAATAACTCTAGACTTGCCCAAAGTTACAAATATAATTAGGCAAACAAGTTATTCTTCCCCACTATCTACCAACAATTTCTTTAGTTGTGAGATTATAATGGAAAAATACTTCTTCCACTGAAATGGCGATCATTAAAGCAAATGTCTTATTTTAGGTATTTAGGTTCCATTTTTAATCAGGTTCCAAGGGTTATTAAATATCTACTGTTCTCAAGAAATGTCACAAAGTAAAATGCATGTGTCCTAAGTCCCTAGTATCCTATGCTTTGCAACACAATGGACTGTAGCCCTCCAGGCTCTTCTCTCCATGGCATTCGCCAAGCAAGAATACTGGAGTAGGTTCCCATCCCCTTCTCCAGGGGATCTTCCTGACACAGGGACCGAACACATGTCTCTGTGTCTCCTGCACTGCAGTCGGATTCTTTACTGCTGATCCGCTGGGGACACCTGTCACAAAGATAGGAATACTAAAACGACCTAAACAGGGCTGTTGGTCTTAAGGAGAGTATACTCCAGGCCAAAAGTTAATATAACTTTATCAGCATTGTTAATTCTCATGACTACTTGGGATATGGTGTTGTAGGAACTTTGGGAGAGATTATCAAACAGATAAAATTTCTTTAGGATTTCTTTTATTGCTCCAGATTTGCTCCAGATTTGATGGGATAAAAATTACTTAGGAAAATTGGAACAGTTACATCTAGGATCCAGCCAGGTTACTAAATCAAGCTCTCTACTGGGCAGGGGTGGGGAGGGTGATGGAAAGTGGAGAGGCTCAGTCTCAATGATTACAAAAAGCTGCTCTGGTGTTTCTCAGGCACCTTTTTTTGAGAACCACTACCTTATAAGATGGGGGCTTCCCTGGTGGCTCAGTGGTAAAGAACCCATCTACCAATACAGGAAACATGAATTCAATCCTTGAGTCAGGAAGATATCTTGGAGAAGGAAATGGAAACCCACTCCAGTATTATTGCCTGAGAAATCCCATGGGCAGAGGAAGCTGGCAGGCTACAGTCCATAGAGTTGCAAAGAGTCAGACACGATTTAGTGACTAAGCATGCATGCACACCTTGTCTGATACCATCTTAAAAAGTTTTCTCCCTAAGAACCTTGCTACTTAAAGTGTGACCTATGAACCAGCAACATGACATCACCTGCGAACTTGTTAGAAATTCAGAATCTCAGGCCCCACCTCCACCCTACTGAACCATAACCTACATTTTGACAAGATCCTCAGGCAATACATATGGGCATTAAATTTTGAGAAATGCTGTATTACAGAACTATGGGATTGGAGAAACACATGTTACCCAATGTGCAAAGAATTATGCTAGACATGTTTAAAAGGTGTATAATACACAATAGCTTAAAATGTATAAAAATGTAAATTATGGTTTTAATTAATGGGCAGAATTTAGCCACCATGATTGTTATAAATGAGGTACAAAGTTTTCCGGGTAGTCAGCAATGAAAGACTTATGATAAATGACTTGGGATTTAGCAGTGATTAACTCCCTGAAGACAAATGAGGTCTGAAGCATAACTGACTTTGCTACAGTACCATATCTAAGGGGTGCGCTAATCTACGTGCTCGTCGGGGGTGTGGTCAGATGCACAGGGCTTCCCTGGTGGCTCAGTGGTAAAGAATTGCCTGCCAATGCAGGACCTGTGGGTTTAATTCCTAGGTCAGGAAGATCCCCTGGAGAAGGAAATGGTAACCCACTCTAGTATTCTTGCCTGGGAAACCCCATGAACAGAGGAGCCTGGTGGGCTACAGTCCATGGGGTCGCAAAGAGTCAGACATGACTCAGTGACTGAACAACAACAAATGCGAGGTGGCGATGAAGCACCATGGAGCCAGGTGCCGTGGTTTTCTGTTAGAAAGTATTAAATGGAGGAACTGGAAGAATGAAGGAAAATTTCAGGGTTGGAAAAAGGAATTATATTACTGTTTCCAAAGTAACTATATTACTGTCAAATGTTAAGTTTTACATTCACTATCTCTATAAGCAAGGGAATACCTGCACAAGAGCCAAATACTGTTAGGCAGGGAGGGAGAAATGATATTAAAGATATGACTCGGATTTATCTCTGGGGTGTTACAGTTCCTTCTTTTTTTTGTTTTCAACAAATTAATTTTAATATGTTATATTTTGCAGCATTCTATTCCCACTCTCCATGTTTTAAGTTTCTCTCTGATCCAACAATGTAGATGCCAAATGGTCACCCCTGGGCTGGGCTATTGAATATTAAGACATTCAGGCTGACAAATAAAAGAGAGAGAGAGAGAGAGAGAGAGAGATGAAGGGTACAACCAGCTGCTGCTGGCCAAATCCAACACAGAGAAGTGTTCTGCCTACCATTACTATGATCTACTCGTTTGTTGTTTAATTTGAATATTTTTAAGGTAGACACGAAACAGTCAATTTTTAAAACTTAACTATCTTTTTATATAGTTACATTTATGTCCCTGATCCCTTTGGGCATTTGTGTTTGCAACTCTTGCATCTGTTGAAGATTGTGGAAATCAGAAATTCTCAACTCTAATTTCTTTCAATGACTTTATTTACAGAACTGTAGATTACAGGTTGTTTATTGGGCTTTAGTCCTAGGAGAATTTTAAATGCTGGGTTTAAATTGCTGTTCTGTACAGAATAAAAATCAGAAGGTTTGAAAATATTTACATGCCAATAGCCTTAGGAACACAGTGAAAAGAAGCCTTGATGGTTAGTGGGTCAAAGGTCCTATTGAAGTTCAACCAATGTATGTTCTGTTAAAAAATTATCATAGCTTCCCTTTAATATTGACTGAGAAGGAAGGAGCAGGTGGCTCTGTACATGTTTATTGCAGAGTTACTCTGTTCACTCCTAGAATTGAAACTGGTAAGTGAAGCATTTATTAACCTGAACATTGATTTTATCATATATTTGAAATATTTGTCATGTAGATTATATTTGATTCACTTATGTCATAGATGTGCTTGTTATACAAGTTTAAATGTCTTCCTTTAAACTGTAAATGAATGCACAAGCCATACATTAATTAATTCACTACTCTGTTGACTCAGTGAGGTTTCTGGGAGACCACCCAGACTGACTTTCTACTATTGTTTTAATGGAACATCTAAGCATCTAGTAGAAATAGATGCTTCTTATACATCTGACCAAACATGAGTAGCCTCATCAGTCCCCAGGATTTAGGAAAAATTAGAAGGAATACCATCTAGGTAAGACTCCTTCAGAAAAGAAAATTTGAAAAAAGAAAAAAAGCGGGGTGAGGGGGTAATCCAAGTCATGCTAGTTGTTGTCGTTACCTAGATCAAGATGCGTTTCCTAAGTATCCTTCATCCTGCAGAGAAAGAGCTGTTTCCATAATCTCTTTTTTATCACCCAGGGTTGGTGCAGATGGTGCCTGATGCTGTAACCCTAGCAAAAATCCATCGTCATTTTGGACCAATAGGACCCTTGAAAGAAAATACAATCAAAAAATGGTTCAGTCAGCACAACCCTTTAAAGGTGGATTATGAAAAGGTTTGTCCTTCTGTAGCTAATTTTAAATGATGTACTTAAATAAGGATATACACTGGCTTATTAGATATTCTGATTTATGAAAAAATAGAGTTCTCTTGAGTTCTTGAGTTCTCTTGAATTCTAATTGACTCAGTCACAGTCTAGTAATAACAACACAGTTTAAATGGTATATTGTTTTCGCTGTTCAATTGTTAAGCCCTGTCTGACTCTTTTTGACCCTATGGACTGCCATATGCTAGCCTTCCCTGTCCTTCACTGTCTCCTGGAATTTGCTCAAATTCCTGTCCATTGAATTGGTGATGCTATCTAACCATCTCATCCTCTGCCACACCCTTCTCCTCCTGCCTTCAATCTTTCCCAGCCCCAGGGTCTTTTCCAGGGAGGCAGCTCTTTGAATTAGTGGCCAAAGATTTGGACCTTCAGCTTCAGCATCAGTCCTACCAATGAATATTCAGGGTTGATTTCCTTTAGAATTGACTGATTTGATCTTCTTGCAGTCCAAGGTACTGGTATATTAACTCGGAAAATTTTCTGTGTTTGGTTTTTGCTCTGGGTGGAAATTCTGGGCTATAAATAGTGACTTAGCAGTCTCCTTTACAGCAATCTCACATGAGATGATGCTTCTTGAAACTATCTTCTCTAAGTTACCTCTGCCTATTTGTCCACAATCTATAATTTCTATAAATCTCCCTCCTTCCTTTACAATGTATTTTCTTCTGCCAAGTTTTCTTTTCTCATGCCTTATTCTTTTAATGTTTTCAGAATGCATAATGGACTTTTCATTTTTTATATCTCAGAATTTACAAAATGTAGTGTTCCATTTGATTGCAAACATTTTCCCCACTTTACCTTGGCATCTAGCCTGCAGTGTACAGTGTTCAGATTCTGCCCTCAACCAGGGCTCCTAGATGAAAGAATGAGTTGACTAGAGCCAGGCCTTGCCCCACTTGCCAAAGCATGAACTGGTACAGCTAGGTCCCCTAGAGAGGTAGGGACACCTTTATGCTGATTCAGACAAAGATGCAATGTGGGTCGGCATCAGATTTACTCAGAACCATCTTGAGCCCTAAGCATCGCTCATTCTAGGAAACCCCTCAGTCCTGGGCAAGCTGGGAGGTTTGGTCACCCTAGTTGGCCTGGGACAGGCAAGAGAGACCCAAGATTTAATCCACTCCAGACTTCTATGAGATTGAGTGAATCAGTGAAAGTCACTCAATCGTGTCCGACTCTTTGCAACTCCATGGACTATACAGAATACTGGAGTGGGTAGCCTTTCCCTTCTCCAGGGGATCTTCCCAACCCAGGGATCAAACCCAGGTCTCCTGCATTTCAGGCAGATTCTTTACCAACTGAGCCATGGAATACAGCAAAATACAGGTTTGGGAATCCAAATAACAAAGAATTAGATGAAATTATCTTGAATCTATTTTTTACCCATTCCCAAAATTGAGACTTGAGTTAGGCACAAATCCTGAGGTTGTATTGCTTGAGGTGCTTCCACATACATTTAATATTCATAAGTACCATGTGAGAGACATATTTTATTATCTTCATAAGTAAAGAAAATTGAGACAGGCAAATTAAGGCACTTGGGATACCTGGAACTGACCTGGCATGTAGTCCAGTCACATAGACTTCCCTTCCCAAGGGTCAGCCACACTAGCTGAGGAGGTCCATATGTGTGGCTCAGCCTGTCACTCATGGTTGCACCATGGTTACACTCATCATCCCATCATCCATCAAAATGATGTATACCCAGGAGACAATTTTTTTGTAGAAAAAGGAATTTTGGCAAGAAACCTGTGTTCATTAAAGAAACATAAGCCACAACTGACTTAATGGAACCTTCTTCCACCCACACAAGTATATACTGTAGCAAACCCTTTGGGTCATTAACTGGATGATATATTTGTAAGGGATGAGACATCTCAATATAGTTTATTTTGTGTAAACTTCATATATTCCAAAATTGATATTTTTAAATTTCTATAGGACTAGGCAATATTGAGCCATATTGCTCCTTCTTCTTTTACCTTGAAAAAAGTCATCCACTCTTGTGCAACTGTAACATTAAAAGATCACATTATGAATAAACTATGAAAATTGGCTTTAATTGAATGAAAGATATTTTCTCTCATTTCAACAAAAACATTCATTAAGCCAAAGAACAGACTGCTTCACCTTCTTCTGTAGTATATCAAGAACCAACCATTTAATCATATCTTCTCAACCGAGATGTAGAATTGGTTCCAGATGATACAATTCTGTTTTTTATCATACGTTTACCATTACCTCTGTGTTTGCTCATTTGTGTTTATATTACTTTTGTGTTACTGTTTTTCAACTGATTAGGTCTTAAGGAATTTTTTCTATTCCTGTGCTGGCTGGTGTGTGGTAACATTCATCCTGGGAGTCTGCGACCGACACAACGACAATATCATGCTAACAAAGTCGGGCCACATGTTTCATATTGACTTTGGAAAATTCCTGGGTCATGCACAAACCTTTGGAGGGATAAAAAGGTCAGTGCTCAAAACATGTTTATTGTAGAAATTAAGCAGTTTCCTGAAGTGATCTATAACATGTAACAGAATAGAAACCCAGCAGATGAGTTGCTCCACATCTCTCAAATCCCCTAAGATAACATAAACATGATTACATAGCTAATAATATTGAAGGGAAGAGTTTTCTCAATAGATTATTAATGGAACAAATTGTGTGTGTGTGTGTGTATGTGCGCGACGCTCAGTCGTGTCCAACTCTTTGTGACCCCAAGGACTGTAGCCCTACAGGTTCCTCTGTCCATGGAATTTTCCAGGCAAGAATACTGGAGCAGGTTGTCATTTCCTACTCTATCTAGATCTTCCTGACCCAGGGATCAAAGCCTTGCCTCCTGTGTCTCCTGCATTGGCAGGCAGATTTTTTACTACTGAGCCACCTGGAAAGCCCTAATGGAACAAATTAGGTTCCTCAAATTGTTAGTGAATTAAATTGGCCTTCTCTCACAGGATCCTATTCCTCTTTTGGTCTGAATTGTTTGAAACATGGTATTTTCATTTTCTTATAAGCTTTGAATGGACAGTGAGGACAGAGTTCATGGTCTCAATACAGCTGGTATCTTGCCCATAGCAATCACCACGCTGGTTTACATGAGCACCCTTTAAATGAGCACACTTCCTGACTAAATTAGGCTTGAATCATTCCAAAAATATTCAGTAAGCAACTACCATTCAAGACTCTGAGGATACAACAGTGGATGAAGCAAATACAAACCCTGACCTCTTTCTAGTATGGATAACAGACATCAAAGAAGATAACATGAGGAAATGAGGGGTTTCATTTCTTACTAAGAAACAAAAGCTGAGAATTGGGATAGAAAGTAACTGCGTGAGGAATGCTATTTGTGTTGGCCAAGAAGTTCGCTCAGGTTTTTCCATAACATTGTAAGAAACCTGAGTGAACTTTTTGGCCAAGCCAATATTTTAGAGAGCCTTCCTGGAAGAAATGAGAGACAGCTGTATAGTGAGTGATCCCCTTGTGGAGATCCATGAGAAGAGTATTCCTGGAAGAGAGGACACCAAAATAACAGCCATGAGCACAGACTAAGCATGGTGCATTCTAGTGACAAGAAGAAGGTCTTGGAGCCTGGAGATAGGATAGAGAGGTGAGCTGTAGGGAAGAAAGATGAAGAGTTTGGCGGAGGCCAGATCAAGTAAGGCATTGAAGACATGGTGTAGAGGATGGCTTTTACTTAAGGTTCAGAGGCAACCATTGATAGATCTCAATGAGATTCAAAACTCTCTCCTGCTGTCCTGTGAAATAATGGAAGTAGTTAGCAGACTATTACAGCAGTTAAGGGAAGGCGTTAATGGTAAGGAAGATTCCAAACATATTTTGGAATCTGAGCCACAAGACCTACTAATTGACTGGGCAATTAATGTCAATCATTAACAGGAGGGGAAAACAGGCCTGGTGGGTAGAAGAAATAAGGAAAGCATTCAAGGATGACTCCTGGATTTTTGTTCTTTGCAAATAATTATATCATTTACTGAAATGGAAAAGACTGGTGAATAAACAGGTTTTTGTTTTATTTTATTTGAGCTGGAGGCAAGGGAACCAGAAGTCTAAGACTAAAAGTCCCTTGCTTTAAAAAGATAACTTCATATTAAAGTAGAAATGGTATCAGACCATTCCAAAGACCCATCAGTCACTTTTAGCTAAAAACAGCTCCTCAACAGAGGACATCAAAATGTCTGCTACAATATTACAAGATGAATTTTCACCAGATGGTCATAATCTGGTATTAAAATGCCAATATAAACTACATAATAAGGTTCAATTCTTACAAACTGATAGCTCCTATTTTCTGAAGGCCTACAAACGGAGTTGTTTCACTTTTCATCACTTTCAAAACATTGCCTTCTATAATTAAGAAGCTCAGGAAAATTCACCACATCCTCATTCATTCCTTAAACATCTTTTGGTATGGTCTATGTGTGAAGGACTATGATAAACCTTGGGGATACAAAGATGAATAGTTTATAGTTACCACCTCACTGGTGCTTACTCTGTCTTTAGAATACTGGGAAGTGAAGTGAAAGTCGCTCAGTTGTGTCCAACTCTTTGCAACCCCCTTGGAATTCTCTAGGCCAGAATACTGGAGTGGGTAGCCGTTTCCTTCTCCAGGGGGTCTTCCCAACCCAGGAATCAAACCCAGGTCTCCCGCAGCGCAGGCGGATTCTTTACCAGCTGAGCCACAACCACCTCACTGGTGCTTACTCTGTCTTTAGAATACTGGGAAGACCGACACATAAATAATTATCAAAAATGTGGTGAAGGAAAAGGTAGAGGTATAGAAAATTAGAACATCACAGCGGAGGGATACCTGGTTTATGAAAGACAAATGTTCGTTAACAGCTATGAGCACATTACATAATTTACTCATGTAACACTTTCCCTAAGATCCACTCTTTCCTAGAAATTTAAAGATTACATTAAAATTGTGACATCTTTATTGTGTTGTATTGCCCACTGGGGGGCGGGGCTTCCCAGGTGCCACTAGTGGTAAAGAATCTGCCTGTCAGTGGAGGAGACATAAGAGATGTAGGTTCGATCCCTGTGTTGGGAAGATCCCCTGGAGGAGGGCATGGCAACCCACCCCAGTATTCTTGCCTAGAGAATCCCATGGACAGAGGAGCCTGGTGGGCTCTAGTCCATAGGGTCACAAAGAGATGGACACAACTGAAGCAACTTAGCACATACGCACATCGTCCACTGAGAATTCAGGTTAACCTTTATTCATTTATTAGATAAGCATCTGTGTTGACCACGGGGTGGTTAAAATATGCATAAAGATATTCCAGTTACACAGAAAAAAAAATTCAGTTGGGGAAACATAAAAAATAAAGAACAAGTTACTAAACAATAGGGTAAGTGCTGTGTTAGCGGTATGTACCAGGGTCTACAGAAGAGGTGGAGCCCAGTTTGTTGGTTTATTGATGCTTCAGCAGTTACTGCTGCTTCTGAAGTGTGACAGTTTTTTTTTAATGCAACCACTAAGGAGGTCATGAAAACGTGCCCCGCAGAGAACCTTACTTCGGTAGGTTCTTAATACCATTTGCTGAATTGTTGTTTAGCCACTAAGTCAAGTCTGACTCTTTTGTGACCCCATGGCCTATAGGCTCTTCTGTCCATGAGATTCTCCAGGCAAGAACACTGGAGTGTGTTGCCATTTCCTTCTCCAGTGGATCTTCCTAGCCCAGGGACTGAACTCTCATCTCCTGTGTTGGCAGGGGGGGGGGGGGGAGACTTTTTACTGCTGAGTCAGCAGGAAAGTCCTTGCTGAATTACTCAGCCAATAAACTATTCACGGGTCAGCCCTCAGCCATTCAATAATTCCTAAGTGGATGAAAGAAAATGAAGTTGGCACTGTCTTCCCTTGAGATTATTGGGCACCAGCTGAGGTGGCCAACAGAGGCATTGTGGATTATTGTTTGCAGGATTTTATCTCCACCAGTAACTATGTAAGGCTCACTGGCAATGTCTCCTTAGATTTCTTTCTTGATACTGATCCTTCTGCCCTTTCTTCCTTTTTTTTTTTTTTTTTTTTTTTGGCTGTCCTGGGTCTTCGTTCTGCACACAGGCTTTCTCTAGTTGCAGTGAGTAGGGGCTACTCTTCATTGCAGTGTACAGGTTTCTCATTGCGGGTTCAGTAGTTGTAATGCAGGGGCTTAGTGGCTCTGAGGCACGTGGAATCCTCCCCAAGCAGAGATTGAACTCATGTCCTCTGCACCGACAGGTGGATTCTTAACCACCAGTTGACTCTTAACTGGACCACCAGGGAAGTATTAATATATGCCTTGAGTTTCTTTAATGATTAACCTGAACTATGCCTACTCACTATTACTCTACATAGATTAATATTTTGAATTATAGCTGCTGCTTCTGCTGCTGCTTAGCTACTAAGTCATGACTGATTCTTTAGCAACCCCATAGTAGCCCATAATGGGGATTTTCCAGGCAAAAACTGTCCATGGGATTTTCCAGGCAGGAACTGGAGTTGGTTGCCATTTCCTTCTCCAGGGGATCTTCCCAACCCAGGCATAGAACCCGCATCTCCTGCTTGGCAAGAAGATTCTTTACGACTGAGCCATCTGGGAAGCCCTGAATCTCAGGCAGCATCCAATAATTTCCTTCCACATCTCTTTCAGTTGTTTCTGGAATTCATTTGAATGTTGTTTCATTAAGCAGCCAACTCTTCAATCCTAAGTCCATTGGTTGTTCTTGGTTGCTAGGCGAACAAAGGTCTCTTATAAAAAAGGCCTCTGAATCCCCCTGAGATAAATGTGTTCATTATTACATTATATAACTGATCTCTAGAGCAAAACCTAACTACACCTTGCTTCTTTTGTACACAACTAGACATATTAATAAACATCCTCTAATGTACAAAGCCAGGTTTGTAAATCATGCTCTATGACTATTCTAATCTCTTATAGCCTATCAAGGCCATATAAATGTCCCAGTAATAACCAGCAATAAGCCAGGATCATACTCCTTTACAGATAATGCTGTACCCACAGGGAAAAAAGAGCATATGTATCCCAGAATGCATATTTCTCCTATTTGTCTACTCCTTAAAAACATGGAGAAGGAAAGTATTCGTGTGATTTTTTATGGTTTACAAAGTGTCACTAACCCCATACATTAACTGATATTACTTCATAAGACAGTTGCTTAACCTCACATAAAAGAGTACAGTTTCCAGTTGTGAATGGGAATGGAGTTAACAAAAAGCAATCACATACAATCCTCCTCTATATTGCAGATTTAACCCTTAGCCAAGGATACAGAACTTAATAATGGGAATTAACGGTCCAACAAAGCAGATGCAAATAAATTGAAGCTGGGGAGAGATTTTCCGTTGGTTTCCTTAAAAGGAAACAGTAATGAAGTGACATTCTCCATAAAAATACAATCTTGAAAAATAAAGGACTTTTTTGTTATTGTTTTTCACCATGCCCTGAAGCATGCAGGACCTTAGTTCTCCAACCAGGAAAGAACCTGTACCCGTGCATTGGGGGCACAGAGTCTCAACCACTGGACCTCCAGAGAAGTCTCAAGAAATAAAGGGATTTCTTGCTGTGCCACTTCCCTTTAATACTCATGCTTATATCATCATTCCAGAGCATCTCACACTAACCATCTGTGTGATTCTGTTTAAGAAATGTTTATAAACATCAGGCTCTTCTGATTCTTGAATTATGTGAGTCAGTCCAGCAACACTCCTTTGGAGTCTTCACTCAGGTGTCCCTGAACCTCTGCTTTGAATTCAGTCTTCCAGAAATCTGAAAAACCTCTCTTCAGTAGACCAAATCTGAGGTTCCTATAGATTTTCTAACTATGAAGAAAGAAAAAAAAATTACAGCTCAGTTATGAATTTGAAGAATTTCACATCCTGTACATAAAAAAAGCAGTTCTTTAGTGTTGGTTTTAATTATGAGATTAGATAAAGAGGATTTACACCAGCAGATTAAATCACAAGACAGTTTAGTCCCAGCATTACTTAATGATTCTGGGAGAAAAAAAATGGTTAAATCCCCACCATGAAAACAATGAGATTTCACCAACTTTCTGAAACCAGTTGGTTTGCTTTTGAAATATTGCTTAATTATTTTGTTCATTTCTATATTTTCTCTCACAAAGATTCAAATAAAAATGATTAACAAATTATGCATCCACAATTTTTCAAAGTTGCTGTGTAACGATTATTTCTATATAGTAATTTTTTCATTGCATAAAAATATTATTGTAATAAACTCTAAATTTCCACTCAATGATTTCTTGATGGTGACTCTCTTACAGAGGAGGGGAAATTAAGGAAAGCCTTTATTGGCGATGTTTATTGTTCCAATTCACTGTTTCACGCTTTTATTTTTTTTAGACTATTATTTCCAGTCTGTATGATCTTTCACTTTGGTAATGCTGGACTTGCATGAAGTCTTTCTTGCAGCCTTATGCATGTATGCTAAGTCAGTTCAGTTGTGTCCAAATCTTTGAGACCCTGTGGAGGTAACCCACCAGGCTCCTCTGACAGCGGGGTTCTCCAGGCAAGAATACTGGAGTGTGTTGTCCACCTTCAGGGGATCTTCCTGACCCAGGGATCAAACCTATGTCTCTTAAGTCTCCTGCATTGGCAGACGGGTTCTTTACCACTAGTACAACCTGGGGAAACCTCTTGCAGCCTTATTTCTAGATAATTTTAAGAGGCCATATGAGCAGTAGTTAGTCTCAGACCCTAAGATAAGTTCTGCTTTATCCGATCTTAAACACATGGCTTCTCTGTGCATCAGTTTAATCAGCTATAAAATAGATTTAGGTTGAAGATTAAATTAATTGATATAAGTAAAGTGCTTAGAAGAGTTCCTTAAACTGAGTGA
Source organism: Muntiacus reevesi (assembly GCF_963930625.1). Lineage (NCBI taxonomy): Eukaryota > Metazoa > Chordata > Mammalia > Artiodactyla > Cervidae > Muntiacus > Muntiacus reevesi. The sequence continues at coordinate 36,388,329 of NC_089249.1, read as the reverse complement.
GGCCTCTATAAATGTTTGTTGGAATTAATAATAATGTAAAAATTCCAAATGAAGTGACAAGAAATTAGGTTGCATCATTAGGTATTGTTTTTTGTTTGCTTGTTTAAAGTTATCTAAATATCATGAAATTGTGTTAGTTACTCAGTCATGTCTGACTCTTTTGACCCCATGGACTGCAGCCCACCAGGCTCCTCTGTCCATGGAATTTTCCAGGCAAGAATACTGGAGTGGGTTGCCATTTCCTTCTCCAGGGCATCTTCCCCATCCAGGGATCAAACCTGGGTCTCCCATGTTGCAGGCAGACTCTTTACCAATTGAGCCATCAAAAAGCTAAATATCTTATTTGGTACTCTTTAAAGGATGTGTTTGAAATTCATAAATTGAACTGTTAGTTCTTTTAGTTCTCTGACTTTGAAGCTTGTTGCCTGAAAGAATAGATTACACTATTTGTCAGGTTTATTCAGTTTATGATGTTTTACACCAAGTCATTCTTGACTTCTGATGGAATTTAAGACATGAGCCAAGGTGTGTGAGAACTGGCTAATACTGGCTTGAAAGAGCCTACTATGTGTTATTTCTTCTCAACGCCACATTTCAATGACATTCCACTGGTAGCCTGAAATCAGCCATGGTGGGAGCATATATCATGGAAATGTGGCAAATGTCACAAATCAGAACTTTTTTTTTCTTAGAAAAAGTGAGTGAGCAGGTTATTAAATATTTACCACCACACTCTAGGACATAAATCAACTGTTAAAACAGATGAAAATCATTTGAGAACTCAACAAAAGTCAAATTCTGTTTTTTTTTCCTATTAAAATATATACACCTGGGTATATATACACCTGGGTGATCAATATATATATGTCTTTTACAACATGATTTAGACTCAGTTTTCAAGTTTTATCCCAGCAAATCAGCAATCACTTAATATAATTGATCTCAGAATTTTCTCTCAACATTAGTCTTAAAAATTATCTGTACCTGTAATCATTTTGACATTATCTTCAATATTTAATTACTACTAAATTTTAAAATGTTTAATGTCTTAGTCCTAATTTGAGTATTATATTATTTATATTCTAAATATCCTCAATTTAATGATCTTTAGGGGAAAAAACTCCCTGAGCAGATTAAAAGATTAATTTTTGCCTTACTCCAGTCTTTCTGGTTTAGTACAATATTCACAGTAATCCACATGCTATATGGATATTAATGATCTCCTGCATGTTTTAATTACTATCTTAGTGTTCTTTGAAATTAGGTGAGTAACACTGTCTGTTATTCACAAAATTGTTTATTAAGAAAGACTCATTCCTTTAACTCAAAGCAGGTTTCAATTTCACCTAAATTTTTGAGAAGAAAAACACACTTTCCAATACCTCTCCAACTGTAAGTGCCATGAGAACACTTTTGTATCTTAAACACCTAGCTAATGCGTGACATTTAGCAGAGACTCAGTTTTGGCTAACTGAAGGATCACTGCAAAAATGCCATACATTTTACTTTCCTTGACCTGAACAACTACAATTTTTCTGAAGATTAAATTGTGAAGAACTTGCCGTATTCTTATTCCAACTGGAAATTTACCAAGGGATTTTACCTGATGGTCACTTTCCATGTGGGAATCTGGAGGATGAGATTCAAAATTTGACACATACTACCTCATACCCATTTAGCATGGCTACTATCAAAAAACAGAAAACAAGTTCTTGACAAGGATGTGGAGAAATGTCAGTGAGAATGTAAAACAGTGCAACTACTGTGGAAAACCTTCTGGCTGTTCCTCATAAAATTAAAAATGGAATTAGCATATGATCCAGCAATTCCACTTCTGGGAATATACCCAAAAGAACTGAAAGCAGAGCAGCAAAGAGATATTTGTACAACCATGTTTATAACAGCATTATTCATAATAACTGAAATGTGGAAGCAATCCAAATGTCCATCAACAGATGAGTGGATAAGCAGAATATGGAGTTCTTTAAAGAGAAAGTTCTGACACATGCTACAACATGGACGAGTCCTGAGGACATTATGCTGAGCAAAATAAGTCACTCTCAAAGTCACAGTTGAGCCAGCAGAAACCAACACAATTCTGTAAAGCAATTATCCTTCAAATAAAAAATAAATAAATTTAAAATTAAAAAAAACACACAAGTGAGTGTATGATTCCACTTTCATGATGTACTTAGAGTAGTTCAGATCATAGATTCATAGATACAGAAAGTAAGGCAATGGTGGTCAGGAGTCCCACAGCCAGCAACAGTGGGGAGGGTAAATGAGGAGTTATTGTTTAAAGGGTATAGAGTTGCACTTTTAAGAGATGAAAAGAATTGTAGAGGTGAATGGTGTTGATGGTCACACAACATTATGAATATTCTTAATACCACTGAACTGTACACTTAACAATGGATAAGATTGTATATTTCATGTTGTGTGTGTTTTACCACAGTGAAATAACTGAAAAAAATTTTTTGGTAAAAGTTTGACAAAAGCCTTATCTAGCCATAAAATCAATCCAAGGTAAACTCCACCTAGCATTTGAATAGACCTCTGGATTTTTCAAAGTTTTCTCACTATTTCAAGAAATTAAGTTTGTTTTGTCACTCTCATCATCTTATAGCTGATTCTCCCTCTTTTACTTCACTTTATCATTCCACTGTGTTTTATCATTGGCTTTCATTTGAGTAAATTCCTTTTATTTACCTCCCTCCCATGATAAGTTAAAAAACACTCTTATGAAAAAATGCTCAACATTGTTCTTTATTACAGAAATTCAAATCAAAACTACAAGGTATCACCTCATACCAATCAGAATGGCCATCATCCTAAAATCTACAATTGTACTGATGAAACTATTTGCAGGGCAGGAATAGAGATGCAGATATAGACAACAGACTTGTGGGCACAGCAAGGGAAATAGAAGGTGGGACGAATTGAGAGAGTAGCATTGAAACATACACTTTACCATGTGTAAAATAGATAGCTAGTGGGAAGTTGCTGTGTAACAAAGGGAACTCAACCCAGTGCTCTGCACTACCTAGAGGGGTGGGACGGAGTGGGAGGTGGGAGGGACGTTTAAGAGGAAGGGGACATATGTATACCTATGGCTGATTCATCTTGTTGTTATGACAAACCAACACAACATTGTAAAGCAATCATACTCAAAAAGAAATTAAAGAGAGAGAACAAGATGGTGGAGGATTAGGTGGACATGGAGTACATCTCTCTTCACAGATACATCAGGAATACATCTTCAGACACAGAAGTGCATGCAGAGCAACAGCTGAGAGCAGACAGGAGTATCTGAGCAGTGGAGAAGAATATATAGACCTATGAAAAACTCAGGATCAACCCCTGAGCCTTTGGAGTGGGAGCACTGACTCCAAGACCCAGACTACAAGAGAACAAAACCTAGCGGGAAGCAAATAGTGAGAACTCACACAAAGAAAACCGCTGGAATGCAAGACCTGGCATCACCCAACCACCAGTAGCACCTCGTGCAAGAAGCCTCATCTAAACAACAAACAAAACAAAAATACAAACTAAATCATCAGCAGACAGGAGTACCACCTCACTCAGCCTTGCCCATCAGAGGAAAAACAAACAAACAAAAACTCAGTACAAATCTCACCCTATATGAAGCTTACAGAAACCACTGGACTAACCTTAGGAGGGCAAGAAGCAAAAGGAAAAAGGAATTCAACCTTCAAACCTGGGAAAAGGAGACCTCAAACACAGTAAGTTAAAAAAAAAAAAATGAAAAGGCAGAGAAATACTGCACAAATGAAGGCACAAACTAGAAACACAGAAGTCCAAATAAATGAAGAGGAAATAGGCAAACTACGTGAAAGAGAATTCAGAATAATGATAGTAAAGATGATCAAAAACCTTGAAAACAAAATGGAGAAAACGCAAGAATTAAGGAAGACCTAGAAGAATTAAAAATAAACATGCAGAGACAAACAACACAATTACTGAAATTAAAAATACTCCAAAAGGAATCAATAGCAGAATATCTGAAGCAGAAGAACAAATCAGTGAGCTGGAAGATAAAAATATGGAAATAACTTCTGAAGACCAGAATAAAGTAAAAGGAATGAAAAGAACTGAGGATAGTCTCAGAGACCTCTGGGACCATATCAAATGCACCAACATTCAACTTACGGGGTTCCTAGAAGAAAAGTAAAAGAAAGAGTGTGAGAAAATTTTTGAAGAGGTTTTAGTTGAAAATTTCCCCAACATGGAAAAGGAAATAGTCAATCAAGTTCAAGAGGCATGAAGAGTCCCATACAGGATAAACCCAAGAAGAAACACACTAATCAAACTAACAAAGACTAACACAAAGAAAGAATATTAAAAACAGCAAGGGAGAAACAAGTAACATACAAGGGAAACCCCATAGGCTTAACAGCTGATCTTTCAGCAGAAACTCTGCAGGCCAGAGGGGAATGGCAGGATATATTTAAAGTACTGAATGGGAAAAATCTACAACCAAGATTACTGTACCTGGCAAGGATCTCATTCAAAACTGATGGAGAAATAAAAAGCTATTCAGACAAGAAAAAGTTAAGAGAATTCAATGCCACCAAACCAGCTTTACAAATGTTACACAGACTTATATAGTCAAGAAATACAAGAGAAGATAAAAGATCTACAAAATTATCCCCAAATATTTAGAAAATGGCAATAGGAACATATATATCAATAATTACTTTAAAGGTAAATGGATTAAATGCCAAAACCAAAAGACACAGACTGGATGAATGGATACAAAAACAAGACCCACATATATGTTATCTACAAGAAACCCACTTCAGACCTAAAGACACATATAAACTGAAAGTGAGAGGATGGAAAAATTTATTCCATGCAAATGGGAAACAAAAGAAAGCTGGACTACAAAAACAAAAGGGAAATCAAAAAATTTCTAGACACAAATGACAATGAAAACATGACAACTCAAAACCTATGGGATGCAGCAAAAGCAACCCTAAGAAGGAAGTTTATAGAAATACAATCTTACCTCAAGAAACAGAAAAACATCAAATAAACAACCTAACTTTACACCTATAAAAACTGGAAAAAGGAGAACAACATCCCAAAAAAAAAAAAAAACCAAAACTAGTAGAAGGAAAGAAATAAAAAAGACCTGAGAAGACATAATGAAAAAGAAATGAAAGAAATAGTAAAGATTACTAAAACTAAAAGTTGGTTCTTTGAGAAGATAAACAAAATTGACAAGCCTTTACCCAGACTCACCAAGAAAAAAAGAGAGAAGAATCAAATCAACAAAATTAGAATTGAAAAAGGAGAGTAATTAAGGAATCAATGCCATTCACCATTGCAACAAAAAGAATCAAATATCTAGGAATAAACTTACCTGAGGAGACAAAAGAATGGTACACAGAAAATCATAAGACACTGATAAAAGAAATCAATGATGACATAAACAGATAGATATTCCATGTTCCTGGGTAGGAAGAATCAATCCTGTGAAAATGACTATACTACTAAACATAATCTACAGATTCAATGCAATCCCTATCAAATTACCAATGGCATTTTACAAAGAACTAGAACAAAATTTTACAATTCATACAGAGACACAAAAGACCCCGAATAGCCAAAGCAGTCTTGAGAAAGAAGAATAGAGATGGAGGAATCAACCTTCCTGACTTCAGATTATACTACAAAGCTACAGTCATCAAGACAGTATGGTACTGGCACAAAAACAGAAATATAGACAAATGGAACAAGATAGAAAGCCCAGAAATAAACCCAAGCATCTATGGGTACCTTATTTTTTACAAAGGAGGCAAGAATATACAATGGGGCAAAGACAGCCTCTTCAATAAATGGTGCTGGGAAAACTGGACAGCTACTTGTAAAAGAATGAAATTAGAGCACTTACTAACACCATACACAAAGATAAACTCAAAATCGATTAAGACCTATAATGTAAGACCAAAAACTATAAAACTCAGAGGAAAACATAGGCAGAACACTCGATGACATAAATCAAAGCAAGATCCTCTATGACCCACCTCCTAGAGGTAAAAACAGGTAAAAAGGTAAAAAGAAAACCCTCAGAATGGGAGAAAATAACAGCAAATGAAACAACTGACAAATAGTTAATTTCCAAAATATACAAGCAGCTCATACAACTCAATGCCAGAAAAACAAACAACCCAGTCAAAAAGTGGGGGAAAGACCTAAACAGACATTTCTCCAAAGAAGACATACAGATGGCTAACAAACACATGAAAAGATACTCAACATTGCTCATTATTAGAGAAATGCAAATCAAAACCACAATGAGGTATCACCTCACACAGATCAGAATGGCCATCATCAAAAAGTCTAGAAACAGTAAATGCTGGAGAGGGTGTGGAGAAAAGGGAACACTCTTGCACTATTGGTGGGAATGTAAATTGATACAGCCAATATGGAAGACAGTATGGAGATTCCTTTAAAAAAACTAGGAATAAAACCACCATATGACTCAGCAATCCCACTCCTAGGCATATACCCTGAGGAAACCAAAATTGAAAAAGACACATGTATCCCATTGTTCATTTCATCACTACTTACAATAGGTAGAATATGGAAGCAACTTAGATGTCTATCAACAGATGAACGGATAAAGAAGTTGTGGTACATATACAAGATGGAATATTACTCAGCCATTAAAAGGAACGCATTTGAGACAATTCTGATGAGGTGGAAGAACAAAAGCAATTATCCTTCAATAAAAAAAAAAAAAGAAAAAAATAAATTAAAAAAATAAAAAATAAAATAACTTAAGCAAAAAAAAAAAAAGCCAAACCAACCAACTATGAGTTTTTTTTCAAAGAGAAACTTGTAGATTGTCAGGTGAAAAAAGTGAAGAGTGCTTAAGAAAGGAAGAAAAGTTTGTGACATAGAGGGAATAAAAGGAACAACATGAAAGAGGGAAGGAGATAAATACTGTAAGGATCCTGCCTTCCTGCACCAGTGAGAACAAAACCTGTTTAAGATTGAAGACATGGGTACCGATTCCTCAGTTGATCCAAGGTACAATTTGCTTGTCAATAAACACATCTCATAGTCCTGAGTCCGAGTCTAGTTTTTAAAGCAAGACTAAATATATCTCCTAAACTTGAGCCAGGTATTAGAACTTTATCTGATACCCAAATGAAGAAACAGTACCTGTTTCTGTGCTCAGGGAGACGCTCCTGGTGTTAAACTCTTCAGTAAGAGGGAAAAGGTCTATTTAAGCTTGATGCCTAAATTTTGATCATGCATATGGTAACTTTAGCAGTGACTGGAATGATTTCAGAGTTAATTTGGGCTATTCTTGATTTTTGCCCACATCTTTTATGTCTCCTGCATTGGCAGGTGGGTTCTTTACAACTAGTGCCACCTGAGAAGCCCCATATAATCCCAATCTACTATAAACTCACTCCCAAATATCATACTTAGGAAAGTAGGACTGATAATTGGAAGAGGTAGCTGTTTTAATTAGCATTTTCAAAGAAGTTGAGATGGAGTGTCTGAGCCTGGGAAGGAACTCCAGAGTCAGTGTCTAAACTTATTAAGCAATTAAAGATCAAGGACCTCCCAGAGTCTAACTTAGGACCCACAGTGAGTTATAAAAGAGGTTAGTGGAGGGAAAACTTTGTTTTACACTTAAGAGATTATTGGTGAGGGTCTCCTTAGTTAATAACTGCTGAGAACTTGGAGATCTCCCAAGACTTCAAATGTTCTTTTTGTGATAGCACATGTACCCTTATGTTCTTATTATATTGCACAGATGAGATTTCTTGTGCTGCCTAATTATACAAGGTGCTCTCCTCTCCAATGGAGATGCCAAATGTGCCTTCTCAATTAACTCATGGATATGAGACAAGAGACTTGTGCTCTTTGTGTTGGACAGCAGAATGTGCACTCTGAAATGTAGGTCGCTTGTGATATCAGGGAAAGTGTAGGCTGAAACATTCCCCACTTATTTGTGTTGCTAAGATCACCATCCACCATAATGGCAGTCTGGAGCTTTTAAAAATCTTTAAAACAATATATTTTAATGTGACGATGATACTTCCTGGGGACAGAAACATTTTTAATTCATGAACTTAGTAATAATAATTTCAGCAATAGAAATAAAATGTGCCTCACTACTGAGTCCCACATTTCAGTGCGATGTACAAACATGTGTTCAGCACTGGAGCCTTTCAAACTTGTATATGTCCTTTTCTAGGTATCCACTTACTGGCTTTATCAGTTGCTCAAGTAAATACTAGATGAACTATCCTATAAAAGGGCTTCCCCAGTAGCTCAGATGGTAAAGAATCCACTTGCAACACAGAAGACCCCAGTTCATTCCCTGGGTCAGGACGATCCCCTGCAGAAGGGAATGGCTACCCACTGCAGTATTCTTGCCTAGATAATTCCATGGACAGAGGAGCCTGGTGGGCTACAGTCCAAGGGGCTGCAAAGAGTCAGACACGACTGAATGACTAATACTTTCACACTTTCATCCTATAAAAGGAAATTAAAAGTATGTCCACAGAGTATAGCAGACAAATTCTACCACCGTGAATCCTTGCTTGAGTTCTCTGTCTTTCCAACCCACACTTCATATTCCCTGCCTCCATCATCAATACTGAAACACATAGCTTTCCTGAAATTGCTGTGAAATATCGCTGGGAGTGGTAGAAAGCAGTGCTTCTAAGTGAGGTGCTATGTCATGCAGTAGTAGGGAGCAGATTCTAAAGAAGAGATTCAAAATTATCCTTTAAAGATTTGTCAGTACTTGATATGCATTAGCTTAATTAATTCTTACAAAAGTGTTTGAGGAAGTTACTGTTATTTTCTCTAATTTATGAATCAAGAACTAAGAAGTCTTCATCATTATAATTTGTCCAGAGTCCTAGTCACTGGGTGCTGGTACCCTTGGGAGGGTGCCATGTAGGAATCTGGTAATTCTGTTTCTCTGTAATTCCAACACACTGTTTCCTCTTCAGCATTGGGAAAGTTGGCTGTTTCTTTAGTTAGTACCAGATGACATAGTTATCCTGCATTTATGGCCATTGTATATATTAAATTCATGTCCTTAAATGTGTTACAAGATTGTTGTATGGTAAGAGGCATTCAAACACTAGGACCAAGCGTGACAGCAGCAGGGCCACGCTCTTGTCTATGGGCAATATGCTCTTTTATGAATGAAAACTCAGGACCCTTGTTTTTCTTACATTAAAAAAAATCTAACAGGGTCATTAATCTAATAGAAATTAAGTGCTCAAGGGATATGACTCTAATTTTCCGAGCTCAGCAGAGACTGTTTTGTTGAACTTGGTATGGCCAAAGACCACTCAGAACCATTGGGATGAAACCCAGTGGTACTATTAATATTTAGATTGCATAATTTACATCTGAGGAAGTTGCTTCTGTGAATTATTTTATCCTCAAATAGGTTATGTGCTTGACACTTTAAAATCCAACGTCATTCATTTTTCAAGTATGTACCTATTTGTTTAAGGAACGGTTCAATAAATGGAAGAATGCTCATTTTTAAGGAGACTGCACCACAGCCGTTTCAGGGCGCAGCCATTGCAGTTGGCATGCTTGGCCCATGTCATTAATACTGTATTTCAGAATAGGGTGGTCTCCACCGCCAGGGCTACTGACCCTCAGCAGTTTTGCGCTACAGGAAAGCCCCAGCACAACAGGGCAGATGCTCTTGGTTTCCAATGGGCCATCCCCATGGCCCAGCAATGCTACCATACTTATTCTTACAGGATAAACCTCCAGTCTCTCCAACCCACTGTTTACTACTCCTTATTTTATACAGACAGCCACACCTTCTACTTTATTGTGGAAAAAAAAGAAAAAGGGAAACAGAACAGAGCCTGCTTTTGTACTCAATACAAAACTCAGAAACATATCTGCATCACAATTTCTTTCTTGTGATAATAGACAAATTTGTTTTTCTTTTCCAAAGCCAGTCCTTCCATCTGTGCTTTGGAGCCATCTCCTTCTCACCTTCTTGCATACATTGTATTGGACCTAATGCCTAATGATCTGAGATGGAGCTGATGTAATAGTAGAAATAAAGTGCACAACAAATGTAATGCACTTGAATCATCCCAAAACCATCTCCACTCCCATCCATGGAAAAATTGTCATCCACAAAACCAGTCCCTGGTACCAAAAAGACTAGGGACTGCTGCGTTATACTACCAAGAATTCATACCTCCCTGCATTCCTCTCCTATCTGTCTCTTTATTTATTGGCCACACTGTGCAACTTACAGGATCTTAGTTCCCCAACCAGGAATTGAACCTGTGCCATCACTTCCCTGGAGGCTCAGACAGTAAAGAATCCACCTGCAAAGCAGGACATGTGGGTTCGATCTCTGGGTCAGGAAGATCCCTTGGAGGAGGGCATGGCAACCCACTCCAGTATTCTGGCCTGGAGAATTCCATGGACAGAGGAGCCTGATGAGCTATAATCCATGGGGTCACAAAATGTCAGACATGATTGAGTAATTAACACTTTGACACTTCATGGCAGTGAAAGCACAAGGTCCTAACCTTTGGACTTCCACAGAATTCCCTCTCCCTTTTAAATAATACTCTTAAATATGTTTATTTCTCCAAAGTTTGAATGACCTTGCCTCAAACCCCCCATTTCCATGCATTTTACTCACCTTCACAAATTTCATGAAAGAGGTATCGAAACTCCTGATCTACATTTCTTACCTCCGATTCCCCACTTCAACCTGGTTTTATTCTTCATTTCTTGATAAAATCAGTGACCTTCAATGTGCTAAACCCAACATTATTTGGGCTTCCCAGGTGGTGCTAGTGGTTAAGAACCCTCCTGCCAATGCAGGAGACATATGAGACGCAGGTTCCAACCCTGGGTTGGGAAGATCCCCTGGAGAAGGAAATGGCAACCCACTCCAGTATTCTTGCCTGGAGAATTCCATGGACAAAGAAGCCTGGTGGGCTACAGTCCATAGGCTCACAAAGAGTCAGACACAACTTAAAGTGACTTAGCACGCACAACATTATTTATTCTTCATTTTACCTAATTTACCTGCAGATTTCAGCAGCGTTAACTATTCCATCTTCAGAATAGTGATGATCTTTGCTTCCCTTCTAGTTTTCTCCCCCAGGCAGTGTCCAATGCAGGGTGATTTCCTTTTCCCTAAGCCACTAGATGTCAGATTCCCGGAGATTTATCTTAGCCTTTTTCTTTCTCTTCTCACTGTTCTGTCTCCAGCACACTGCTATCAGCTACATCCAAGACCTCTATCAATATTTATATCCAGATGACTCATACAAAGTTTAACTGAACATTTTATTTTGAGATATTTGCAGATTCACATGTAGTTTTAAGACATAATGCAAAAAGATCCCATGTGCCCTTTACCAGTTTCCCTCACTTGTAGCATCTTATAAAATTACAGTACAGTATCATGACCAGCTTCTTAATATTGATGCCATCCAGATACAGAACAGCTTCATCACTCCCAGAGCCTCCATGTTGCCGCACTTCCCTCTCACCCCCTCTCTCTCTCCATCCTTAGCCCCTGGCAACTACTAATTTGTTCTCCACTTTGATAATTTTGTCATTTCAAGAGTATTATGTAAATGATGTCATACAATAATGTTACTTTGGGGACTGGCCTTTTTCACATAGCATAATTTACTGGAGAGTCATCCAAACTGTTGTGTATATCAATACTTTGTTCCTTTTATTGACAAATAATATTCCATGGTGTAGATATACCTTAGTTTGTTTAGTTATTCACCCACTGAAGAACATTTGTGTTATTTCCAGTTTCTAGCTATTACAAGGAAAGCTGCTTGATACGTTCACATACAGGTTTCTATGTGAATATGTTTTCATTTCTCTGAGACAAAAGCCCAAAAGTATAATTGCTGGATTGTATGATAGTTCATGTTGTTGCTAATAAACTGCCAAGTGCTTTTCCAGAGAGGCTGTACCACTTGCATTTTCACCATCAATGTATGAGTTATCCATTTTCTCCATGTCCTTACCAGCATTTGGCATTGTCGTTAACTACATATTTTAGTCATTCTTATGGGCATGTCATTGTGGTTTTAATTTGCTTTTCCATGATAACTAATGGGGATTCTCATGTGACTTGGTAAAGAATCCACCTGCCAATGCAAGAGACACAGGTTCAACCCCTGGGTCAGGAAGATCCCTGGAGGAGGGCATGGCAACCCACTCCAGTATTCTTGCCTGGAGAATCTCATGGACAAAGGAGCCTGGTGGGCTACAGTCCATGGGGGTCACAAAGATTCGGACACTACTGAGCACACACATGCCTGAGTACCCCCCCCACACACACACACACAATAACTAATGATGTCAACCATTCTTTATGAGCTTATTTATTGCATATCTTCTTCCATGAAACATTTCATGTCTTTTGCCCATTTTCTAATTATATCATTTGTTTTTTTACTGTTAAGGTTTGAGAGTTCTTTACATGTTCTAGACACTGCTCCCCTGCTGGCTATGGGATTTGCAAATATTATCTCTCAGTGTATAACTTTTCTTTTCATCCTCTTAAAAACATTTTGCATAGCCCCCAAATTTTCTTTTGTGTTCTCTTCCAAGACATTTTGCTTTTACATTTTACATTTAAGTCTGTAACCCATTTAAGTTAATTTTTATATTAGGTATAAGATTTAGATCAAAGTTTATATTTTTGCCTATGGACGTCTGATTGTTACAGTGTCATCTGGTCAAAACACTGAAACCTTTTCCCATTAAACTGTCTTTGCCCCTTTTTCAAAAATCAGTTGGGCGTATTTATTTGAGCTTGTTGTTCTTTAGTTACTCAGTTGTATCCAACTCTTTGTGATGCCATGGACTGCAGCATGCCAGGCTTCCCTGTCCTTCACTGTCTCTTAGAGTTTGCTCAAACTCATGTCCATCAAATCAGTGATGCCATTCAACCATCTCATCCTCTGTTGCCCTCTTCTCATCCTGCTCTCAGCCTTTCCCAGTATCAGGGTCTTTTCCAGTAAGTCAGCTCTTTGAGTCAGGTGGCCAAAGTATTGGAGCTTTAGCTTCAGCATCAGTCCTTCCAATGAATATCCAGGGTTGATTTCCTCTAGGATTGACTGCTTGATCTCCTTGCAGTCCATGGGATTCTCAAAGGTCTTCTCAAGCACCACAGTTCAAAAGCATCAACTCTTCAGTGCTCAGTCTTCTTTATGGTCCAACTCTAACATCTGTACATGACTCCTGGAAAAACCACAGCCTTGGCTATACAAATGAGTATTTCTGCGTTATTTATCCTTTTCCACTGATCTATGTATCTCTTCCTCCACCAATACCTAGCTCCTTACTCACCTGTCTCTGATACCCCGTGAAGAGGGGATTGAGGTGCCTCAATACAGCCTTGTGAGCATGGAAGCTTAAGCTCCCCACTATTCATCTCTTCTAGTGTGGTAGGGGAATATAGCCACAGTCTTTTCTGTGATATTTGGCTGGAGTAGAGTGGTTATTTTTAAACATTTTCTGTCTTGCCAAGCTACCCTTTCCTGATCTTTTGGCTAGAGAGAGCAGGCCTTCTTTTGGTCATGTTTTTGCCTACATTCACCAGCATTTCCATATTGCTGGCTTCTTGAGCTCTATGTCTGGAATGTGTCAGGCAGAAATATATGTTGTTCCTTGAGGTCTGAGGCCCCTATGAAGTCTCTCCTCTTCTCTACACCCTTTAAGAGTCTTCTTATTGTTTGTTTTATATATGATTTCCAAGGGGTTTTATGTACTTAGTGGGAGGAATAAGGAAAAATATTCCTATGTAGTCTTCCCAAAAGTCACAAAATTTTCCTTCCAATTTATATGCCTTCTTTGTGGTCCAGAAGTAAGTGTGGCAACACCTCATTATCCTCTGTTCTTGTAAGTCTCAAAGGTGACTTGCTCAAAGCTGAGCCCACTCGGAATGCTGCGCTATCACCTTCCTGATACACAAGCCAAAAATGTAAAGCTCTGCTTAGTTCTTCTTTTTGCTACCATTTTTACCATCATGAAGTCCTCTTGACTTTCTTCTTCAAAATAGTTTTTAATTTTTTCCACTTCACTGTATCTAGGTATTTCACTGGTGACTGAGATGGTAAAGAATCCGCCTGCAATGCCAGAGACATGCACTCAATCCCTGGGTTAGGAAGATCCCCTGGAGAAGGGAGTGGCAACCCACTCCAGTATTCTTGCCTGGAGAATTCCACGGGCAAAGGAGACTGCGGGCTACAGTCCGTGGAGTCGCAAAGAATTGGACATGACTAAGCACGTGCGCGCACGCGCGCGCGCGCGCACACACACACACACACACACACACACACACACACTTCTTTGTATCTGCATGCCACAATTCTAATCTAAACAACTCTCGCATCTAATCAAAATCTTCTGCAAACACCTCTTACCTGATCTGCCCACACACACCCTCCCTGTTTTACATTCTTTCACATATTACAGCTGGAAAGAGCTTTTCAAAAACTATTGTTATTATTCAGTAAATTTTCATTGCTTTTAGGGTATTGGTTTTTAAAACCTTTAACTTCCATCTACCTATTAGCCTTCCATATATCTATTATAGATGCCTATTAAATATTTGTTGATAAATACCTATAGTATGCTAACATTTTAGATGCATGCCTCTCTAGCTAGACTGAAGCCACCTAAGGAGCAGAGTGTGCAGGCATCTCAGTCGCTAAGTCGTGTCCGACTCTTTGAGACCCCATGAACTGTAGCCCACCAGGCTCCTTTGTCTATGGAATTCTCCAGGCAGGAATACTGGACCAGGTTGCTATTTCCTTCTCCAGAGGTTCTTCCCAACCCAGGGATCAAACTTGAGTCTCCTGCATTGACAGGTGGATTCTTTACCACTGATCCACCTGGGAGCCCGTGGGGCAGAGACATTTCCTAAATCTCCATGTACCTTCAGTACAGTAAGAATCTGTATATAGTTAATGATGATGACCTTGGTATTCTAGTGACCTGGTACAAGGAGCTTATATCTACAGTACAGTTAAAAGGGAAGCTTATGCATAAGTAATAACAAAAAGCAAATTATTAATTGTCCTGCTGTTTCCCATACTAAGAGAATTTGTCTTGGTAATTAGTATTTATTTATAAGAGAAATATCCTTAAATTCCCCAAGTATATATACATTTTTAAACTACTACTTGCTTCCTACCTATATTGAAAATTTATACAAAATACTCCCAGCGTTTTTACAGGATAAAAATTTCAGGGAAAGACGGATCATAAGTTAATAAAAAGATTAAATTTGACAACAAAATGACAGAATCATAATAACTTTGTTCACACGGTCTTTCCACATAAATGTTAAATCATCAAAGCTCTTCACTGTGTGAGCTTGTATTTGTTTACTCTTGTATTCATTGTATATAGCAATGAATGCAACAAAATATTGTTTGAGATATTAAAAACTATAAAGGGAAAATAAAATACTTCATGTTCCCTTGAAAATCATACAATCATTGGGGGAAATTCATGAGATTACTAGAGACTATAAAAAATAAAATATATTAGCTTATTAGGACTAAGCAAAAGGATAAGGCAGAGTAAGGAGAAGTCAGCAAGGGAAAGGTTCCTTAGAGAAAACTTATTAAAAAAACTTTTGATCCTGGTCTCCTAGTATAAGGATATCAAGACAGAAACATATCCAGAAATGGCAAACTATACAAGTAAAAGGTACAGAAGCACAAATAGTTAGGGCTTAGGCAGGTAATAGTAAAATCACTTATCTGGAAAAGAAAAAAAAAGGGATAGTCACAATAAGGAATTTCTGGTTTATTTATACAGCTATAAGTGAGAGATTTCCAACATATGATTCAGAATGCAGTACAGTATGGACTCTAAGAGATCAAGTAGTTTCCAATCTTCCCTCTTGCCACAACCAACTTATATCTCAGACTTGTATGTATTGCTTTAACTTCAGACACAGGCTCCAACACATTAATTCTGCAACCTGGGATTGTGGTCACATTTGAGTAGACTGATAAATCAATCCAGCTACAATACCTACAGTTTGTCAGGCTGGGATAGCTTTCTGTTTCATATGTGAGGCTTCCTTCTGTTTATGGAAAAATCTTAGTCAAATTCTACATTATTTTTAAAAATTGCTCAGAAGTGAGCCATACAAATCATATAGAAAAGATGCCACAATTTAGACTATCATAATATTTAAACATGGTTAAAATTAGGTTCAACAATATTATTTTTATTATGATTTTTTTTTTTTTAATATTATTTTATTAGTTGGAGGCCAATCACTTTACAACATTTCAGTGGGTTTTGTCATACATTGACATGAATCAGCCATATAGTTACACGTATTCCCCATCCCGATCCCCCCTCCCACCTCCCTCCCCACCCGACTCCTCAGGGTCCTCCCAGTGCACCAGGCCCGAGCACCTGACTCATGTATCCCACCTGGGCTGGTGGTCCGTTTCACCATAGATAATATACATGCTGTTCTTTCAAAACATCCCACCCTCACGTTCTCCCCCAGAGTTCAAAAGTCTGTTCTGTACTTCTGTGTCTCTTTTTCTGTTTTGCATATAGGGTTATCGCCACCATCTTTCTAAATTCCGTATATATGTGTTAGTATACTGTATTGGTCTTTATCTTTCTGACTTACTTCACTCTGTATAATGGGCTCCAGTTTCATCCATCTCATTAGAACTGATTCAAATGAATGCTTTTTAACGGCTGAGTAATATTCCATGGTGTATATGTACCACAGCTTCCTTATCCATTCATCTGCTGATGGGCATCTGGGTTGCTTCCATGTCCTGGCTATTATAAACAGTGCTGCAATGAACATTGGGGTGCACGTGTCTCTTTCAGATCTGGATTCCTCAGTGTGTATGCCTAGAAGTGGTATTGCTGGGTCATATGGCAGTTCTATTTCCAGTTTTTTAAGAAATCTCCACACTGTTTTCCATAGTGGCTGTACTAGTTTGCATTCCCACCAACAGTGTAAGAGGGTTCCCTTTTCTCCACACCCTCTCCAGCATTTATTGCTTGTAGACTTTTGGATAGCAGCCATCCTGACTGGCGTGTAATGGTACCTCATTGTGGTTTTGATTTGCATTTCTCTGATGATGAGTGATGTTGAGCATCTTTTCATGTGTTTGTTAGCCATCTGTATGTCTTCTTTGGAGAAATGTCTGTTTAGTTCTTTGGCCCATTTTTTGATTGGGTCGTTTATTTTTCTGGAATTGAGCTTCAGGAGTTGCTTGTATATTTTTGAGATTAATCCTTTGTCTGTTTCCTCATTTGTTATTATTTTCTCCCAATCTGAGGGCTGTCTTTTCACCTTACTTACAGTTTCCTTTGTTGTGCAAAAGCTTTTAATTTTCATTAGGTCCCATTTGTTTATTTTTGCTTTTATTTCCAATATTCTGGGAGGTGGGTCATAGAAGATCTTGCTGTGATTTATGTCGGAGAGTGTTTTGCCTATGTTCTCCTCTAGGAGTTTTATAGTTTCTGGTCTTACATTTAGATCTTTAATCCATTTTGAGTTTATTTTTGTGTATGGTGTGAGAAAGTGTTCTAGTTTCATTCTTTTACAAGTGGTTGACCAGTTTTCCCAGCACCACTTGTTAAAGAGATTGTCTTTTTTCCATTGTATATCCTTGCCTCCTTTGTCAAAGATGAGGTGTCCATATGTTCGTGGATTTATCTCTGGGCTTTCTATTCTATTCCATTGATCTATATTTCTGTCTTTGTGCCAGTACCATACTGTCTTGATGACTGTGGCTTTGTAGTAGAGTCTGAAGTCAGGCAGGTTGATTCCTCCAGTTCCATTCTTCTTTCTCAAGATTACTTTGGCTATTCGAGGTTTTTTGTATTTCCATACAAATTGTGAAATTATTTGTTCTAGTTCTGTGAAAAATACCGTTGGTAACTTGATAGGGATTGCATTGAATCTATAGATTGCTTTGGGTAGAATAGCCATTTTGATAATATTGATTCTTCCAATCCATGAGCACGGTATGTTTCGCCATCTGTTTGTGTCCTCTTTGATTTCTTTCATCAGTGTTTTATAGTTTTCTATGTATAGGTCTTTTGTTTCTTTAGGTAGATATACTCCTAAGTATTTTATTCTTTTTGTTGCAATGGTGAATGGTATTGTTTCCTTAATTCCTCTTTCTGTTTTTTCATTGTTAGTGTATAGGAATGCAAGGGATTTCTGTGTGTTAATTTTATATCCTGCAACTTTACTATATTCATTGATTAGCTCTAATAATTTTCTGGAAGAGTCTTTAGGGTTTTCTATGTAGAGGATCATGTCATCTGCAAACAGCGAGAGTTTCACTTCTTCTTTTCCTATATGGATTCCTTTTATGTCTTTTTCTGCTCTGATTGCTGTGGCCAAAACTTCCAACACTATGTTGAATAGTAGTGGTGAGAGTGGGCATCCTTGTCTTGTTCCTGATTTCAGAGGAAATGCTTTCAATTTTTCACCATTGAGGGTGATGCTTGCTGTGGGTTTGTCATATATAGCTTTTATTATGTTGAGGTATGTTCCTTCTATTCCTGCTTTCTGGAGAGTTTTAATCATAAATGAGTGTTGAATTTTGTCAAAGGCTTTCTCTGCATCTATTGAGATAATCATATGGTTTTTATCTTTCAATTTGTTAATGTGGTGTATTACGTTGATTGATTTGTGGATATTAAAGAATCCTTGCATTCCTGGGATAAAGCCCACTTGGTCATGGTGTATGATTTTTTTAATATGTTGTTGGATTCTGTTTGCTAGAATTTTGTTAAGGATTTTTGCATCTATGTTCATCAGTGATATTGGCCTGTAGTTTTCTTTTTTTGTGGCATCTTTGTCTGGTTTTGGAATTAGGGTGATGGTGGCCTCATAGAATGAGTTTGGAAGTTTACCTTCTTCTGCAATTTTCTGGAAGAGTTTGAGTAAAATAGGTGTTAGCTCTTCTCTAAATTTTTGGTAGAATTCAGCTGTGAAGCCATCTGGTCCTGGGCTTTTGTTTGCTGGAAGATTTCTGATTACAGTTTCGATTTCCTTGCTTGTGATGACTCTGTTAAGATCTTCTATTTCTTCCTGGTTCAGTTTTGGAAAGTTATACTTTTCTAAGAATTTGTCCATTTCATCCAAGTTGTCCATTTTATTGGCATAGAGCTGCTGGTAGTAGTCTCTTATGATCCTTTGGATTTCAGTGTTGTCTGTTGTGATCTCACCCTTTTCATTTCTTATTTTGTTAATTTGGTTCTTCTCTCTTTGTTTCTTAATGAGTCTTGCTAATGGTTTGTCAATTTTGTTTATTTTTTCAAAAAACCAGCTTTTAGCTTTGTTGATTTTTGCTATGGTCTCTTTAGTTTCTTTCGCATTTATTTCTGCCCTAATTTTTAAGATTTCTTTCCTTCTGCTAACCCTGGGGTTCTTCATTTCTTCCTTCTCTAATTGCTTTAGGTGTAGAGTTAGGTTATTTATTTGGCTTTTTTCTTGTTTCTTGATGTGTGCCTGTAATGCTATGAACCTTCCCCTTAGCACTGCTTTTACAGTGTCCCATAGGTTTTGGGTTGTTGTGTTTTCATTTTCATTCATTTCTATACATACTTTGATTTCTTTTTTGATTTCTTCTATGATTTGTTGGTTATTCAGAAGCGTGTTATTTAGCCTCCATATGTTGGAATTTTTAACAATTTTTTTCCTGTAATTGAGATCTAATCTTACTGCACTGTGGTCAGAAAAGATGACTGGAATGATGTCAATTTTTTTGAATTTTCCAAGACCAGATTTATGGCCCAGGATGTGATCTATTCTGGAGAAGGTTCCATGTGCACTTGAGAAAAAGGTGAAGTTGATTGCTTTGGGGTGAAATGTCCTATAGATATCAATTAGGTCTAGCTGGTCCATTGTATCATTTAAGGTTTGTGTTTCCTTGTTGATTTTCTGTTTAGTTGATCTATCCATGGTTGTGAGTGGGGTATTAAAGTCTCCCACTATTATTGTGTTACTATTAATTTCCTCTTTCATACTCATTAGTGTTTGCCGTACATATTGCGGTGCTCCTATGTTGGGTGCATATATATTTATAATTGTTATATCTTCTTCTTGGATTGATCCTTTGATCATTATGTAGTGTCCTTCTTTGTCTCTTTTCACATCCTTTATTTGGAAGTCTATTTTATCTGATATGAGTATTGCGACTCCTGCTTTCTTTTGGTCTCCGTTTGCGTGAAATATTTTTTTCCAGCCCTTCACTTTCAGTCTGTATGTGTCCCTTGTTTTGAGGTGGGTCTCTTGTAGACAGCATATATAGGGGTCTTGTTTTTGTATCCATTCAGCCAATCTTTGTCTTTTGGTTGGGGCATTCAACCCATTTACATTTAAGGTAATTATTGATAGGTGTGGTCCCGTTGTCATTTACTTTGTTGTTTTGGGTTCACGTTTATACAACCTTTCTGCATTTCCTGTCTAGAGAAGATCCTTTAGCATTTGTTGAAGAGCTGGTTTGGTGGTGCTGAATTCTCTCAGCTTTTGCTTGTCTGTAAAGCTTTTGAATTCTCCTTCATATCTGAATGAGATCCTTGCTGGGTACAGTAATCTAGGTTGTAGGTTATTCTCTTTCATTACTTTCAGTATGTCCTGCCATTCCCTTCTGGCCTGGAGGGTTTCTATTGATAGATCAGCTGTTATCCTTATAGGAATCCCTTTGTGTGTTATTTGTTGTTTCTCCCTTGCTGCTTTTAGTATTTGTTCTTTGTGTTTGATCTTTGTTAATTTGATTAATATGTGTCTTGGGGTGTTTCGCCTTGGGTTTATCCTGTTTGGGACTCTCTGGGTTTCTTGGACTTGGGTGGCTATTTCCTTCCCCATTTTAGGGAAGTTCTCAGCTATTATCTCCTCGAGTATTTTCTCATGGCCTTTCTTTTTGTCTTCTTCTTCTGGGACTCCTATGATTCGAATGTTGGGGCGTTTCACATTGTCCCAGAGGTCCCTGAGGTTGTCCTCATTTCTTTTGATCCTTTTTTCTTTTTTCCTCTCTGCTTCATTTATTTCCACCATTTTATCTTCTACCTCACTTATCCTATCTTCTGTCTCCGTTATTCTACTCTTGGTTCCCTCCAGAGTGTTTTTGATCTCATTCATTGCATTATTCATTTTTAATTGACTCTTTTTTATTTCTTCTAGATCTTTATTAAACATTTCTTGCATCTTTTCAATCTTTGTCTCCAGGCTATTTATCTGTACCTCCATTTTGCTTTCAAGATTTTGGATCATTTTTATTATCATTATTCTAAATTCTTTTTCAGGTAGATTCCCTATCTCCTCCTCTTTTGTTTGACTTGGTGGGCTTTTTTCATGTTCCTTTACCTGTTGGGTATTTCTCTGCCTTTTCATCTTGTTTAGATTGCTGTGTCTGGAGTGGGCTTTCTGTATTCTGCAGGTCTGTGGTTCCTTTTTATTGTGGAGGTTTTACCCAGTGGGTGGGGTTAGACGATTGGCTTGTCAAGGTTTCCTGATTAGCGAAGCTTGCGTCAGTGTTCTGGTATGCGGATCTTGATTTCTTCTCTTTGGATAGCAATGGAGTGCCCAGTAATGAGTTTTGAGATGGGTCTATGTGTTAGGTGTGACCTTGGGCTGTCTGTATGTTGACGTTCAGGGCAATGTTCCTGCGTTGCTGGAGAATTTGCGTGGTATGTCGTGCTCTAAAACTTATTGGCTCTTGGGTGGTGGTTGGTTTCGGTGCAGGTATGGAGGCTTTTGTACGGTCACTTATTACTTAAAGATCCATGTAGTCAGGAGTTTTCTGGTGTTCTCAGGTTTTGGGCTTAAGTCTCCTGCTTCTGGATTTCAGTTTTATTCTTCCTGTAGTCTCAGGACTTCTCCAACTATACAGCACTGATAATAAAACTTCTATGTTAATGGTGGAAAGTTTCTCCCCCATTAGGGATACCCAGAGAGGTTCACCGAGTTACATGGAGAAGAGGAGAGGGAGGAGGGAGATAGAGATGGGCAGGAGGAGAAAGAGGGGGACTCAAGAGGAGAGAGACAGATCTACGAAGTTGTCTGATCCCAGAGTGTTCTCCGTAGCCCAGACACCCACAAAGATTCACAGAATTGGATTGGGAAGAGAAGGGGAAAGGAGGAAATAGAGGTGTTCTGAGGTAGAAAACAGAGTCAAGATTGGGAGAGAATAATCAACACACTCGTGAATAAAAATGGGAGCTGAATATTGGATTCTTAAATGTTCACAATTTATATAATTATCATATACTGAAAAACAAAAATTAAAAATCTAGAGTAGAGGTTAGACTCTTAAAAATACTATATTAAAAACAAAAACCAAAACACACAAAAGAAATTTTAGAAATATATATGAAGTTTGGTATAAAAATAGGGCTTCTCTTCTTCTTCTTTTTTTTTTTTTTTCCCTTTCTTCTGTAAGGTTATAGTGGATTGAAAATGAAAATTAAGGCGTAGTAAAAGGAGTGCTAGAGGGCTTTAAAAGAAATAAGAGAAAAAGAAAAAGAAAATAGAAGAGAAGAAGAAAAAAGAACAGAAAAAAAAGAAGAAAAAGAAGAAAAAGAAAAAAAGAAAAAAGAAAGAGAAAAAAAATTGTTTTGCCTAATTAAAAAAAATCGTAAAAATCTATGAAAGTTAAGGAGTAATGGGGGAGTAATAAGGAATTTTTAAAGGAAAATAAAAGAGAACCAAGAAAAAAGAAAAAAAAAATTTTTTTTTTTTCCTTACTTAAAAAAAAAAAAAAAAGAAAAGAAAAAGAAAAAAGAAAAAATATATCTAGGAATTTCTCTGGAGCTGTTGCGGTCAGTGTGGGTTCGGCTCAGCTTCAGATAGCTCCTCGTTCCAGCTTACACGTCTCGATATCTACAGGCCCTTCCGGTGTAGTCAGTCGGTGGTTTCTTCAGGGATTTTAATCTGTCGCACCGGTCCCTTCTGAAGCGGTTCCCTTTGTTTATTTGGGTTCTGTTGCTGGTCTCTTCCGCGCCTAATTTCCGCCCTGACACAGGGGGCGGAGGTGGATTCTTATTCAGGTAGCTAGTTCCGTCGCGCTGCGGGGAGGGGCTGTGCGGGGAGGGGCTGTGCCGGGAGGGGCCGGCGCTCCAGGGAGGGGCTTGCGCTCTTTTCTCGGTCTGCGCTGCTCAGGCTCCGGGCTGTTCTGTCTGAAGCGCGCGCCACGCTGCGCGCGGCTCCAGCCCTCGGGCGATTCACAAAAGCGCGGCACACAAAGCTGGGCCCGCGCTCCGGCCCCATGCCGCCCGAGCGGCCCAGGCAGCCAGGCGCTTGACGGGCGCTCTCTCCCCGGGTGCGGCGCGTCTTCTGCCCTGCGCGGTCCGAGTCTCAGTCCCCGCCGGCGCCAGTCGGGCGTGCGCGCCCTCTGCCCTCCGCGTCCCCAGCCCCAGTTCCCGCCCGCGCCGGTCGGGCGCCCGCGCCCTCCGTCTCGCCGCGACCCTCCCGGCGGACTTCGGCCGCCCAGAATCTCGGTCCCTTTGTTCTGCAAACGGCCGGCAGTGTGTTCGGGCCAGTTAATTTTCTCTCTCTCTTGCTCTCCCACAGTTCAAGCTGGCAACTCACAAAAGCTCCCTCTGATTGTCCTCAGGGCGCTCAGGCCCGGATCCAGCCCCAAGTAATGCCGCCCGCTCCTCTCCGTTCCGCCCCCACTTGCTGGTTGCGGATGCGGGCGTCTGGGGTACTTTTCTGCTGGGAGTTGCTTTTAGGCTCGTAATCTGTGGGTTTTATTTATTGTATCCCTCCCAGTCAGATTCAAACTCTTGAGATTCCAACACTTCCCCCAGGCCCGCCAGTGCGAGGGTTTCCCGGTGTCTGGGAACGTCCTCTATTAAGTCCCTTCCCGGGACGGATCTCCGTCCTTAGCTCTTTTGTTTCGCTTTTTATCTTTTATATTTTGTCCTACCTCCTTTCGAAGACAATGGGCTGCTTTTCTGGGTGCCTGATGACCTCAGCTAGCGATCAGAAGTTGTTTTGTGAAGTTTGCTCTGCGTTCAGTTATTTTTTTGATGAATTTCTAGGAGAGAAAGTGGTCTCTCCGTCCTACTCCTCCGCCATCTTGGCTCCTCCTCCTATGATTATTTATATTATAATTAGGTTCAACAATTTTATTAAGTTTATATCAGTTCAGTTCAGTCACTCAGTCGTGTCCGACTCTTTGCGACCCCATGGACTGCAGTAAGCCAGGCTTCCCTGTCCATCACCAATTCCCAGAGTGTACACAAACTCATGTCCATTGAGTTGGTGATACCATCCAACCATAACATACTCTATCATCCCCTTCTCCTCCTGCCTTCAATCTTTTCCAGCATCAGGGTCTTCTTCGGTGAGTCAGGTCTTCACATCAGTTGGCCAAAGTATTGGAGTTTCAGCTTCAGCATCAGACCTTCCAAAGAACATTCAGGACTGATTTCCTTAAGGATGGACTGGTTGGATTCCCTTGCAGTCCAAGGGACTCTCAAGAGTCTTCTTCAAAACAGCAGTTCAAAAGCATTAATTCTTTGGCGCTCGGCTTTCTTTATAGTCCAACTCTCACATCTATACTTGACTACAGGAAAACCATAGCTTTCACTAGACGGACATTTGCTGGCAAAGTAATGTCTGTGCTTTTTAATATGCCGTCTAGGTTGGTCATAACTTTTCTCCCAAGGAGCAAGCGTCTTTTAGTTTCATGGCTGCAATCACCATCTGCAGTGAATTTGAAGCCCAAAAAGAAAAAGTCTGTCACTGTTTCCATTGTTTCCTCATCCATTTGCCATGAACTGATGGGACCAGATGTCATGATCTTAGTTTTCTGCATGTTGAATATTAAGCCAACTTTTTCACTCACCTCTTTCACCTTCATCAAGAGGCTTTTTAGTTCCTCTTCACTTTTTGCCATAAGGGTGGTGTCATCTGCATATCTGAGGTTACTGATATTTCTCCTGGCAATCTTGATTCCACCTTGTGCTTCATCCAGCCCAGCATTTCTCAGGATGTACTCTGCATATAAGTTAAGTTAACAGGGTGACAGTATACAGCCTTGATGTACTCTTTTCCCGATTTGGAAACAGTCTGTTGTTCCATGTCCAGTTCTAACTGTTGCTTCTAGACTTGCATACAGATTTCTTAGGAGGCAGGTCAGGTGGTCTGGTATTCCCACTCCAAAAATTTTCCACAGTTTGTTGTGATCCACACAGTCAAAGGCTCTGGCATAGTCAATAAAGCAGAAATAGATGTTTTTCTGGAACTCTCTTGCTTTTTTGATGATCCAACAGATATTGGCAATTTGATCTCTGGTTCCTCTGCCTTTCCTAAAACCAGCTTGAACACCTGGAAGTCCACAGTTCACATACTGTTGAAGACTGACTTGGAGAATTTTGAGCATTACTTTACTAGCGTGTGAGATGAGTGCAATTGTGTGGTAATTTGAGCATTCTTTGGCATTTCCTTTCTTTGGGGTTGGAATGAAAACACTTTTTCTAGTCCTCTGGCCACTGCTGAGTTTTCCAAATTTGCTGACATATTGAGTGCAGCACTTTCACAGCATCATCTTTAAGGATTTAAAATAGCTCAACTGGAATTCTATCACCTCCACCAGCTTTATTCATAGTGATGCTTCCTAAGGCCCACTTAACTTCACATTCCAGGATGTCTGGTTCTAGGTGAGTGATCACACCATCATGGTTATCTGGGTCTTGAAGATCTTTTTTGTGCAGTTCTTCTGTGTATTCTTGCCACCTCTTCTTAACATCTTCTGCTTCTGTTAGGTCCATACTATTTCTGTCCTTTAGTGTGCCCATCTTTGCATGAAATGTTCCCTTGGTATCTCTAATTTTCTTGAAGAGATCTCTAGTCTTTCCCATTCTCTTATTTTCCTCTATTTCTATGCATTGATCACTGAGGAAGGCTTTCTTATCTCTCCTTGCTACTCTTTGGCACTCTGCATTCAAATAGGTATATCTTTCCTTTTCTCCTTTATCTTTCACATTTTTTCTTTTCTCAGCTATTTATAAGGCCTCCTAGGAAAACCATTTTGCCTTTTTGCATTTCTTTTTCTTGGGCATGGTCTTGATACTGCCTCCTGTACAATGTCATGAACCTCCATCCATAGTTCTTCAGGCACTCTGTCTATCAGATCTAATCCCTTAAATCTATTTCTCACTTCCACTGTATAATCATAAAGGATTTGATTTAGGTCATACCTGAATGGTCTAGTGGTTTTCCCTACTTTCTTCAATTTCAGTCTGAATTTGGCAATAAGGAGTTCATGATCTGAGCCACAGTCAGCTCCCAG